>NC_045478.1:21949069-22306501 GCF_009650955.1 Corvus moneduloides
CATAAAGAAAACACCGAGAGTAATCTGGAGCCATAAGAAAAAAAATTGATGTTAAAAAAATTATCAAGGAAATCAGGAAGGTGGTGCATGAAGTAAAATCCCAGCAATAAAAGCAGGCTGGACATTTAGTTAGGATCCTGAAGGATTTCTGCAATTATCTTCTGCCTCTACTTTTTGACTTTGTGTCCGTGGAAAATGGAGAAGATTGAACAAAATATATAATTTATAAATATGATTTACAAACAGTAGAAGAAATGTAATTTTGGCTAAAAATATTTGGACTAGTGGTGGGAAAACAGAAAAAAATGTTGTTGGTTGTGACAAAGGCTCTTAGGATCAAGGAGTCATCTATATCCTACAGTGTGATGTCTTAAGCATTTAAGACAGGAAGGATTCTAGTAATCCTTTATAAACTCTTGCTTAGTATGCTGGGTTAAGATTTTTCCAGTTTGCACTTGGCAAGCAGGCAGTAGGTTTCTACCACCATACCTATAAAATTTATGTCTGATTATCTGATTAATCATGATATAAGGAAGTTATATTTTTCAGCCTGATATCTTCCTTTCTACAGATGTATCATATTCCTCCTAGTTATGTTCAAATGGATAGAAAAAAGGCAAGAAGAGTGGAAACAACCAAAGGAAGCATTAATGTCTACTTTTAAAACTTTCACAGAGTTTATAACACATGACATAATTGAAACAGCAGAATTAAAAACCCACAGAATTTTTATAAACTACAGACTGGAACATTGAAATTACTTTTACTCACACTTTCATATGTTCTGTATGGTCTTAGTTGCATCTCTAGGGGAAATCTGATCCCTGTAAATGGAAATAGATATCTATGCCAATTAGTGATGGCTTTTTAATTCAATATATGCAGACGGTGCAGTCCTAAATTGCCACTCCATTTGCATATCCATTTGTTTACTATTAGTGGTAGGTTAGAGAGTCTGTTTCTGCACATCTTATGTGTATATTGTCACAATATTTATTTGCCAGTTACATGAAACATGACCCATGCAAGAGACATCTGTATCTTTCTACTTAAGGCGCCCAAATATTTGTTTCTGTGTTGCTTTTGTTAACTTTTCTAATGCCATTTTTCATCCTTGAAGCCATTACTGTTCTTAAAAAAAAATAAAAGACCAGGATGAAAAATTCTACGGCTACAGAGTTTCCAGGTGTCTTAACATCCATTTGAGGGCCTTTCTGTCCCAGATGGTGGACTTTCTTAGTGAACTGTTTTCAGTAAAACAATTCTTCTAATAAGTATTAGAAATACTAATACTATCATACTACTAGGAATAACCATAATAATCTAGTATCAGTTACTTATTTCATTACGTATATGTTAAATCTAGCATTGTAGCATTAGGAATGCATGAGCTGAGCAATGCAGCAATGAGATTTTGTAAATTTAAGAGAATAGTATTTATAATCTTCAATTTTGAGATGAAAAAATAAGAGGAGAAATTACTACAACACAGATTGAGCAGCGATTTACAGATATCATGCTAGTTCTCTGTCCGGGAGTTCTTTTAATGGAGTTTTTCTCGTTATTTACCACTTTTGATTGGAGCTTTGAGAAGAAGAAAGCTGTTGCTAACTGAGAAACAAAAGAGAACAAATGGGGATATTTTAGGGACCCCTGGGTCTAACTGGGGCTGGGTCCATGTGTCCAGAACAGCAAGAGTATAACTTAATGAATTTTGAAGGAAGCCCTGTCATGCTGTCCTGGACAACATTATCCATGGGCACATTTATCCTGCCATCAAGTGTGATTTCTGTTAACTAGTTCAGCAGATTTGCTGATGTATTTAGCTCCACTACCGATGGCAACGAAGCTGCCATTGCTCAGGCTTCAGTGAAGTTTTTACCAGGACCCAGTGTCTATTCTTGGTGGTGAAGGCCTGAGTTGCTATTGCTTAGCAACTGGTGATTTCTAGCCAGATTAAAGTTTCGTGTGCTGTAATTGTTCTTAATAAGAAGGCATATGACCTGAGCAAGTGTGTTTATGGGTGTGAGAACAGAGGGCTGAAGATGGATAAGCACACATCAGCATGTAGGAGATGGAAAACTACTGGAGTGAGCACGGGATAGCACAGGAGGCCCTGCTCTCACTGCCTCAATGATGTAGTAAATTCAGGGTGGGGGAGAGGGTATTTGAGCATAACATCATGGAGTTTTGTATCAGTGAAAGCATTTCAACAAAATATGTCATGTTCTGTATCTTTCAAAGGTGGTAAGTTTTAGTCACTGATAATTTCCCTTTTGTCCATAAATCCAAAAACTTTAGATGAAGTTCTGTGGGGGAAAAAACCCTTTTCCTTCCCTTTTATGGAATGAGGGGCAAAATACAACCATTAAGATTTGAAAAGGCTTCTAAGATCATCGAGTCCAACTGTCTACTAAGTTGACCATTTGAGGGGTGCAAATGATAGTAATTTCAAATTAAATGTGGAGGATATTCAAACAGGTACTGGTCTTATTTGGAGAATTAAACATTTGAACAGAAAATAGTTTTTCACTATCCCAAGACTTGTCAGGTTTGCAAGTTTTCAGAACTGCAGCAAAGCTGGCTGGTCAACTGACCCCAGCCAACAGCCAAATGCCCAAGCAACTGCTTCCACATTCCCTCTGCCACAGGATGGGGAGAAAATAGAGGGAAGGTGAAAAGTCTCATGGACCAAGATAATGACAGTTAATAAAGAAATTAAGAACTGCACATGGAGCCAAACAAAGGAATTCATTCACTATTTCCCATCAGCAGGTAAGTGTGCAGGCATTCCCTGGAAACAAGGGACTCAGCACCCATAGTGATGACTTGGAAGACAAATACCATAACCACAAACATCCTTCCTCTTCCTCCTTCCTTTGGGCTGACATGAAGAAAGCAAGCTTCATCCCAGACAGACTCAGCAGAAACTGAAACCTTTATGTTTGCTTTTTCCTTTCTCCTTTTTTTTTTTTTATGAGTGGCTGAAGAGGTGTATGACCACTAGTGGCAATATGAGAAACCCAAACATGTTTTTCTGCTTTTTCTATTGTACTTGACGTTACTTGACTTTTGGCATGATGAATCATCCTCCCTCTGTCTTAACAAACATTTAACCATTTAAATTAATTTAAATAGGTCCAGCAAAAAAACCCTAGAAAATATCAAGTCCAGAACATCAAGATACTTTGAGGGCTTGATCAAAGTGAGGGACTTGTTTTCTGACACCAAACCTGACCCAGATAAAGTAACAGCTGACAGCTGCTTCTTCTATGCTGAATCAATGTCAAAATTAGCAAGTTCTGCTAAGGCATATTTCCTTCTCCCTTTGACTGGAAGAGGAAACCTTCATCAAAATTGATACATTCCTGCAAACAAATGTAGGTCTCAAGGAGTTGATATTTTCTAAGAACAGGAGTAATAAGTGAAAAAAAAGAGAAAAACAACAAGAACACCAAAGCTCCCAACAGCCCTCTCCCCCACAAATTTACTTCTCCATCAAGGAGTAAGTCAAGAAAAAATTCCTCAGGAAATCCGAAAGGAAGGGATGCATAAATAAGGCATGCTCAGAGTTATATTTTAAATAAAAGACTGCACAGACCACAGCCATCAGTGCTGCCATAGGTGATTGTCTGCATGGATGTGATGGGAGATGATTCTACATATAAGAACTGAGGATGCAACAGTGAAATTTAACCCATTAAATGCTTTCAGTGTTGGAACTGATGGCTAAAAAGTCATTGATATATGTTTCTTGTTAGGGTGGCTTATTTTTGCTTTTTTATTTTTAGCCACCACTTTCACACAGTCATAGTCTTTCTGCCACCTGTAAATACCTGGTGTGCTTTCAGTGCCTTTGCCATTTTCCTTCGGACTGACTCCAAATGAAGTTTAACCAATGGAAGGTCTTGTATGAAGAGACTACATAATTTGACTCAAATTAGCTTTTTGCTCAGAGGCCGGAGAATGAATACAAAAAGTAATATTACTTTCAAAATAAAGTCATTAGTAATCATTAAAGCAGCAGCCAAATGCAGACGGCATTACAGCTGCATTAAAAAAATGGAAGTGGAAGTCAAACATTACTACTAATCACTGGCATTGTCCTGAAAGAGCAGAAATTAAGCACTGATTTAAACTCATTTTAAATCCCATTACTGAGAGACCAAATTACTAAAATTGTGGAGGCCTTACTCATGGATTTCCATAAAACAAAACCATCTTTGCCTTCTTAAGCACTCGCAAGTGTCCTTAAGAGCTGCCAGAATGACAGCATAGAAGCTACATCCAGTTGTGTGGGTGAATAATGGGTACACGGAAGCAAGATTCCTGGTACTGTCTTGCTGATGTGACTTGATTCTGATGGGGTAAGAGGCTGACATGTTATTTTATTCCCCTTGCCCTTTCATTCTCGGACAACAGAGAAGAGCTGAAAGTTTTGTCATGATGACGTGCCTCTCTTGTGGGAATTCACAGAATTTGCTAATTCATTTTCAGCCAACGAGTTTGTCACTACCAGCCTGGGCTTGATTTGAGCATTGCATCAGAAATTAAAATCTCAATATTCCATTTGCAGCTTCTGGCCTTGAATGACCTTGAATAAACAAAGATATGGAGAAGCAGAATGAGCCTAACAGTAATTTGGTTTCCATTTGCAATGTGAGCTTGAAGACCTGTATACAAGCCTTTCTCCTCCTTTCCTTGAAAACGCAGCCATGGCTGAAATATTGCATGACTATATGTAACATCCCAGCAAATGTTTATGGACATCCTGAACAGTTATTAAAGTAAGATTGTGGTAAAAATGGATTGCAATTGAAAGATACTGTGTTCAAGGTACTGAAACTGCCCAAATGTAGCTGTAAATGGAATGATGTGTTAGTTTCCTATATAGTTTGTGTCCGTGATGGACATATCAAAGTGAGGGCCCTTCCACACCAGTGTGTTGCAGTAATTTATTGTCATCATGTATCTGCTGAGCCTTGGTAACTGAACTTCTTTACACTGTACTATTGGCAGATATGATCTAATTCCAGGTTTTTTTAACTTACAGGCTTGATTTGACTTACCTTACAGGCAGATGGATGGTTACTCAGCAGAGCTGGTATTCTTTAGCACATTAAACAAACCAAATCTGATCAAATATATAAGTAGATATTATTATACCTTTTTTAAGTTAAATTTTTCAGTGGTGTGAGTTCTTCCAAAGAACAAATTGGATGTATTCCTGACCATGTATTGTTGCCAGAGCAGGAAAAGGCTGAGTGAACATATGTCCAAAGTACCTTTAGTGTGTTTCAGGTACAGGAGTAGAAGGAGTCCATGTGCATAATGCCAGTGACCTTGGCTCTGCTTGAGTATTTGCCCACACACAGACCTCAAAGAGAAATTCTTGTAGGGAACAAGGTCTGGAAACTATTTTACTTTGTGGCTCAAGTAGGATTAGCAGCACTTAAATGTGCAAGAAATTTAGGTTCTACTTCTGCCAGCGTAGCAGCTACAAACAGCTAGAGAAGTGACCTGAACAAATAGCACCTTTGCTGAGAGAGCAAATATTTGTGTTCAGTTTCTCAGTTCCTTTTTAAGTAATCATGACAAGTCTGGCTTAATGTCATTTTGCTTTAGGCCCTCATTTGAGGAGTGGAGGTGATGAGCCTGGCAACCCAGCACTTTCCTTAGTCCCTGGAGAAACGGGCTGGACAGGGATCATTCTAGAGCTGCCCACTCCTCCCCACTAAGGGGAGGAAGACAAGAGTGCCCAGGCTCCGCAGGTGATTCGATGAGAAGCTTATCCTTGAGAAATGAAATGAAAAATTCAGCTCTTTTGATAAGATCAGTACGGTGAACTTTAAGATTAGGAACTGGCCAAGCACCAGTATACCTTTTGCAACATCCTAAATATTGATTCTGCCCATCTGGCAATATACAGGTTATTATTTTGTTTTCTGTTTTCACTGTCCACACAGAGAATTGATTCTCCTTCTACTTAATTTCTGTTTGTGTCATAGGGAAAATCCAAATAACCCAGCAGCTGCTCAGGTTGTAATTGAATGTCACTACCAACAAACAGAAAGGTTCACCTCAGCTCCATCATAATTGGTTTTAAAATGTAATGAGTCAGTGTGTCTATGTATCCTAAGCAATCACAGAAATATCTGCTATATACACAGTTTCTTGAGCAACTATAGAGGACCCAAGGAGGGTTGCACCCACTGTGCAGAGTGCTAAACAAATGCCAGTGAGAAAGCTCTCTGTGGTGAGGTAGTTGGCAAACTCCTTTTCTTTGTAAAGCACAGCCTTCCTGTAACTGAACTTGTTTATGAGTCAGTTCCAAAAAAATTCCTTCTTAAAAAAAAATTCAGAGGGAAAAAAGAGACTTTTAATTGTTGAAGCACCCTATTTTGACATTTTTAGAAGTTTCATTTTTCTTCCTTGAACATGTGCTGCCTGCGATCTCTTTTAACTTGTGAAAAAAGAAAAAACTGTATAAAATTAATATGAAAACATAGATGTTTCTTTCATTTTAGAGTATCACTTAACAATTTTATTAATTTTAAGTTATTTCTAAGCTGTGATTTTATAATTTGTAGCTGAAAATTGCTATGGGAAGGGGAAAAAGTTTATTTGTTTTTTCTAAATATTTGCAATGCTTCATTACAGACCTGGTGGTACAAATAACTCAGTAAAACACATAGTTGTGACTACACATGCATGCACAAAATCTTCAGGTGACACTCAACCTGTGCCATATTACTTGTACCTCAATAATATTAAGACTGAGGATGGAAGAAGAAGATTTAAAAAAAAAGAAAGAAAAGACTAATGGGGAAGAATTAAAAGGAAAAAGAAAAAAAAATAAAGCAGATCTATGAAGGAGATGGAAAAGAGAGGGATGTGAGACAAGGGAAAGATAAGAGAGATGAAAGGAAGTAGATGAAAGAGCAAGCCTCACATTGCAATTGCATAGGGGTCGTGGGGGAGGAACTAATAACCAATTTCTGGAAAATGCATTAAATCTGAGCTGCTGAGCATAACTTCAGCAGCATCCATGGGATGATGAAAACATAGGGCAAAGAAATGAGGCATCCTGATCCATCAGTCTTTGCCTGCTACAGCTGCTCCAGACCCATGATTCTTTCTAGGAAGAAAACTTGTCCTGGTTATTTCTAATTCTGAGAGAGAAAAAGGATCATTTATAGGTACTGCATTTCATATCTGCTTAAATTGCCAAAAGGAAGCTGTATATTATATATTATGTAATCATATTTGCTAAATAAAAAACCCCACCAGCTGTCAATCTCACCACCCCAGCATTTAAGTGTTCACAGAAATCCTCACCAAAATTGTCTTGTGTAGGAATGAATATATTTGAGCCCTCCTTGCGCTCTCTTTTCACTTTGCACATAAACACATGCACCTCGTGTCTCCAATTACATAGAGCTTCATCATCTAATGTCAAAGGCCTCATTGAGGGGTTTCACAACTGCAGATACTAACAGCTAATTTCAGTTTTCAGTGGAACTGCTGACTTTGCTCTCACGTCCCATCAGGGTCAAAGGTTTTCCATGCTAGATGTCTCCTACCATGGTAGATCAGTGTAACAAATGCAGTTGTTCTCTAATGTTAAAATATCTTATTTATTGAACATTTGGAAGACAGGGACATTGCTCAGACCTTTTGCCCCACCATAAAATGAATCTGTAGAATCAGAATACCATGACCTGCTAGTAATAATTGTTGTATAACTAGTTGTGGTTTTTACCAAAGAGTAAAGCAAAATATACTGTGAGCATATCTAGTTTTAACCTGACAGTGGAAAGGTTAAAAACCCCGTGTTCTGTCAAACATAGTTTGATATTAGAGATATCAGTCATTTTTAAGAAAAGTCTTAAAGAAATGCTTGTTTTCAAAGTGATTTTCAAATATATTGAAAAAGCTAATTTAATCTACAGTTTGTATTTTCTAAATGCCTTTTCATTTCCATGCATATGCAGAAGATAGAAAGATCACTATAACTACACTCATCCAGTATGAGAAATATCCTGTTTCCTCTTCACAAACCAGTGCAATTCAGGGACAATTTTTATGTGTTTTTAGGAGATGTGTAAGTCAAGTTGTCTGACTTGTATACTCCTCTCTCACTACTGGACTTTATGCTACACTGTGCTCTGGCATTGTTCCTCACTTTGGACTCTCTTAAGTATGTTGTCATATAATTTCTGCAGGTATTTTAATAGACTTGGTGAGCATTTTACTTCTCTGACAGGACAGTTTAGCCTTCGCAGCTGTGCAAAATCCCTCTGTTTTCTATTTCCTCTCTGCTAAGGTCCCAGATAAACTTCTTGGACCTTCTTAACTGTCCGCTGTGAGGCAGCTGTGAGTCCTTCCAAGAGCTGGCACAGTCGGTGCAAGATGAAAGTGTACCAAAGGCAATGTTGCAGTTTACCTGCATAAAGAAGTAGAATGGATTCTGAAGAGCTGTAGGGAGAAATAAAGATTTTCCTGGGGTATCCAGAGCTACTGGGTTCACAGCATATGGGTTATAAATCACAGTAATGAGATGATGTATTTTTTAATAGTCCCACTTTTTATCATAGAATATTTGGGATTCCTCTCAGAGATTCTGAAAAACAGTGAAGGGTAAATTGCTTGTTCAGGGGCTTGACATAGTCATTCAGCCATGAAAAATCCAGGAAGAAAGAACTTTTAGGAATTTCATAGACTGTTTGAAGCACGTCACACAGAGCTGAGTCTGGACACAATGTCTTATCACTGACTTAATCTTTTTTTGCTCACAGTCACTTGTTAATTTTGATATGAAAAGATAGAGTTATTTAACTGAATTATTCATTTAAGTTCTAGAATGACTGAAAGTGACCCTGCTTTAAGACTTCACAGCATCATCCAACATGTTTTTGCATTTATTGCTTTAATTGGGTGAGGGAAGAGGAACTTGCGGCTCTCTGGGGGAAAAGGGATAAGGCGGCTCAGAAACACTTGCAAGGAGCAAAATGACCCTGGCTGGCTCAGGAGAGGCTGCTGTGGGGAACCAAAGCCTTTCAGGGTGATCACCACAGTATTGCTAAGGCAACCTGTGTTTTGTGGATGATTTTCAGCTGCCAAAAGCTGGGAGGTAGGAGTCAGTGTGCCAAGACCAAGATGATCCCTGACAGCTTCTGTGGTCCCCTGCAATATATTTTATTTTATTCTTTTTCCAAGATGGGACCTGAGGGACACAGCCAGCTTCCTCTCCCTGATTTATTAGGCTGTGTGCCTGGCTACTCTCTCTGAAAACTGATGCCTGATTTCATAGTCCTGCTGTCTGGAACTATGCTGTATAAAAGTGGAAAGCCTGGATGAAAGCAAAAGAACAGGAATTCCTCAGTCCTGATTTTCAGGGAGTGATTTGTTTTAAGGGTGGTTTGAAGTGTTTTTTGAAGAGTAACATGAGCTAAGTAAAAGGCTGGAATTCTTCAATATTTGTTAGTGTAATATATAAGAAAAGTATGTTTGTGTTTGAAAAGCCAAACAAATTGTCTCTCTTGGGCACAACTTAATATGACTAATGAATTCTCTAACTTATGAAAAGGGCAGATGAAGATATTAAAAATAAAATAGAAGAAAAGAAGCAGAGAACTACACCATACCACAGTAAAAAAACCCCTATACTCTAAAGCCATTTTAATTTCTGGCTGCTATGTCTGAAAATGACATAGCAGAGCAAAAAAAAAAAATTTACAGAGAAGAGTGAAAAGGATCATGAAAGTTTTGGAATAACTTTGCCATAATAAAATACTAATCAGATTGATTCCTTGGTTTGGAAAAGGGAGGACTAAGGGAGGGATGTGTTCTACACAATTATAAATGATATAGATGTAGTGAGTAGGGCTCAATGATCCATTATTTTTCACAACCAAAGAACTAGAGGCACCTAATTTAATTATCAGGCATCCTGATAAACAAACAAAAAGGAAATTCTTTTTCAAATAAAGCATAATTAAATCGTGAGGTGCACTGGCACAGGATGCAGTAGAGGCTATCAGTATAAATGGGCTCAGAGAAGATTAGATAAATCCATAGAGGATAGATCCATTGGTGGCTATTAAAAATTACAGTCTAGATTAAACTTCTATCTCAGGAAGTCCCTTAAGTGCTGGTTGCAGGAGGTTAGAAAGGTATTTTAGGCAATCTATGCATTTGCCTTGCTTCTAGCAATATCCTTTTGGGCCACTGTGCAAGCCATCATACTGGGATGAAAAGATCTCTGCTGAATTCTTCAGGAACACTCCTATGTGTGTGTGTGTGTGTTTGTGAGAAAAATTAGAACAAGGAAAAAGGAGGCTGTGATGAGAAAAGCAAAAACAACTTAATTAAACAATGACTTCCTCTTACTGTTAATACTTCTCACACAGGCCTCTTGCAAAGGAAAACCTCAATAACCCTAAATCTGCTACTATCAGCTTTAATTTTTATTTCAATCAGAGTTTTCTCAGCCCTGCTGTCCTTCTGTGTATTTGTTCCTTATCAGCATGCTGTGAGAACAATGCATGAGAATATTGTATTTGACAATACTGCCACCTGGGCTACATCTGTAGTAAATTAAACAGTGCCAGGACAATGCCCAACAAATACAAATTTGATTGTTTGTAATGCTGCTCAGACAGGTTCCTGTCTTAGTTTTAAACTTGGCCAACAAATTTCCTCTGTCCCAAATAATTCCCAGGCTTTACTAGGGAATTAGCATGGGCAAGGGACCATTCCCCGTCACAGTTTGGATGGATCCAACCTGTTTTTGAAGATATGGCTAGAGCATGCCAGTTGGCATCATGGCTGGAGGAGGAGCCTTTGCCATGCCTACTTTACTTTATAGATGTAATAAAGATTGGATGTAGCCTCTTGAGGATTGGGTGAGGAAAGGAGTAGGTTTGCCAGAAGTGTTTTTAGCCTCCTGGGCAAGGTCCAAACCAATCCAATTAGCTGTCTCCCAGGGGGGGTGAGGAGTCCATAACATCTCCCAGGCATGCAGACATTTTGTTGTTACCTCGAGGTCAGGACCAGTTCTCAGTTCTCTGTTCTCATGATATACACTGAGCAGTCTGGGGATGTCTTTGGCCAGGGTCAAAGGCCCCCTGCATGAAGTGTTTTGATTGCATAGCAGGATTTGAGGTACAGGAGATTTCTCTTCTAGATCTCTAAGTTTTCCTAGTCTGGGAGAGGTGATTTTGTTTTCTCAGATTATGGAGTGATGTGGTGAGTGCCCCATATTCATCATCTGGACACATTCTATGATCTGTCATTATGTGATTGAATGAAATTCCAGCTGCAGTTTAAATTGGACATTTTTAGGCCTGTGTTTTCTCTCATTTGTTGTCACACTTATAATACCAGGCACTATATAAAAACTGAAAAACAGAAGCTGCCATAGGGAGCTTGCACACAGTGAAAAAAATTGGTGTGAGGTCCAGAGCAGGCCAATAATAAATAAAGCAAAATCCTATGAACTAAGAAGTTCAGTATCAGTTCTAGTTCAGTCTTACTCTTATATTCTGATGGAGAAGGCAGTTAATTGATTATAAGTCTTGCTGATGTGAACCTTTTAAAGTATGTGAGCAACAAGTCCACTGACACTGGGGCCTATTTAGTGGATGAATAGGTTATAAAAGAAGTACAATTAGGAGACGGAAATGGCATGCCTGGTTGTTAAGGGTAGAATGACTGCATAAAAAATGAGGGCCAACAGAGAGGCAAGACTTTTCAGGTGAGAAAAGAGGATTTAAAGTGATAGATCAGGTTCAAAGAGTATACTGAGAAGTTAAAGCTGAGATGAAAAAATTTGAAGGGTGGGCAAAGTTCATTCATCCCTGCCACAGCACATAGCCTTGACCAGATTTGGCCCATGCCAACCAGTGCTTCCCTAGAGAACATCTCCTTAGCAGGGTATGGAACAGAACAAGCCGGGGCACACTCCTGACAGACATCCAGCCTTTTCTTAGGACAAAAGCTGTGCCATGCCAGCTTCATCTTGGGCACTGGTCTGTGTCATTTCCCACTGTACATGTAGTAGCTTCAGGGTTGAATGAGCCATCTGGATCTGTCAAGCTGATTCCAACTCAACAATATCTCCTGACATTTCCAAGCTTAAGTCTGGAGAACTTCAGCTGTGAAAGGTTCCTATCACAGTTTTGAGTGTCATCTGTGCAGTGTTGCACTGGAATGAATGACAGATACATCGCATATCTAAAAAGGAAAATGAGATACTACATGTAAATGATAGTTTGTGCTCTCCTACTTATGCAGATCACAGCATCATTTTACTATACATTGAGCTTTCACAGAAGCAAATATCTCTGCACTTTTAGAGACTTTCATTTTTTGTCAATATTTTGATCCCTGTCGAGAGTGGATTTTCTTGCTACATTTTAGCTTCAGCTTCAGAGCAAAAGTCTTGCTTTGTATTTAGACCTGTCTGTGGTGCAGTAGTTTATATACTGATAAGTGTCCCTTGTGTGAGAACTGTGTTCCACACATTGTTTAAAAACTTATATTATAAATCATCCTATTTTCATAATCTCTTTGTTTGCAATTCATTGCCCATTGAAGCACTCCATGCTAACACCATTTTCTTCTATGTCCACTGGTGTAGAATGTTCTACCAGTAGGTAGCAAAGGGCAAGCTGAGATCCCATAGATCTGTGAGATAGAGAAGGTGAATGACATGACATGAATGCACTCATCCTCTGACACTTGCATTTCAGCATGAGTGAAAATGCTGTGATCATCTGCCTGTCTCCATTACTATGAGATATGAACACGAATGCTGTGTGTTCATGAATGAAGGCCGTGCTTTTCATTTCTGTGGTCAATAATACAAATGGTAATTTCTAGGAAAAATTTAAAGTGAAGAAACAAAGGCTGTGTATGTCTGTTGCTGAAGGAATAATATGAGTTTGGAGTACAGATCAACCTCATACAAAGATTATCTGTGTAATCCTGTAAGAGCCACCAAGACTCTAGATTAATTTATGCTTCATAAGTACAGAACACAAAAATTGAATCTCTTCAAGGGCTGAAATGACAAAAGCCTTTTGAAAGACAACATAAACAGTGAAATAGTGATGTGAATAGGTATAGTGATACAATATAAAGAAATAAAAAGTCCTCATAATTAGAAAGTAAACTAATCACTAAGACCTACTCATACCCCTCATACAGATTCATAAATCTAACGGAATGACAAAGGAATTCTAATTTCCTTTGAAATATCTGCAAGACCCTATTCATAACAGAATACAGCATTTCTGTAGGAAGGACATTTAATCTCTTTGTGCTCTCTGTAGGCTCTTCTAGACAACAGGCTCACTGACACTAACAAATGTAGTATAGCTACAAGAGAGAAATTAATTCTAATCTTAATTCTAATGGGAAATTGAGACAGAAGGAGATTAAGTGGACTGTCCAAATTTGCACAGGAACGCTTACAGCAAAGTCAGAATCTGACTTATGGATCTCATTGCATGACCTTTCCCTTCAATTTTGAAAAAGAAATTTCTTTTCTTTTTTTTTTTCAAACACTTCAGACCCACAAATTTTTAGTCTTGATTAGCCTACTCCTAACAGTCTAGTTTTGGGCAGACTTGTTTTATGATGCTGATTTCTTGCAAGGGAAAATAAAGTTATGCATTCATTCCATAAGTGTTTCTGAATATATGTGCAAGATAGACCTTTGGAATAAATTAATAGCTTTTTCAAAAATATAAAACTATCTTCTTTATTTTGAAGTTAGCAGTGAGATCTCCTAGTTACTTGCAAGAATGTAAAGGATCCTTCTGAATATTTTTGTTATAACTTTCATTTGATTCCTTACTCTTGTGCAGCCACATTAGAGGACAAGCGTATGAGTTATACAATACAGGCAGATCATGTGAGCAAAGTCTCCATGGAAACTGCCTAATTTGTGCTTTTATTTAATTAGAGTTGTCCATTACCTCTCCAAATGAAGTTTAATTTAAATTCATATGCCAGTCATTTTTTAAATTGTGTATGACTTTTCATCCGTCACTTACTGAAATCTCTTGTAGACTGTATTTTAGCAGACTGAGGTTTTTTAACAATTGAGTTTATAAACAAGATGTTTATTTGACAGCTTGGCTTATCCAACATTCTTAACATCCTTGGAACTAATTTTCTATGCAGTATCTGTGCTATACAACTTGTTGTTATCAATTAGATATTCTTAACCTCAGAAATTGTCAAAACCTCGGAACAATTGCTTGAGAGATTCACATGAGAATATTCACTCATTTTGCTTGCTGTGAGATAATTGGGAAAAAATCGGAATACAAATTGAAGTGTAACCAAGACCAAGAAATATGCAAAATGCATGTGTTTGTTAAATGGAGCATTGAAACAGGCAAAACTGTGTGTCTATTGTAAGCTGCACCACAAAAACCATCTGGTCTCATTGAGGTACTCCTAAGAAAAGTCTGAGCTGGTTCAACCTTACAGAAATGTCTGCCTGAGGGTATGATAGTATGAACTGATGTGAGTTATTTGGAAGTCATCAGTCGTCGGCAGTGCATCAGAAAAACACGGTCGGCAATACCTGATTTTATCTTTCTTTTGAGAGCTGCTGGTTGAACGTACAGTGAGAGGACATGGAGTACTCCATTATTTCCCTGTTCTTCTGGGGTGTCTGTGCTTGTAACATACACAGACGGTAAGAAAGAGAACAGTGGAAGGCTGTGTATACTTGATAATTTCCACCCACCTGAGACACCAGCAAATATGGAGGATAGGGGAAAAACATAAAAAACATTTAAAAGGTAGCACTGATAAATACATGAAACATATTAATGAGATATTTTGTATCATAATCCATGTATTCTGAAGCCAATCTTGCATCTCATGGAATTGTTACTGACCCAGTTTTCCATTTGCTGCACCATTACAGAAATATCTAGACTACTTGCCTGGGCCAAAAGTAGTTTATGTGCCAGCATGACAAGAGGGCAATGCAGAGGTAACAAACTGCAGCTCTGAAAGGGATGTAAGCAGGGTAGCTCAGAGCTGCACTCAAGCCATTCAGGTGGTTTCTGCATTCATGCTGCATATACATATCACCCAAGTTTAAATACTTTTTCATAATTACACAAGTTATCTCTAGCACAAAAGTAAATGTTATTGATAAGAAAAAGTCATCATCACAGCATTATCATAGTCCATAATGGCAGAATAGAAATGTTTGTGAATAAAAGGTAATAAAAGTGGCCTAAGAATAATGTGTGGGAAGTGCTAGAGGTGCATCTGGGGGACCAACAATAAGGATTCTTCTGGAATAATTACATGAAGGCAAAAAAGCAATACAATTCAACATCACTAAGAAAAGTTGGAAAGAACAATGTAAAAGAAGTTACAAAAATGGCATTTATGAATATTATGACATTAATTATTTGAAAATGTCTAGCAAAATTAAAATAATAAAAACAATTAATACTGTTGCTAATAGAAGAACACTTGAGAAACTGTCAAAGGGATAGATACTGCAGATAATAGCAGCTCAGCAGCTTCACATTAACAGAGGTCCTGAATGGTAATAGGTATCACTGAGTGGATTTAAAAACTAGTGGAGAGTTATGTCTGGATATAGAAAAATATCAGCGTTATTAAATAGCTACTTTGTTTCTGTCTTTTCAGAAGAAGAGGGTGGCGATCTGCTCAAGTCGGGCTTCAGTTTTCCAGGGACGCCAGAGGAGGAGCTAGGTACAGATCCCATCTCTCAGATACCTGGTACTGCTCGTGCACCCCAAGGCTGGGCGCAGGAGGCTGCTCTGGGGCACAGCCTCCCCCCTGCCACGGAGCCTGCAGCAGGCACGGCACCACGTGGTGTCAGTGACAGTGGCCAAAAAACTCTCAGTCCAATCCTTCTGGGCATTTTTCACCTGCTCTATAAGGTTAGAGAATACAAAGTAAAAAACATCAGATTTGGGTAACAGTCAGGCAACTGAGAATTCAAAAGAAGGTGTTCAAGGAATTTGCCAACCTTCCTTCTTTTGTCATTTTCTCTTTTTCTTACCCCTTAGAGAACAGCCTAAATGCACACAGTTTTGAATGTTACCTTCTCAATTTGAAAAAATAACAGAAGCAAGAAGAAATCACAAACTCTTAAAGCCCATGAGTGAAATCTTGATACTTCTGTTTTACAAAGCTAGAACTAAAATGCCCCACTGGCTTCAGTTTTTTACATTTAGATTGTGAAAACATGAGTTTCTGTTCCTGGAATTTCATACTCACATTGTCACTGGTTTATGTGAAATCCAACAAAATTTTGATTTACATGCAATTACTTTATGTGGTTATTTTTAGAAAAGCAATATGGGAAGTGGTTTCTATGTGTTTGCTACTTAAAGCTGACTTTATTCAACATGAGCTTACTTACATTTCAGAAGTCAGTGTAAAGTAATTTTTCTCTTTTTGTGAATATGCTCATGTTAATATATTGCAACAGTTTATTTTTTTATTTTAGGATATTGTTTTAGTTGACAAGAATATTATGAACTCTTTCCCTGACTGTATTATTGCACACTGCTAGGAAGATAAATCACAGTTGCTGTGTTAAGGAAAACTACTCAAGCAGTTTGAACAAGGAGCATGAATTCAGACATGTTGTGTCCTTATGTTTAGACAATCTCTTAGAAGAGGATTTTCTAAAGCAAGTAGTGTTGCCACTCAGTTGCACTCAAGTCAGGGAGTTTCATAAATGTTCAATGTGAAAATATCTGTACTGGACTTGTTTATTCACTTAATATTCCAAAACAAGTGAAAAAAGCTACAGGATTCCTTCCAAAGACTGGACAGAAGAATGTGTTAAGGAACAGACTGAAGAAGCCTCAGGCAGTTTCTGCCGTAATCGAAGTGGTGTAAAAGGGAAGATATGGTTAAACATGAGGCTTCCTAGGAATTTCACAAGTGGATCCTATGGAGGAGCCATGAAATGAGCAAGTATCTCAGCCTTTTTGGACATTTGGAGTTTTTTCATCCTGCTGTCCCATTTCACAGCACACAGGAAGGAGTTCAGATGCCCTGGTAACGTTAGAATTCATCTCATCTGAGAGTTGGAAAGTATTTCAGATGTAGATGTCTAAACTGTAGATCTCTGGACTTCTTCTAGAGTCAATGAAGAGTGTTAGACTTTTCTAGGACATAGCAGGTTTGGTCTACTTTAGAAGGTTGATGAAGAGTGAGATAAGTCATGCTTTAGAAGTATGTCAAAATTGTTCTCCTTCCCATTTTTTTGAGAAAGATCTGCAGGATTTCTGGAGCCACAATAAATGGTATATAAGTCAATAATATTAAATGTCAAGTATCTTTAGGAGCAAGGACCCTCTTATGAAATTGGTAATCAAAGATTAACACAAAGATATATTCTAACTGACCAATCATCCAGAACCCTAACTAGGAAGAAGATGGGGGATTAGTCAGAAACGAGAAACAGAAAAGTAAAACAACAGAAATAACAACTACAAATCACAACTAGACTACAAAGGAATTAAGCTGCTTTCAAAAATTGCAACTATTTATGGCCAAATGACTGAAAAAAGATAGGCCAAAAGCAAGGAAAAATCTGTCCTTGCTCCTAGGTCATGTGTCCTTATTAGAGTCCTCTGAAAGTAAATACCAAAGGTTTCTAGATAATACATGGGAAGAGGTGGATGGCTTTAATATTTTCGGAAGAAAATCCTGTCCTTCTCAGAGGACCTAACTACCAAACGGGAGGTCATCAAAAGAAGTGGACTGGGTACTATCACTAATGTAAAAACATATGATGTCTGCTTCTCCCCTAGAGAGAATCACTGAAATTGGGAAGACTTTTATAAAAGTCGTGGGATAGTTAGATAAGTTCTGTGTAGACAAGCTCTGTAGTTACAGCTGTGCTAATGTGCTACACCTCTACAGATGGATAGGATGTATCTGTCTTTCTGTCTTTGCCCCAGGGTTGTGTTATGTCACTTGAAGATTTGTGTTCAAATCAATTAACTGTATATATATAACATAAGTGAAAAAGCTGCAAACTATTAGATCTTTCTCAGTCTTCACTTCTTCTTGCTGTTGCACATGTGTAAAGGTAAATATTAGTTGGAGAGAAATATGATTCTGGGTGGATACTCTAATTACTGGACTATGGAAATGGGCTCACTTCTTTTCTGTATATACGTAACCCAATGACTATGTAATTGTTTTGTATAAACAGCCTCGATCTGACAGACTGCTAGAGACCTTCATCCCTGAAGAAAACACAGAAAGGGCTTTCCTTGAGAAGTAAAATAATTGCCCCAAGTCAAGATAGAGTCAGGATGATGTTCTTTGAGGAAGCTCTAACTGCAGGACCATTCATTATTCTAGACTCCCATTGTCCTGAGGAGCTTCAAGTTATGATCTCTGTGGTACTGAAAGATCTCTGGCTCCAGGCCCTTGTTTGTAAAATGGGTTTAGTATTTCCTAGTGAGGTTTGGGGTTTTGGTGGGGATTAATTAATGTTTGCACAGTATCTCACCAGAGTGAAAATGCCGAATAGTCATTAAATAATATTTTTAATAAAATGATCCACTGCCTTAATTGGAAAAAGGCATCAAGGGATAGGACTGATCTCAGCTCTTTCCCACTATTGATTCTATAAAAGACCTCATTAGTTAAAACAGGCATAAATGCAATGGATTCCTTCAAAAAAAGCTTATCCATGCATTAACAGTTAGTTTGTGAGAACCATACTTCATAGCTTTTCCACTAACATTTATTTGTTACCAGAGTTCAGGGTGATAAGTATTATTGTTACAACATTCACACTCACACCAAAAAAATTCCTATTCTTTTCACTAGAAATATCTCAAATAAGCAACCTGGTTAACCAAATAAACAAATGAAGGTAGCAGGGCATGGTGATGAGAGCAAGAGATCTGATGTGTGATCTCAAGCAGCTCACTGTAAGTCTCATGGAAACTGGAGTTCTTTCAATTCCAAGCTTTCTTCTTGCTGGTGTTTATATTATCTAAACAATGATAATGTATTAGAAAATAAACATTTAATTAAACTGCTCTTTTCTATGCTATCTGAAAATTTCCCAGTCTTGTTTACTTTAGGCATGCAAAGGGTAAGGCAACATTTTCTTCAGGTGTCAAAAGCAAATAGTGCAATCTTAACAAGAGAAATAGAAAAATGTCATGTTTGAAAGGCATTCAAATAGTTAAAGAAATGTGAATGGGGAAGATGGGATGAACTTCTCTTTAAATATATATTTTAATAGATAGTGCATGCACAGAGTGAAGAGGGAAAAATAGGTTATTGAAAAATCGTTTTAATTACTTTTTATAGGTAAGGAAAACATTTAATTTACACAAGTTTTATAGTTAGCAGCACCTAATACCAAGCAAGGAAAGAGAACTTGCACTAAAGGCTTTTTCTAAACTAAATTGCTGTTTTCTCTTCAGGAATGGATATTGAGTTGATGTTAAGGAAAAGGTTGAAACATGTAAAACATGTTGTAGTTACTAATAATGCTCTTAACATGCCTCAATTACAAAGTAAACTGTAAGGGACTTTAAGGGCAGGTTACAAAAATGTATTCTTATTTCACAGTTGATGCATTTGTGCTTTTGATTAATTGGTAGAGTTCAAGTGTCAGACAGTAACTCATGGTTATTCAATCACTGTTGATTGCATGATCATGCCTTTATGACCTTATGTGTTGGAAGGAAGAAAGCACATGGCTGTTCTTGAAATGAAAACATAAAAAAAGTCCTGACTTTTCAGTCTGTCTGTCCTTCTACCATATTATCCCTCCTTAGTGCAGTCAGTGTCTGAACACTCCCTACTTTTCAAGGGTTTTAGCTTCCTGTACCAGGCATGACAGGAAATTTTCTCAAGGACAGAGATGGGGCTGTCAGTGAGCTCTTGACTCTCCTCTGTGCCACATCCACGCCTTGGTGCACCTTCCCTTGGTGCATCCAGGGATAGTTAAACATCTGTAGACTGACTGGAGCTGGTGGGACTTCAGTCAGACACGTGGCTTGTCCACACAGAGTAACCACTATCGTGACACTCATCCCAGTAATCAGCAGGCACAGTAACACTCTGGTTTAAATTCTTAGATGTGCCACAAACTGGGGGTTTCCCTGGTTTCTGACATTAACACTCAGAGGTACAGAAGTTTTATTCTAGTCGTATGAGGAATAGAAGTAGGGAGTCTACAAGAGATATGCACAAAGGTTCACTGCAACCCAGTGAGGTAAGGTCAAACCTCTCCATGGCAACTGACACCCCTGCCCGTGGCCTTGTCCTGAACCATACAAATAATTCATGGCTGACAGAAAACTTGACTGGAGATTTCCCAAGTTAATCCTCTAACCGCAGGGCTATCTTTCTGCCATATAATAAAAATATGTAGCCAGGTGGTTTGGCATGACAATATACAAGTATCTTAAATTTACAAGAGATTTTAAATATGATGTGCCCTGATATGATTCAGTGTGACCCTATTACTTGCTTATTGTGACTAGATGAACAGATACTGCAAAAAATGGCCTTTCTTATTAGTCTTATTCCATCATATCTTGAAATAATTCCACTTCACAGATTTAATTTTTCTGTATCCAGAAACTGTAGTGTAGAAGCTTATTGATGTGATGATCAAGACTGTAGAAAACGCTAATGAAATAAAATTATTTTCAGAAAATAAATTTTGAACTTTAAATTCCTTTTAGTTATGCTTGAGAACTTATTCTGTAAATTACTTTCAGTCATAGAAGAAAATCATATTATATGTCCTGAACATCATGTAAAAACATGCTAACTGTCCAGCATTTTAATTGTAGGTTGTTGGCAACAAATGCTTATTAACATCTGCAGATCAAAAGCTATTTCTAAAAATTAAATACCTCATAATGTCAAATAACTCTGCAAAAATCCCATTAGGCCCAAGGTCAATTCACAAACAGGAGGAGACATTTGTAAGGATGTAAGATTAATCAAATAGGATATTTGTAATGAATTATTCATCCATTTCTACTACAGAATACAAAGGGGTTTATGCATTCATAAACAAATATTTCTGTTCTAAATGATTTCACATGTGGGATGTTAGCAAAGAAGGGACATTTTTCTCTCCCTCATGCCCTTCTGACCTCTGTAACACCTGGGTGCATACCTGACACGCAACATTTACCTTCCCATAGTGTGACAGCTTCAACAGATGAGATGATGAGATGAGATGAGATGAGATGAGATGAGATGAGATATGAGAGACTGACTGCTTAGCCACATGTGCCTTCCTCAATGAGTGTCTTCACTGGATTGTCCCTTTACAAAAGGATAAAATGTGCAGCCTTTTAAATATATTCCTATGATGAGCAGCTTAAATGATGTGCTCTCCATTTCCTCAGAAAAAAAGTTACCATGCTCTACCTCCACATTCGTCATTGCCTGCTTAGGTTCTGTCAGGAGCGAGACAAATTTTGGCACAACCAGGGTGGTGGAGATGCTTCCAGTGTGGAGGTAAATGACTGCAGTCTTCCGTTGCAGTGCTGGGCACATAGGCCACTGTCTTCCCGAGAGAATTTGCACTGGCAGAAGCAGTGCAGCAGGATAAACACCAGCAAAGATTGCTAATACAATCCCAGCTTTCACTGCTGAGTTCAGTTGTCACCTTTCATTGTGCAACTTCACTTGTTTTTTCCATCTTTTTATAATGTCATTTCTCTTCATAAGAGAACAGACAGCAGCACAGTGTGATGCCTTGTCACAAACTTGCCTGCAGTGAGGGTACTCAAATCACCACCTCATCCCAGGAACAGGAGTCACAGTTTGGCCCTTCACTGCCACATGGAAAATCTGGGTGCCGGTGATGGTGGAGAAAGGCAATTAATGTTTGCAGTGTTTGTCACAGATCCAAAACAGAGCTCAGCCAGAAAGACAAGAGACAGCACCCTGATTCGAGAAATTCCCAATCTGGAGGTTATGTAAAGAGGAAGATTGTCTGCCTGTTACTATAGCAACAGGTTTAAAAGGGATCTTGTCACCAGGCTGCTATTTCTTCCTGCACCCCATAAGAAAATCAGGATGAGTCCTCCTCCATCTCAGTGGGTTGAACTGAACAGAAAAGTTCACCATACAATGGCAAAGCAGCAAGAGACAGCGCCAAGGGTGTACACCTGAGCAGATAATGATGAACTCCAAGAAGTAAAATAGTTCTTTTGCGTCAGACCATGGCTAAAACTAAAATTTTTGGTGAATCAAAAGTCTGCAAAGAACTGATGCTGAAACAAAGAGAAAATCAAATAATTTTCTTCAGTTCTGATAATTTAAACTCTGAATTAATGTTTAAAAAAAAGAAATATAAAGGTAATTTTGAAATAGACTGGTATTTTAAATTCAGCAGTCATTGTTCTGTGGCAATAATCAATGCTTTTGATAATTAATTATTACATTACTTCTTTCCCAGAAGAGCACTCTAAAATAAGTGAAATCTTTGAAATATATCCATGTTTTAAAGAAAAAATAAAAGGCAATTTGGAGGGAATATATGATAAATATTTTTGCTTGGATACATGAGCATTTATTCTTGTAGTCCCCTTAGCATTGGATGGGGTGGAAAATTTCCTCTGTGATATATCATCACAAAAAATGGACAAATTCAGAAGAATTCCAGAAACACTAAGAAAAAAATCAAGGAAGAAGATCATAAATATCAGCATTATTTCTTTTGTTTGATTTTTATTTAAGAATCAATGATAAGTGTTTCTTAGTAGAAAAGAAACCCTGGAGATTTGGTGGTTCCATTCAGTTGACTAGTTGGTCCAAGTGATTTGGATCCTTGGGATTAAATTTTGGCAATTATGCTATCACAGGCAGTATTTCAGTTTCACCCTTCCATGCCATCAACTTTCTGACTGAGAACCCTTGCAGGTTTCTAACATGTTTATTCCAGTCCAGCACAAATTGTGCATTCTGCAAAATACAGCCCTGATAGAGACAATCTACCTCAAGTAACACAGGTGTCATAGGCAAAATGACCAAGAACTTTTCTCAGCAAATGCTTACAACTAATCCTGGCTCCATGAAGTTAATGGGAGATTTGTTACTGCTATCAATATGACAAGGATTTCCCTTGTACTTCCAGAGCTGTGCATAGATTTCTGTGTATACCTTTCAGCTGTACCATGCAATTACTCTGGCTTTCTTTAATTGCTGAGAAAATAGTGGCAGTTTTATGACCCTGACAGAAATGGGTTTTCTCATGACCTAATAACTGCAAGTAGCAAAATTTTATCCTTTAGGAAAGAAAGTCCATAAAGCCAGGCACAATAAGGAACAAAAGAAGTTTAGTGGTGTTGGGCTAGCATTTCTGCTGTGTATTTGGAAGCATTATAACCAATTCTTCAATGATATTCACATAGTGAAGCCCCAGTTGACTCCATACAGCTGTATTTCTCCAGAAAATAAGCTTATATGTTAGTTATTTTAGGTCAGTCTAGTCCTGATACATAATAATTTTTTTCAAAACCTTGCTGATCATACAGATTCTGTGAAAAAAATATTAGTCATAAATAATTTTGTGGACTTAATGTGTCATAGCACTGTTGAAAGATGAATAATGGCAATGTACTTCAAACTTGAAAAGTACTGTGAAGGTCTGTGTGCTGCATACTAGTTGGTACCAAGATATCACACACTTCAAACCAATGGAAATTAATTTTGCACCATCCTGAGGACTCCCTGCATTGTTCCACTCCATATCCTGGAGTTTTATACAAATCCCATATTGCCTCTCATGGATTTCTGTCCTGTACTTTGTCATGGCATAGGCACAGTATTTTGACTTTCATACTCTCCATTCAGTCCAAGGGCTAATTTTTCCACCCAGAAGGTGTGGGATGTGTTCATTCCTCAAACACTGTTTCCACATTTCTCCATTTTCACATCTAGCATGCCCTGTTCTCCATGCCAGGCAGTTGGTGTTGTAATGTGGCTTTAGCTTGTCCCTGGTCACAGCTTTCCCCAGAGTTATCACAACTCTGTACTTTTCTTCCTTCCAGTATATTGTGCTTTGTGTCCCCCACCAGCCTCCCCACCACCTCCAAGATTCTGTTCTTGTTCATTGACAGTTATTCTGCACTCCTTTTATTATATACCCTTTATTCTTATCAAGCTTATTTATCTCAGGAATAAATCCCTTGAGATGCTAGACTGTCAAATCTTTCAAATCTTTATTTGAAAGAGGATAGACATGGACAACTGTTGGGCTAAACAATAGGATTCAATGCTATCGAATATTTGTTCCACGTACAGACACCTGCATAACAGTGCTCAAAACTGACTGTACTGAATAAATTGCAGCACATGCTCCTTACTTCTCACTTTGGGTTTTCTGACTGCTCCAGTTTGGTATGTTCTGGACTTTGGTGCTGTTTTAATAGAATTCAAATGTCCATTTTAATCTAACATGGGAATTATAAAAACCATCTTACCCTTGGTCATTATTTGTCATGTTGTTCCACTGAATTAGCTTGGGCTGTCAAAACATTTTCCATGGTTTAGCAGAATCCATGTGCCTCAGATCACCTAAATTTATGCATTTATGATGTAGGTTTCTGCATTGGAGCTTGTCAGCCACAGTTTTTGCCATAGTCAGCAGAGGCAAATATGTACATGAAGGGTAGTATTCTTCTGGTGGTTTTTCTGACATGTAGTTCAGGCTTCAGAAGAGGCATGTCAGTTTCTCAGTCAAAAATAAAACCACATCCAGACTGCATATTTGTAACAATCTTTGGCTCGTGTTGTTCTTGAAATCGTACTTATGTATCAGTTGGAAGAGTCCTTTTACACAGTATGAAATTATGATGGCAACAGTTTAACTGTATGGGCTGGGCACGTCCTCTAGCTCTGTTTACACTGCTGGTGGGAACAGAGCCGTCCAAGCCTGCCACACAGTGCCCAGGATTCTGAATAGAGGAGTTTTTCAGGTTTATGTGTTGAAACAAACTAAGCATCCACGTGCAGCCCATGTGCTGTTTGACAGCTTTGGGCATTTTGGTGTTTGGCTTTAGCTCCTCAGAACTACTTGCTTCTCCCCTTTGACTGTGCAGGGAGACTAGGTGCATAAAGTACCTTGTTGCAACAGTTCTACGAGAACCAATATAACTTATCTTTGAGGGAATGCTACTCAATGTTCAATATTTCAAGTAAGCAGCCTGAGCAGGTATGTAGGAATTCATGGAAAGGTCAATACACTGCATGAAGTGCACACACATCACAGAAAATGGAAGTCATCTTCTAAAACTGTAAGGTGGTGACTCAATCTTTGTGATTTTATGTCAATTTTATACCAGGTGTTGTGCTACATAAATAAGTTGAAAATCTCATGAGACCCTAACAGAAGCATAAGGTATTTGCATTTCCAGAACTTCTTCCATGCATTTGGCCAATCAGTCACTCTTCTCATTTCCAGTAAATATTTGTTTTCAAGGCTAGAATAGAACAGAGAAAAATACTATAACAAGTTAATGAGGAAACAGTGCTCATCTAACACTACTTAGTGCAGACCTTGGACAGACATTTTTCCAGCTAAAGCATTTGAATTATCCATTTTCATGTTTAATGTCTACTTATTTATTAATATGCCCATTTTTCCAACATTTCGGTTTTTTTATTAGCTATAGGTTAAGCTGTGAGTATATATTCTTCATAATGCATTGCAATACTGATTCAACTGTGTGAAACAGCAACATGCAGCAGTCTGGTTTTGTCTACCACCTCTTTTTGAAAGCTAGATTAGGTATCTCTTTTCAGCAGTGCATTTTCCTGGTTACACTAGGCAGAAGAACAGCTCCTTCTCCAACGAAAACAGCACAGATCTCTCAGATGGGAAAGTGGATTACTGAGGGGCTTATAAGGTTAAAGCAATTCAAACTAATTTCTCAATAGAAAGAAAAGTAAGAAAAAAAATTAGGCATCATTTAGTAGTTCCAGAGAGTATTATCATGCTCTAAAAGCTTGCTTCTAATATGCAACACATGAAAAGATTTGTGGAGACATGCCCTTCTTTCAAATGTCAGAGAAGTTTCAGCGTCTTTATATTGACGCTTTTTAGCCAAGAGCAGTGTTCCAGGAACTCTGGAAATGCACAGCTCTTATGTTTCATTACTTAGAGGGTTTTAGCCTTCTGACCTAGAACATTAATAGCAATTCTAATTCATTATTTCAAACATTATTCTTGGTCCCTGAACCTATCTTTCTTTCCTTGATACTGCCTAGCACAAGAAAAAAGCTTGGATGATCTAAAAATTGTGGCCAGAGCCCAAACACAGGCAAAACAACCTCTGCTTGGAGCAAGAATGTCCAGAACTGGAAACAGGAGGAAAAAAATGCAGGACAGGACATGGCATAACAGGGAAGGAGTTGAAAGAGATAGGAAGGGATGCAGAAATCCTTCCATCTGCCGAGGTTAAAGGTTGACATATCTGTACAGTAGTCTCTGAAAAAGAAGAGCTTTAATGGATTTTCAGGGGCTTAGAATTACTGGGTTCTCTGACATAACATCCTATGTCTTGTTCTAGGTCCACCCCCAGCCGCAGTCTTTAAGTATTGTCTGACTATCCATTGAAGTTAATTGGAAGATTCCATTTTGCTCTGACTAAATCTAAAAAAAACCATTCCTATGTTCTCATATAATATATTTTTCTCTGTTCCTATTCCTTTATCTCTTTGTCTGCTTTGGGTTATGCTTATGTTTTCTTCTATCTCCTTTTAGCTCTTTAGCTCTGATGGTGGCATTTTATGTTTTTAGAGTGATTGCCCAGAGCAAACATAGGACCTGCTGTAAAAAAAAAGAGACTTCAAGATATAGACTAAAACTTCAGTCTAATCTGTCATTATTGGATCAATCAGATCTGAAACTATTTTATTATACCAAAATATTAAATTTCTTTTGAAAGGATTGAGAAAAAAATGCTGTAGCTTTATGAATTTTTATGAATCAGCTGAGCTGTGGTCATTGACCACAGGCACACTTTTAGCCCCTTGCAAATGCTAGAAAAGCATGTTAGATTAATTGAATTTTAAGCTAGCACATTTTTCTTGGCAGGCTAAGAGCTAGCACATGGGCAATAACACTGCTCTGGTACCACACAGTAATTCGTTCAGCCACAGCTCAACTGTTTCTTCGAGCCCTTCAGTCTCTGAACAAAGTTGACTGAATAGTACAAAGCACAAATGACTTGATAAATTTATATATTGTGTTTCAAAGTACTGAAGATTTTTCAAAAGATTTGTATGAAGAAGTAGTTGTGTCTGGGATAAAGAACAGGTTTGATGTCCTAGATAGACAAACCTAATTGGAGTGATAAATTTAAATGATGCACATGTAAGTAATTTGGGGGTTTATCTAGTTTTAGTTACTCTCTATGACAGAATTAAGAGGGGACAATTACTTCTGGAAAACATCTACTTCTTAACTCATGTTTTAATTATTTTGATTAATCTTAATAAATGCCTATAGCAGTTTCTAGCTACTGTGTTTCAAACAAAAATAATTCAGACATTCCATATAGCACATAAAATGCTATATGAAAGCATGCTATGTGAAAGCAACATACAGAAAATTGTATTTTTTCTTTAGTTGCAATGAGCTAGAATCACGGGGAGCCATGAGGGACAGAAAAGCTGTTGTTAGATTATCCATTGCAGTGCAGTCAAATCATCACATCTCATATTCCTAGGGATGTAACAGGATGAAAATGTTTGAAGCCTTCTGGGCTATGTTTGATGTTGCATGAGGCCTAAAGAAATCACCAGGGACTAGCAATTCTGTGCTCAGGAACTAATTTAAAATTAGTTTCTTATTCTCTTTTTTTCATTCTGGATCTCTGCCGTGCCCTTACTTTTTTTGTCTAAATGCACTGGTGAGGCGTAGTACAAGTTATATTCATTTGCAGATGTGCAAGATTGTGATGAAAAGGCTTGGGGTTGATTCTCATTGTGCTGTCAGAGTGACAGAAGAGCTTCCTTCCACCTCCCTCTGGCTCTCACCTCTGTGAACATTAAAATCAGAAAATCCATAAGCACTTTGGAAAATGTTTCCTGTATTGCAGCTTCTTATTTCTGTAAAAGGAGAACAGTACCCTCCACATAGAATCATAGAATAGCTTGGATTGGAAGGGACCTTTAAAGGTCATCTAATCCAACGTCCCTGTTATAGGCAGGGACATCTTCAACTAGATCAACCTCTTTCAGAGTAAAAAAAAACTTCTTCCCTCCATCTAATCTCATGGGTTTGTAAGAACTACTGCAGTAATCTCTGTCTGGTGCTTTGGGAACCCTTTATGGGAAGTACAGACGGAGTAAATCCAGCACATGGTCCATTATTATTCCCCTCATAATGTTTGGTAATATCCTGGGTAAAGTATCACTAATTACAGGACTACTTATGTGGCTGACTTCCAAAGCACTGTTATAATTTACTGCCATGTCTGTATATAATCAAAATTACGTCATTTCAGAGAAACAGTTATATTTCCTTTCTGTAACTACATTTATGCAAGGTATTTTAACCTAAATAGGACAACAGACTGAGTAATCAGCAGTAATAAGATTTTATTTTGATTTGATGGTAGCCAAGAATTAAGTAAAAGAAACAGACAGGAAAACAAAATAGAAGCAGAAAAGGATATATGAACAGACCCATCAGTTTCATGCCATGATAAAATGTGGAGGTGACATTTGGACCCTTAAATCCATCTTTGACTTCAGTGTGGCAGAATTGTGCCTAGGCTGAAGAATACTTCACTGTTTATTAGTTTAATGTTCCATTCATTTTAAAAGGTTGTGTAGAACTCTGTTGAAATTAGGGTGTAATAAAATTATCACAAAGCATCTCTCACAACAGGAAATATAGAGCATTTAGGTTATGAGATAGCTGATGCTGAAGACTTGCAACCAATTGCCTTCTGTACTGAAGGTATCATGATGTAACACTTATTAGTTGAATAAAACTAGAGAGATATGAGTATTGATCTGTTTCATGACCATATCCAGGCATTGAGTTTTCACCAGCAGTGGAAATATGATTTAGGGGAGCTTTGTCATTTGGTCCTTCAAAGTGCTGTCAGTTACTGTGTTATCGCTACAGCCTGGTTTCCAGTGTCCAGTTAATAGATATTCTCTGGCTTCCATTCTGGTTGAGACCTGCAACTTCCTTGTATCAAGCACCTGTGTGAGATTATTTAGATTCTTAAAGTGGATTTGCAGAAAGGCTGTACTAAGTGGGTTGTATAAACACTTACACATCTGTCTTATCCTCTAAAGGATTATCTTGCATCCTATCTCTTTGTCTGCTTTTGAAATGTTTCTTAAAGAAGCTGAAATTGAAGAGGGAAAGTGAATGAGAAAATCAAATAAAGTTATTTCTGGGGTTGTTTTTAATTTTCTGTTTGTAGCATTTGACAGCTGCAAGAAATTACATGAGAGAAAAAAATCAAAGGCTTAAGTATCAAAATCTTTGCTTACAAGCTACTCTTATTTAGCAATCATGCTTGCATAATAACCACAACTTGAAGCACATGATTCATAGGAACAAGTAATCTAGTATATAAAACCCCATAGTATGTACCGAAATATATTTGTTTTTTTCAGGAATAACTTAGAGTCATTGAGTAAATATTTTGTAGTTTGGTCATAAAAAGGGGAAAACTGCCTGATAGAGAATACTCTACATGTATGGTAATAGCAATAATACTTCTGGACTAAGGATAACAGATGTTCAAATAGTATGAAATGCTTATTCATAAACTGTTTAGCAATATAAAAATTGAGCTTCATTTCAGCACGTTCATATTTTTTTTTCTCTTTGCTGTTTATTATTTATACTTCTGAAGAGTGAACTTAGGATCATGAAGCTGAGATTCATTGAAGAAAATGAAGTTCAATTTATGGTACAAAAATGGCTCCATGGAGAAAGGATACATTTAATATATCCAACTGTGAAACCACCAAAACAGAAACTAGACCCATGTAACTTAAATGACTAGCCACAAAGCTTGACATATGAGCTATAAATATTAAATAATAAACTTGAATGTATCCATTAAATTTGAGTAAAATTACATAATGAATAGCTTCATAACATCTAGAACTGCTAGCAGACAATTTTGCAAACAGAAAGGAGGGTATATTCACCTCATTATTTACTCATAGTGAACAATTTTAATCAGTTTTAAAATGGTGGAGGAAATTTCATGAATGGTGAGACTTTCCACCAAGCTCATAGAGAAAAAATGTTTGGTTTTTCAATATACTTGGAATTTTCAAGTTAATCTTTTAATCAGACACATAACACAGGTTTTATGTGTTCTCATGACAGACCAGCAGTACTCATGGTCGCCTTCTCAGCACTTCAATGAAGAAAGATACTCTCCTGCTCCGAGGAATATGAAAGGATTATCTGGTAGTCGCAATCAACCACAGTTATGTTCAGCTCATACTTGTGGCTTAGCATCCCCTGAAGATTGTGAACATACCCACGACCATATCCACCATGGGCAGGAGCCAAGGCAGTCATATCTTCTCAGCCCCACGGAGAGTTGCCCGCTGGACCACCATCGTTGCTCCCCACGCAGCTCCATTCATTCTGAGTGCATGATGATGCCCATGGTAATGGGCGATCACATGTCAAGTAGCACTTTCCCCAGAATGCACTACAGCTCACATTACGACTCAAGAGACGACTGCGCCATGTCTCACGGTAACCCTAAGATTAACCGTATTCCTGCAAATCTTTTGGACCAATTTGAGAAACAACTTCCTCTTCACCGGGATGGGTTTCATACTTTACAGTACCAGCGGACCTCAACAGCTGCGGAACAACGCAGTGAGAGCCCGGGAAGGATACGCCATCTTGTTCATTCTGTCCAGAAACTTTTTACTAAATCTCATTCTCTGGAAGGATCATCCAAGGGCAATGTTAATGGAACCAAGGGAGACAGTCGAGGGGACGATCATCATCATGGGCACCATTCCAAGCATAGCAAAAGGAGTAAAAGTAAGGAGCGAAAACCAGAAGGCAAGCATAAATCTGGAATGAGTAGCTGGTGGAGCTCTGACGATAATTTGGACAGCGATAGCACTTACCGAACCCCTAGTGTGGTAAATAGGCACCATGCAGATCATATATCCCATTGCTATCCTGAGGCACTCCAGGGGCATTTTGGGGATCTCTCATTGAAGACTTCCAAAAGTAACAATGATGTGAAGTGTTCGGCTTGTGAAGGGCTACCAATGACCCCTGATAGTAAATATATGAAAAGGAGTTCTTGGTCCACGCTTACAGTAAGTCAGGCTAAAGAAGCTTATCGCAAATCATCACTGAACTTAGATAAGCCTCTGGTTCATCAGGAAATCAAACCTTCCTTGAGGCCGTGCCATTACCTTCAGGTAAGAGGAAGATTTTCTTGAGATTTTTAATGAAAAGAGCAGCACAGTATATGCCATAGTCATCGTAAAAAATATACAAAGGTACCTCTCAAAGAATTTCTGTATTGCTCTCCCATTGCAGATATTCCATTAAACTGAGAAATCTCTAGCTTTTGTCTTGGTTTATAGACCACAGATTGAAAACTATAAAACAGGTGTGATATAAATTAGTTTCAGGTCAGTGGATGTGTTTTCATCTTTGGAATTCACACTGAACACCTTGATGAAATACATATATCACACTAAAAAAGAGCAGTTCTTTCAGCAATCTGGGGGCTAAAAAAAGTGTTTCAAATACGTTTATGAATGAGTGATTTTAAACAGGCTGTGGGGAATCCTATTTTTGTATTCTTTTATTCCTTTTCTCCATGTTTTTGTAAATAACAGAAGAATGGATTTACTGGGATACCAAATTGCTTTGTTGTGGTGATGATCGCCCATATATTGCTTTTTAATGGTTGCATCACCCAGGATCATATTGAACTGAGCCTCCTTTGAGACCATACTATAACAACATGGGTATTAAAAATACATGGGTACCTCAGAGAGAAGAGATTTCAGGCCTGGCCTTCAGACTGGTTTTGATGGTGTTCTGCACGTTTTCTCTTTCAGCAACAAAGCTCTCACTTTCTCCTACATTTAAATTTTTATACCTTCTGCTTGATGCCATTTGCCACCCCAAGGTCACGCTAATGTAACTATTTATCATGCTGCACAATGGTCTGGATCGTAAAGTGACGTGAGTTTAAAAAAATACTTTCCAAAATACTATTTTTAGACATTTACATCATTTGCCTGGCCTACGTACAGCACAGTCCCATCACAAGTGACATTAGCACATCAGATTATACAGAGAACTGCAGTGGGTGCAGAGCAGAAAGGAGGGAGTACCTTGGAGGATAACTTCATCAGCTAGCTTTGTCACTGGAAAAAAATGTACAATACCAATATTCCTTTAGTGATTTGTACTAAGTATAGCCTTCAAAGCCCACATTGTTCTGAGTATGTTCTTTTCTATTTCTTTTTAAAGAACTCCTCTTTCTCCAGAACTTAACTGATTCTCACATTAACATGGGGAAATCTCTGGTCCAGATTTATGTATTTGGATATTTTCAGTTTCTCTGGGCCCTACAGAAACTGGCAAACACAGATTAGCAACGTGACTGCACTTCTGTGCGGAGCTCTCTCCTGTCAGAGCTATAGGTGTCCAATAGCAATGAGTCACACTTGAAGAGCCAGATCTTTTCAAATGCATATGCAGACATCCAGGATCAATCTTCTCTATTGAAACAGGGAAAGTTTCTCATTGCAGAGAAAGGAAAATAAATTGCAGCCCTCATAGCATTACCATGCAAATTGATTCCAACCTAGACTGACAGCTGTGGTATTTTATCATATCCAAGTACAATCTCATGTATGTAAAATAGACTGCACTTCCCTGGAAGTTTTTGATCTAACTCAATGAGCCAGAACTGGAAGCGCATGTGCAGAGACTTCCACTCTATGGAACTCTATGGAACATATGTCTATGTTCTAAAACCATGCATACAGCTGTGACGTTACGGAGAAGTTTAGATATGACTAGTTTTTTCCTTCCTGTTACACACTTCTGGTTCCTCTACATCTCTTTTGGGTTTAGTGCTTTCCTTCTCAATCATGTTTCATTGTTTCTTCTTCCCCACCACTACATCTCATTTGTCTTTGCAGAAGCCATCAATTTTTACTTCTCATTGGCCTTCTCCTTACTCCCAATTTATATCAGCATCTTCAAGTGAATGTGAAAGACTGAGTTCACAAACTAACCTGGCTATCACCAAACTTTAGATCAAGCCCAAGTGACAAGCCTAGGGGTCAGAAAAGCACACTCCTTTATGTCATTTTTTTATGCTTTTTTGTGAATTGGGAAAGGAATAGGAAATTTCTACAGAAAGGAATTTTCATTCAGCAGTTAGGAAGGTTCATCCACTAGTAGGTTTATCCAGCTTAAAATCTAGGAGATGTGAATTCAAATTTTTGCTGCACAAAATCTTTGTTTTTAAGACCCTTTAAAAATGGCATAGTACCCATTCCCTATTCACAGAGATCCTATGATGGAAATCTGTTAAGACTCAAGTATTCAGTTACAAGGAATCTATACTTGTGTCCAAAGCAATAATACAAGGAATTCTATAACAGAAATATTCTCATTATGAAATATTAAAATAAAGCATATGTTTCATCATATCAGAACATGCCATTCAGAGCATAGATATCCTTCAGACTGAGTGGCTGGCTTATTCACTAGCCCAAGGTCAGCAAACAAATTGAAGGCACCCCATTCTGTCAATGTCATAACTAAATGCCTAGTTTTGAAACTTTTGCTTTGAGGGATGTTGGGCTGTCACAAAGTAATCATAAAGATCAGAGATATGTCCCATTAGTAGCTCTGCCAGGAACTTTCTCTCTGACCCAGGAAATCTAATTTATTAATCACTGCACACTTCAACTGCTCTATCTGCAAAACTGAGGAGGGATATTTAACTTTTCTTATGGCAGTGTAAGCAGCATCACTGACTAATAATTGGATAAAAATAATCATTAGGTTCAGAAACTAAAAAGGTAGAGAAACATGTGGGAATCCCTACCCAGGAGAGTTTACTGCCTTGCTCAAGAGTAGATGGCAATGAGAATTCAAGGGATTATGACACTGATGTGCAGCAGCAGACTTCCCTGAGGTGCACAAGTGAACAGATCAGTTTAAAATCCCAAGGCCCTTCACAGGGTCTCTGTATTTAAAGTGATATTAAATACATTGGTCCTGACTGATGTCAGCTATATATTTTTAATTATTTTTAAAATAAAGCTGTGAAATTATAGTCCTTCAATGAATACACTAATACATAAGCATACCTCAGAATAATAAAAATTAATTTTCTGTTTATGCATTAATATTATCAATTTTTATATATGGCTTTTGTTCTACTACCTAGCTATATGAGCATTCTCAGTAGCCAACTCACTTTTCTATCTACTGGTCTTCTTCTTACTGTTTTTTTCAGTATCTGCATGAAATATTTCTGCTTCTGTTTTCCACTGAGACTTTAGATATGCAGAATCTCAAACTGAAAGACCATGGCAGTGTCTTAGGCCTGTGCTTGAGACTTTGTTTTCTGTATTATGTTTCTAGGCTTCCACTTTGTCTTCCACCATAATTAATGAGGTTCTTTTCCTTCAAACTGAAACTCTGAAGCGTGAATATAGGATTTTCCTTTCTAGGAAGGAAGCTGTTAGCAAATTAACAAATTCCTGGAAACAGGAGATGAGATGAGATTTTGAAGGTTTCTGCTCATTATATTCTTCAGTCATGTCCTAGAGTTGAAATCAAGTATTTCTTTAACCTGGTAAATCTCCAAGCTTAATCTCTGGCTCCTCTTTTAGGGTTTTACATTCCCTTCACAGAGTCCTTGCAGCTGGGGCCTCTCCTTGGACTGGGAGTGTTGTGGTGTAAGTCAGAGGTGGTTCAGGCAACATGCCTTTTTCAAGCATGGGTGGTCATCTAGTCCTAAAGTGGATGGTTTAAGAGAACTAAATTAGTTGAAATAAGGCTGTATAAAATAGTGATTATTCTTCTCATTTAAAACCCAGATTAGATTTGCATCACTCCTTCTACATTGGAGGTGGTGGGAATGTCCAGAGACTAGGGAGAGGGGAAGAGTGAGAAGCCCGTTTGAGAGGGCTGTAATGTCAACCAGATGGTCAACTATCATCTCAAGAGCAGAGGGCAACCATTTATACCCATATACTAACAGCATTTATCTATCTATATATCATATATCTATATCACTATATATTGTGAATGATTGGCTGCCATTATTATGTATGGGACTTTAATTTCTATTTCGAATGAAGACAAATTGAGTATTTCAGTACATTTCTGGGCAACAACCACTTTGCCACCTCACTCAGCAGGCAAAACAGCCGAAGTAGGTCACACATGCAATAATGCACACTTTTGTATAGTTTTAGCCATAGTGGCTGCTACTGTTTTCCAAGTCATTTTCATTTTAAGATAAAATATGTAAAGAAAAAGATAAATGAGCTGTGAGATCTCCTCTATCTTCATCAGCTGTTTTGGCTAATTAGGTTTCACATGTGTACAGTGCAATGACTTTGATTAATTCCACTCTGATATGAGTACTAGCAAGGAGCAAAGATTTTTAACAGAAAAAAAAAAGGATATGAACTAGATAACTGTGCTGAAAGGATGTGCACAGAAGAGTTGCTTACAGTTTCCAGAACTGGAATAACTTTTAATGCTAGTTAAAGAAAAATAATTCCCACAATTAAGCCAAAAGATAGGCAAGAGCATCACATTCACCATGACTGTAGTTCCGGAGCACAGTGCAATGTGTCACTGATTAATATTCCTTCCTCACCCATTCAACAGCCTCCAAAGCAGCAAGCAATTGGGGTAAACATACCACAAGGTACAATGAATGAGTCAGCACTAAAAAAGGAAATAGCATGTTGTTCTAAAAATGGCTTCAACCCACTCCTGTCTTCCTAGTGCATTTAAGTACGAGCGTCATCAGTTACAGCAGAGGCACTGCAAAGCATGTGGGTAGTATTGTTAGCTCTGTACTCTGCAGAATGAAAGAAGAGCACAGAGTTCATCTCTTTAAAAGAGAAAAAGAAAAAAGCAGCAGTTTCAACAAGGCTCTTTTCTGGTTTAAGTAAAGCCTACGTGGAGAAAATCTTTGAGGACAAGCTCATGGATAAATAGGCGTTAAGCCCTCAGCTGCATTTTCCCAGGAACTCTACCGGGGATAGGACAAATTCCCACAAATGAAACCACTGCCCATGTGAGGCACACAACTGCTTTGCACTCTCCCTCTGGTTTGCAAGGATGGGTGGATTTGAACTCAATACACTTTTCTCAGCACTTCATCTTTGTGAAACTAGATTGTGTCTGTTTGCTTGACATAAAACCCTTGCATGCACTACAGAAACTACATCCAGTCCTCTCCCAGTGAGTACACACTGTGGAGTTAGCCGGAGCTAGCCATAGCTAGCAGACTTTTGATACTCACATCCAAATTACTATCATCCACACTCCCTTCACAATGATTTATGATCAGCCACCACTCAAGAATTAACTGGGTTGTTTCCACAGCAGGAAAAGCTAGTATAGACAGTAGGGTAGCAGGGCAGTCTGCATCCTAAATCAACATGGACAAATGCTATACCATTCGGTTTTCTACAGCTCATTACAGTCCCACAAGGATGTCTCAGCTACCCCTATGCCCTCCCAGTCAGCAGTGGAGATGTGCAGAACAGACAGGTAGTGCCCAGACAATCAGGGAAATGATGGGACAGTTTTTGCCCCATGGTCCATTCACAGTGTTAAAGTCAGCCTGCAACATCTTGTGGAGCATTACATAAAAAGGAGTAATAATGCTTACTCTTCCCTGTATTTACGGAATGCTGATGGTTTTGTGTATCACAAATCCCAGAATACTTAAATCCCCTTCTAAAGGAAAAGAAAAAGAAAAAAGAAAGCTTCCATGCCCATATACTAGAATCCTCACATTGGATGAAATGAATTGCTGAAACTTTTCTCCAAACGAGAGTAGAAAGATTTCAGAGCTAGCATTTTCTGAAAGCTGCCAGAACATGTCCCTATTACAGTGGAAATTTCAAAGCTATGAGTAGAAAAGGGAGGCCGTGATCCCACTGCCTTTTAATCAGGGGGAATTGTCCTCCTTTATAATGTTAGAAGTGTGTTTCCAAATTTTTTTTCAGTGTTCACTTCACTGAAGCCGAAGGCTGAACTTTGCAGTTGTTACTCAAAGGTGTCACTGGTTCTGAAGAAGTTTTCATACAGGAGTAGCTTACTATTATATATTCTCAGGCCACCTGCCGAAGGAGACTGCCAGGAACATGGACTTGGGGCTGTAGTGCCTACACACTCTTCTAGGCCACAGGCGTGCTGTCTAAGGCAGACCCAGCTCCTCTCTTGAGTAGTCCATGCCATTTTTCCTGCAAAGGGGTGACTGTAAAAATGGTGAAGTATTCACAAATGTTGCTTTGGTTTTGTTTTTGTTTTTTCTGGGTTTGGCCATCTTACAATTCTGTGCTTAAAGGTTGTTTTTTAAAGTGGCATTGCAAATGTGTTTAAATAGCTCATTGTCCATATGGACAAGTTTCCTGGTACTTCGGTAGGGAAACACTTTTTGAAAAGTATGCAGATAGTTAAGCATTACATAGTAGATAGACAGGAAAAATAATACTCATTTAGCCCTGGAAGCTAATTAATTGCAGTCATCTGGACTTAACTGCTCAAAACATTATATCAATCATTAGTTAAAATCAGAAAAAATTGATGAGAGGCAAATATATCTATTAAATAGCCTTTAAAATCATTTGTGTTTTAAAGACATACTGTTTTTTCAGTAGTAGACCTACAACAAACTGGAAAAAAGCAAAAAACGTGATATAATTTCCTGCTTCAATTAAATAAGACGCTGTTTTCTACAGGCCACTTTCTGGGTCAGCCCTGCATATGCTACCTTTTAGGTTCATCCCTCTCTAGCCTTATAATAGCTCTGCAACACTGACGTCCTTGCTCCTTAGTCTCTGTGGTTTCAGAGGTGCTGTGCATTGTAAGTATGTTGGGAGGACCTCTCCTTTTCTTCCATTTATGGACTTTTTTTTCTCTTACTTTATACTTCTGTAACCTTGAATGGTCTGTGGAGTGTTTCCTGACTCAGAAAAACCTGTGGTCAGCTTCAGTTGCTGATGCTGTGGTCCCCTGGGCCTTGTCAGCTGCCCATCCATCAGGCAGCCCAGCTGGCAGGTGTACTCCTGGCTCCCCTTCACTTGTAGTAAGAGACAGGCTGCAGTCCTGTTTAGGTCTTTAGCCTTTTGATGCTTGGTTTCAGCTGAATTTGCATTTAATTCAATTTATGGAGAAAGGTTTAAAGGAAAATGCATCTATGAGCTGGCCCAAAAAGGCAAAGACATAAGAAAACAAACTCTGGGTGCAAACTTTCTTTCTTGGCAGAAAAGCTGCTGGTTGTGGCATGCATGCAGAGTTCCAAGTTTTGATCTTTGATGTTTCTGTAAACTTCCACTAGGAAAATAATTGCTACCTTATCATCTATTCTATCAAACTGCATAGTGTCAGGATGGTTTCCCTGACACTGCATCATGATCCTCAGTACTGTTATGTGGTTCAGCCGGTCTCAGGCATTGTTTTCATCCAAGCTAGCCAATATTTTCCTAAACTCCTTCTGGCACACTGTTGGTTCTGTACTTAGCACAGGCCAGGGAGCGCTCCTGGTAGCCACACTGTTTCAGAGGTAAAGGTTGCTCCACAGCATGGGAGTGAAGTGCTGCAGGGCAGCAATCTCCAGGCAAGGCAGTGGCTCTTTACTGACCTGTGTTTGCCCAGCCCTAAGGTAGTCACCACAGCATTTGCATCCTTCTCTCTCCCGAGTTCTTATGGCTGTGCAGTAACACAGTGAGTTGGAGCAACTCACCAGCTCAGCTGAACACTTATCTTTACTTATCCTTACTGCTGTTAGGGTAATTTTTCAGGTAGCACTCTAGGTCACTTGACCATTACTAGCGTTGCTTGAAAAGCTGAGTATTGCTTAAGGAAAACCTGCCCCACTGAAATTAATGGTAATATAATTTTAAAGTGGCTTGAGCTGACCACAAAGCAGTGTCCTTGATCATATACCAAAGGAAATATGCAGCCAAATGAAACACAGGTTTCTTGGGTTTGTGGTCTTTTTTCCTGCTGATTTTGTGTCTTAGGTTAAGAAACTATAAAAGCTCTGACACAAGATCTCAGTAAGCCAGGCTTAGCAGGCTAAAATCACCTACAGTGTGGACAAGCCCATGACTGCTGTCTGACTGCACCTTGCTCCACCATGTACAAACAGCACAGAGTCCTGAGGGTCCCAGAGAGACCCAACAACACAGCAGAGAATTTGCAGGTGGCTGAACTGCAAGGATCTGTGCCATCAGTACGAGCACAGATGGTAATGGGACGGGAATTTGGCCCACTTTCATCCAAACAGCATAAACAAAGCCACAAAGTCCTCACAACACCAATTACAGTATTTAGCCATACTTGAATTATAATTCACATTGTTGCTGGAGAACCAGTTAGGAAACATAGTGTTGGTTCTTTCTCTTTTTTTCTTTTAAATTCATCATTTGTGAGATATGAGTTATAAAACATTATTTAAATGAAAAGAGCACAGTTCTTTAGAAAACAGGAGTTGACTAAGCAATATTAGTACATTGGACAGAAGTCTTCTTTCCTTCAAGGGTTGCTTAGTGCAGTTTGCTTGGAACTCCACGTGAGAGAATAGAATCAGACAATAAATAATGCTGGCAATGATCTGCCTATTTGAACATCTCCCAGCTGGACTAGTAGGCTTGTATTCTATCATCTGCATGGGTGTCCAGATTATTACCAAATCCCAAATTGCTGAAGTTGTTTTCAACCTAATGTAAAGTACATATTGTTTGGGATCTCTGTGATTTCCTTCCTCTTTCTGTAATACTATGGCTGTTCATAGCAAAGCCTGGAGAGAATGGCTGGCAAGGTAAAGATGACTCTTGTTTTCTCAAATTAGCTCCTGCCTTGATGGACAATGACAACACACCTTCAGGAATGCTGTAAGAACTCTCTGTGCTTCTGAGCTGTCAAGGAGTTCAAGGAGTAGAGGGTGGCATGTGAAAATTAAAGCTAATTATGAAGAATGACATTGTTAGTGGTGAGGAGGAGTCCCTGGCATGTTTTGTAGAGATTTTTCAATGACTTCATTGCATAATTCATGTTCTTTACACAATGAATCAGCACATTAAAAAAAAAAAAAAGTAAAAAGCCATGCAGAAGAAACTAGTCAAAAATGTGCACCAAGAATTGTGGTGAGTTGTAGACACAAGATTAGCTACAGAGGAAACAAACTTCTATTTTCATATACCGCACTCTTCCCTCCCGCAAAAATCCTGAGCAACAGGGTTGAGTCCACAGCCAGTAAGCAGGGGAATGTCTTAGTGCCATTAACTTCAGGAATATAATATTGTAATTGCTTGGTGTTCCTTCTTCAGTGAAATTTTTGAAAACACAGGAGGTCCAGCTCCCATCTCCCACTGTAGTTTCAAGGAAACTTTCTACCATTGCAAAAAAACATCTCCCTCCCTGTGTTCCAAGATTGTCATTTACTTTCATCTACTTGCAGCTGTGCACAAAGGCTGTTTTTCTGAGGCTCCTTGAAGAAAACATGATTTAAGAGAAAACCTCTTACCTGCATTTCAGATTGTGGCATCTTCTTGAGCAGGCTGAGAAAGCATAAACTTACAAAAATTATGTGTCTCCAACACACTGTTTCGTATCTTACCCTTCTTCACATCATCTATAGTCTAGTTCCATGCGCAGATAGCTTCTGCTTCTAGTAAAATGTGAAATTTTTATTACTAAAATAAGATTTAGGTCAAAATTAATATTTCAGTGCATTTTATATCTGCATGCTAATTAGATTTCACAGAACTCCTATGAGGTAGGTAATCCTCCCTTTAACCTTTGAGAATAAGAAATATGAAGAAGTGATAGCCATCTCCCTCTACTGAAGCCATTTATTTAGAAGAGTTTCATTTTAGATAGTAAACTGATATGCAGGTTTTAAGCAGATCAGCAGTTTAGTCATGGAACATCTCTAAAATTCTGGGACCTGTGAGCCAATGCCATAGAAGTGGGTGGAACAACAAGAACAGATCTCTTTTGAAATGTTGATGGCTGTTGCCATTTTGACTGTTTTAGCTAAATCTTAAACTGAAATTAAAAAAATCAAATTAACAGTGGTCAAAGTCCAGAAAAATGAATATTTCATTGTTTATTCCAGTTTTGTTGTCAGTATTGCTGTAGTGGTTTGGTCCAAAATACTCATTACTGTTTACCTTCTGTGAGATAAGAATTAGGAGAAATGCAAAGCAGGCACCAAACTTGAAAGAATATAAAGAAGTTTATTAACAGACCTAAAAGAAGAAAAAAAATTATACCACACCTTCAGAACACTTCTCCTCCCCCCACCTTTCTCCCTTCTCCCATTGACAATGTAAAAAGACAACCCTTGAGATGTTCAGCCTGTTTATCACTTCCATAATAACCTTGTTCAGTCTATTTAGGAAGAGGAGTCTCTCTTGTCCATGCTATGAAAGCATTATCACAACGAGACAGCCACCCGGGTTGGTTCTCTGCTCGCATGTGAGTCCCTTCCCGAACTTGCAGCTTTTCCCACAACTGCTTTCGAGGGTCCACTCTTGAAGTTTTTTGGGGTACAATTTTAAGGTTGAGCCGTTCAGAAACAAAAGTTCTCTTCACCCATCTCTGGGAGCATTTCATCACTAAGAACAGAGGCCCTTCTCCTTCCCTGGGAGCAAAGGGTCTTCCTCATCTTCATCTTTAGGACTATCTCTGGGAGCATCTCTAGGAACTGAGGTTTTCTCCTTTCCCATTTGGAGCAGAAGTCCTCATTGCTTCCATCTCTCCCTGTTCAAATTTCTCATGAAATTACAGCTGCGTCAGCATCTGCCTATCTCAGTGCAGGTGCTTTTGCTCACAAGTACAAGTTGAACACTCCACCCCCCATGCCTTCATGAAATTACAATGGGTACTCTGAGGTATCATAGCTTTACAACAGAATTTCAGCTTTAAGCGTCTCCTCTTTCTCTTCCCTCAGGTTTTCAGCTCTTCACAGCACTAAAAGGGTTAATCTCACCTAGGCCTCGCAGCTGGAATGTCGCTTATCGCTGTTGGTCACATGATCTTTTGCCAGACAGCAGGGCAGCTTCAGCTGAATCTTGGCCGCAGTGGAGAGGGGGAGCCAAGCCGCTCCGGCTGCCCACAGCAGAGCGGTGGGGTGGTTCTGCGGGTGGAACAGGGCCCATCGGCTCCAGGATGGCCGTGGCCCGGCCCAGCCTGGCCCAAGCAGGGCCTGGGCCAGGCCCGCTGGCCCCCGCAGGGGGCCCGCAGCCACCTGTCCCAGCACTGGAAACGAGAGAGAGCTGTGGAGGGGGGGGTTGTCTATTCTTAAGTGTGGATCACAGAGGAGGTCACAATTTTAAGTGGCTCAAAGAATTGTCCATATTCAAACTGGCCATCCGATAGGTTCTGTCAGGTCACAGAGGAAGCTGTAAGCACCCCTTTGAAAGAACATCACTTCCAGGACTATGCTTTGCTAACTCATGACAATTGCTTAGATACAAGATTAGATATTCACACTCCTAGAATTAGCTTTAGGGAGCCTAGGTTACCTAATTCTCATCAGATATAAGGAAAATCTTTTTCCCCCTGAGTGTAGTCAAACATTGGAACAGGTTGCCTAGAGAGGTCGTGGCATCTTCATCTTTGGAAGCCAGTTGGACACAGTCAAATTATCACTGAATATCCTGAGCTGGAAAGGACCCACAGGGATCACCGTGTCCAACTCCTGGCCCTGCACAGGACCATCCCCAAGAGTCACACCATGTGCCTGAGAGCATTGTCCAAACTCTTCTTGAGCTCTGTCAGTGTTGGTGCTGTGACCACTTCCCTGGGGAGCCCATTCCAGTGCCCAACCACCGTCTGGGTGAAAAACCTTTTCCTGATATCCGACCTAAACCTCCCCTGACACAACTTCAGGCCATTCCCTCAGGTCCTGTCACTGGTCACCACAGAGAAGAGATCAGTGTCTGCCCCTCCTTCTCCCCTCATGAGGAAGTTGTAACTGCAATGAGGTCTCCCCTCAGTCTCCTCCAGGCTGAACTGATCAAGTGACCTCAGCCGCTCCTCATACGGCTTCCCCTCAAGGCCCTTCACCATCTTTGTAGCAGTCCTGGGCAATCTGCTGTACCTGACCATACTATGAGCAGAAGGCTGGACTAGAGACCTCCAGAGTCCCTTCCAACCGCAGGAATTCCATGATTTCTAGTTTGTTCTGTAGTTTTGTTAAATCTATCTCTGTTTTCCCTGACAACATGCTGTTGTTTACACACAGAATCTATGAATTAAATTTTCTTTTTTGAGAATCAGGGGACAGACTTGCTGCTGTAGTCCAGTTAGGGATCCAAAATCCTTCTTCTGTCAGGTCTGGTCTGAGCACAGTCAGTACACCAACAGGAAGAATAGAAACAGAATCATTTGGATTGGAAATTACCTTTAAGGTCATTGAGTACAACTGTTAACCCAGCACTGCCAAGTCTACCACTAAACCATGTCTCTAAGCACCACATCTTTTAAATACCTCCAGGGATGGTGATTCAACCACTTACCTGGGCGGTCTGGCCCATTTTAATAAAATTAAAACACAGTGTAAAATGTATGATATATTAAAAGAAGAAAATTAAGAACTATAGTCACACAAATATGTACTGTTTCTATAAGAGGGAGATAGAAATAAGATTTCGATTAAAATTCAGAAATAATCACCTTCGTGACCATTTACTGGTCATGTGACACTCTAGGTATTTAGCCAAAAAATTAGTAGCAAGGGGTATTTTAAGATATGAACTTCTAACAAAGACCAAGAATAGTGACATTTAATCTAAAGCAAGGAAATTTGTTTTTATAGTAACAAAGTTTCTAGAATACCCACTGTGAAGATGACAGTTCAGTTTCTCCCTTAGCCTACAGAAGGTCAAACTTCATCTTCTAAGTTCCCTGAATTGCATTCTGAGCAGCAGGGTGTACATCAGTTTGGATCAAAGGTACTTCTTTCTTTGCTTAGAGGCTCCACAAGTTTTATCCAAACGCTCTTTTACATAAAATTCATGTGAGTGCTTGGCCTAGGGGCTATAACTAAGCTCCCTCCTTTCAGGTAAATGCCTGATCACAAAGCTGCATCACACCTTTTTATGTACATGGAGTCCCTCTCTCCTAACCAGCCCTCCCCCAGCAATCTGTGAGTGCTTCATGAAAAAGCTGTGAGTGACAAAAAGAGGAGGAGAACATAACAGCTTATTTATGAGCCCTAGGTCATCTTCTTCCTGAGCTCTCCAAACATTATGGATTAGAAGATGAGCAAGAAAGTCTTCAACTTCCACAGCTATTTCATAACAGAAGGAAAGAATAAGGCTACTGTTCTTTTGAAAAAAAAAAAAAAGAAAAGGAAATAAGAACATTTTTCTTCAGAAGATGATTTTAGGATCTGACTGGAAAATAACAGAAAGCCTTTCTGCTGCCTGTAATCAGATACAGTAAGCCCAAGAAAGGAGAACTATTTGAGATTTTTTTTCACACTTTACATTTTGATTGCTAACTAGATGGACTTTTTGGATACTACTTTGAAGGAACTAACTCTCTGAAATGCCTTTATGGGGAATTTAGCATCGCTCTTAAGGTTCTGGGGTTCACTATAACTTCAGCTTCGTAACATGTAGTAAGTGTTAGGTACCAGGTGTTTTATTATAATTGACCCTAGGTGATTAATGTAAGATATCAAAATGAATCTGTGGCTGGACAATTGAGAGATGTCAAATTTTCTGATCCTGGTGCTCCTTACAGAAACACTGAATGATGCTTATGAAGGACACTCATCCTCTTCTGTAATAGCTGTAACCATATCAGCAGCCAGACCTTGTCAGCCAGTTGTTCTTGCAGAAGGAAATTCATACAGTAATATGCAGTCTAACTCCTCTGTGGATAGAAACTACTAGGGATTCATGTTAACATCTAGAACAGAAGGAAGGCCTTTTTAGACATTATAAATATCAGCACTCATCACTATATGCAAGTAGATAATTAGGGTAATTATTCCAAATTAGCAGCTGCAAGACCTGCAGATGGGAATTTCAGGAGCTGGAAGCTATTGTAGGATAGAATTTCTGCAAGTTGTAAAACGCTTTCCATATTTTGGAAGATGTGTATTTAATGACCCTCATATATGATGTTAAATATTTTTGTTAATATCTAAAAATAAAAATCCTTCCTGCACTCGTATAATGCTTTTGCTTTTCTTTAAAGCTGTGTTGGGGTCTGAGATGGCCTGGATTTGGAACGATTTTTCCAAGTATTTAACCTATCAGCTCAAGTAAATGAAGAACCAAGCTGAACTGGGACTCAAATTTTGCTTCTATTCTCAGTCCATGAGGACAAACAATGTCAAGGGCACTTTTTTTTTTAATTTTGAAGGTGGCAAAAAGACTCCAGCAGTTCTCCAAAGTTCTGGATGAAACCTTCTGAGAGAACACGTGGTCAAACTTCCTCACCAGGTTCCAGAAGAATTTTCACTGTGTTCATTGCATTGTGCTCCTTTGAATGGCTTAAGGGAAAAAATAACCCAACCAAACCCTGATATTTTAATTGTGAATAATGTTGTAACAACCATAAATGCTTCTGTGATAGCCAGTGAGTTGGTCTGATTAGAAAGGGATTCTTGTTGCCTTGGTGTGTACCATGAGCACATCACAAGCACAAATGGAGCAGCGCTTCTTTGGTTTTTAGCTTTGGTCTTTAGCTGTTATGTGAATTCATATAGCTTATGAATACAGAAAGCAAAAGAAATGCAATCAACAGAAAAAGTAAAGCACATAACTGTGAGATTTGTCCTTATCACAGTGAAGAAGCTTAATTTTTTAGATATTTTAATGTACAAAATCAGTCATTCCTGTCTTTTAAAATAAGATTGCAACTTCAATCAACAAATAAGCCTGTGCATACCCGTTTAAATCCAGTCCTCATCTAGCTATTTGAACATGGAATTTCAGACAAAATAAAGTTGAGAAAGTAATAATTTTCTGCATTTGAGCAAGTAAAAGGTTAGTGATCAATGTCTTTTTAAACTTTCTATTTAATTATCTTTGAACTAAAATGAAGGAAAGATGTTTCAAGCCAAAATAATTATTCTATGAAAAAGTTATGAGGTTTATTTTAAGAAAATAATATTAAGACATGATAATTCTGCTTTAGTACTGAGAATTGAATGGTATCTCTTTTAGTGGGCCTATGTAGATGCCAGTAACTTCTTTTTCAGCATTTGGATTTTGGTTTTAGCCATGCTGACATACATTTCATAAAGGATATTTAAAAGTAAGAGTATGTTTGTATGATATCAACTAATAAAATGACTCTCTAATTCAGATTTTTGCAGCTGTTACTGTTGTCAGCTGTAGATTAAAAAATGCTTAATTAAATATATTCATTTTTAGTATTTTAGGAGACTGGCTATGACTACTATGACTGCATATAAATACCTTTTAGGTCACATAGAATCATAAAAAACATTCCTGCAACATTAATCTTATACATACTATGTCTTAGAAAAGAAACGAGCATCACATTTACAGGCTTCAAATTTGGGAAGATTTTCAATGCTTCCTTTCCAATCACTATCCAAAGGTGAATAATGTGAAAAGTTTGTTTCTTTGTATGATCTTACCCATATTTCGCTCAGATTCATGCTCTGTCCTATTACTTTGTATAAGAATATTACTCTTTTTTATTCTCTGATAGTTATTTCTAACATTTTTCTGATATGTGCAATCTATTTCATCTCTTCTTATCTGACTTCATTTTTCAGTCTTTTTTTTTCTGTCTTAAGCTTGGGTTTTTTAGTTTAATATCTCTATTTTCACTTGTTCACCCCCTTTTAAAACTTCATTTCTCCCTTAATCCTCTTTTAGGACTCAAAGCACCAGGTCTGTTCACCTAATGGTGGCTAATTCATCTGTCTTGAAAGGGCCATAAAGATGGCAAGCAGATCATGTTAGTTATTTGAACCTAATCTCCAAGACTGCTGAAACCAGTGGGAGCATTTGCTTCAGCTCCACAGTGAACTAACTCTGTCTATAGAAGGTCTCAAATAAGTTTGACTTGAAAATCTTTATTAGACATCCTGCTTTGCAGAAACTACAATACATGTTTAACTGCAATTTCAGACTTATAGTATATTAGTAAATAAAGGCATTAAACTGCTTAATATAGATGGAATCATTATGTTGATAAAGGGTTTGATGCTGCCCAGGGCATCAGCCTTGGTCCACTGATGAACTCTGTCACATCCTTCTTTTTAACCATGAGTCCTTATAATGCATTTCAGAGAGTTGCCTATATCCTTTAAACTAAGTAAATACATAAGTGTGATTCTGGATTAGAGCCAGAGGACTCAGCACCTTGTAAGATTAAATAAAAGAAAAAAAAAAAGAAAAAGCAATACTGGCAGAGACAAGCTTGCTGATTTTAATCATAGGCCTTAAAACAAGGCTGATTTCACTTTGGATTGAAGAATCCACTCCTGCTCAATTCTTTGGCAGTTTGTAATGGTGAGAGATGTCCATCCACCAGCTGTTGATTATCTGACTAATGATCTTACTATTTGGAAAACCACCTCAACTTCATAAAAGCAACTGCAACCCTGCAACCACACATATTATTTAAATGGTTGCATTCCTGATATATTACAGTCTCTATCAACTATTTTGCAGTTTCTAAATAGGAAAAAGACAAATTACCACTTTTTCTTTTTTCCCCACAGAAATTTGCCCTAAATCATAATCCTATCCATTTATGCGAAGATCATGGCTTTGTTTATCTTAAATATGTCATTCATACATCACTGGTAATAAACCCTGAAGTCCTCAGCTTTCATTGAGTTTTAGGTCTGAGATACCTGATTAACCTACTGTTACCAGTAAAATCTATGTGCAAACTTTAAGACACTTCCTGCAATTTAGAGCATGTCTACAAATAGATATTGCAGCTCAGCTCACAATCCATGACTTCATCGTTCCTTGGGTTCTAACATTTATAAACTGAAAATTTCCAGCTCTGTAGTTGAAGTTAAATGGCCAAATCATTTAGGGTTCTTAGAAATCTTTTCATAAACTATCTGTTTCTGAAGAAAAATTAATTCATTTTTTGTCTTCATAAAAGGAAAAAGGTAAGGAAGTATTTAAATATATGAAAAGAATAAAGCACATTCTGTGTGTGTGTTTTATGGTCTCTGTTAGGTACCTCAGGATGAGTGGGGAGGATATCCAGCTGGTGGGAAAGATGAAGAGATCCCGTGCAGAAGAATGAGAAGTGGGAGCTATATTAAGGCCATGGGAGATGAAGAAAGTGGAGATTCTGATACTAGCCCCAAGACATCGCCAAAATTAACAGTTCGACCAGAGTCATTGTTAAAATCCATTGGGCAAAGACCACTCGGAGATCATCAAAAGTAAGCTTCACTACACTATGTTATACACCTTTCTGGAAGTTGTTGTGACTTGGATAACTTTTCTTTGTGTCTTATGGACAACGGTCAGCATCCATAGGAAAAAAAATTATCTGTGTTTAAAAGACAATTTTGTGGCTTCATTTTAAATTAGGTACAGTTTCTTGTGATTAGTGGATGAAAACCTGACATCATCTTCCATCCCTGAAATAAACCTTCTACTTCTGAATGAGTTTGTTATGTTTACTAAAGGAAATATATGGGTTTTTTTTTTTCAAGAGTTCAAAGTTCTGTTTTTTTTCTCTAGAAGGACTGGTTTATATTATCTTTTTTTGTTATTTCATTGCTTTCTCTGAAATAGAAAATATAATCTATTCTACACTAGATATAATAGTAAATATATCATCGTACCATATATTGGGCATTTTACACCTTTTTTATCAGTATAATGCTTTCTGTATCTTATCTGCTATACTCTATCATACACGTTTAAACACGTTTTGGAAGATTTTGTTTGACTGGGTTATTTTTCATTCAAACTACCTACAATATGGCCTATTAAATAACTAAAGCAAATCTTAAAACTATAGGGAAATATGTAGCTATATATCTTTTCCAATAGATCTTTATTTACCTTCCTTTTTATCTTTTCAATATATCGTTTTATAAGTAAACTGTAAATATACCTGTGAGGAGAGTTTCAAAGTGATAGCCTGATTTAAAATCTGCAGGTTCTGTTAATGTGACTGGGAGTTTCTCATGGCTTAGCAAATTCATCTTTTCACCTGGGACATAAACTAAAGAAATTGAGAGTGAAACCTTTGACCAAGTGTTGTTTATTGTTCTGTAGGCAATACCATATGGTTTACCATAGTGACTCGCCTTTTCATAAAATAAAACAAAAACCTTAGGCAAAAATCCTTTTGGCTTAATTAAATTGAATTATTTACCTTGCAATCTGCAAGAAAACCATCAACTTTGGCTATTATCAAAGAGAAGAGTTTCCAGCTTTACTGTTTCATATTGTACTGTCCCAGCCACTGTCTGGCTGTGTTCGGGGCACTGTTGTATGCCAGGGATCATTCTCAGAGACAGTTTGGTTGCAGTAATCCCAGTTTTGGAGGGTATGTCTAACCTTATTCGTACCACAAACTAAAATCTTTTCTTAGACACTGTTCTAACTTTCCAAGCACTTACACCAAATAAAATATATTCTATGTTGTTCTTTGTTTCCAGCTAAGACTGGGCCTCCCAAAAGGGAATCTGGGTAGCAGCACAAATTTTCCAGTGGGTGGCAGGTCTTGGTGCCTGCCCTAGACCACTACAACTTATAAACAGATTCAGACAGCAACTAAACATACATATTCAAATAAGGAATATATTTCAAGACAGAAAGTACTCCTGATTTGTTAAATCCTGAAGGAAGGTGCTTATTAGTAGGTCAATACCAAATGTTGTATCTTCTTTAATTTCTCAATGTATTGCAAATACACCACTCAAAATGTAATTGATTAAAGCACGGGTGCACGGCTGATGCATGTACTGGGGTTGACAGCTGTGCTTGTTCATGGCCCCAGAGGATTTCATGGCATAGTTACCACTAACCAGTCAGAAAAGGAGGAAGCTTTTTGTAAGACTGTAAGATATTATTAGGGGCTCTGTTGAGAATTTGTCACTAACACTGGACTAGGAATAACTAAGCAGCCAGGCTGCTGATGACAGATATCTTTTAAGTCCTCAGCTTTTCCTTAAACTGAAGGGAAACACTTTGAATCTGCCAGCCTAACATACATAGGTTTTCCCAGGGAACTTCAAGCAGAAACGTGACAACTATTCTGGTTCTTGTAAGTCTTTCTTGCAAAAATCTACAGATTACAGCAATCCTAAAGCACACAGAAAATTTCTTGTTGCACAGAAATACAAGGTGCTGATCCTAAACTTGGATTTTCACCACAAACCACCTCCTCCCAATATATCTGTCTCCCGGTCACTGTGGTTGCCTTTTCTGTCTGGAGGATTTCTTTGAAGGATATAGCAATGGATAATGGTTATAGAGTCTTCCTGCCTCCTCCAGCATGGCTCAGTAATCCTTATTGCATGCCGAGCACCATTTGTACCACTGATCATGCTGCTGAGCCAGAAGCCAGGGCTTTGAACAGCATTCCTGCATGTATAGCAGGGCTGAATAGCATTTCTGGCACATGTCATGAGAAATTACATAATTCAAGATGTCAGCTGCATTAGCTGGCTTTTTAGCTTGTTTACCCAGATGGAGGGAGCTAGTGCACAGAAATAAAATGGGGGTTTAATTCTCTTAGTCCTCTGCTTGGGTGACAGCATAGTTCAGAACTGAGGTCTGCAGAGCACCAGTAGACTTGTAATAAAAGCTGAATATTGATAGTTTTGGCAGTATAAAAACATTTATTGGCTGTAAAACAAAGGTAGATGGATTTCATAAGAAAAAGCCTAGTTTTCTATCACTATCCTGAATATGTTAAAATGAAAATTAGAACAGCCTTCACTTAACCTTCAACAGATGTTTGACATGTGTGCATGTTTCTCCTCTGAGTACTATTAGGTGTCTTTGCAAGGATTTTTTTTCCCATTTAAACTCCGTTTATGCTTTGACAAAAGTAATCCCTATTTTACTGGTTTGCGTTGATCAAAGATTCAGCAAACTGAACATTAAAAGTTTCTAAACAATAAAAATGCATATTTGCAGCTGAATAAATAAATACAAATAGGTAAATGTAAATGATATAATAGAAGCATCAAAATTCTGAAATAATCTCTTTTAAGTTGCTTTTGGAAAGGAGTATATTTTACTCTGAGCTGGAAAAAAAAATAAAAGGAAGTGCATAGTCTGCCACTGCTGGTTTATGCAGCTGTCAGAAGCAGGTCGTACACCAAACCACAGCCGTCTGATCACCACCTCTGTCACAGAGATAGCACAGCCAGCAGCATCCCCAGCACACCTGTAGCCTAGGCCACCTGTCACCTCTGGATAGTGCCAAGACATGGTTCAGACACCAGCTCTGTTAGATGTAGCCACTCTCACTGTAGGATAAGAAATCTTGGCCAAAGGGTCAGGTCATGGACCTGGCTTATTTGTGTGTATAGCTGTATAGCTCAATTTTTTCGGACTTTTCAAAAATGAAATGCACCTAAATATTGAGATTACTCACTGAAGAAAAATGAATTTCAATTCTTTCTTTATGAATGCTGTTTCAAAAAACTACATAGTAGGTTGCACTACTTAGTCCTACAACATCAAGTTGAAGGCCAGTGTAATTTATTAGTATTATTAGGAAATTGCATTTGAGCAAAATATAATGCAATCAGACTTGCTGTTGTTCAGACAGGACACATACCTGAATCTGCTTCCTTTCAACTTTTTGTTTTCTTGGAATGGTGCCAGAAGTCCTATTTAATGTGAAAATTATGTTGACTCTCAGTAACCCCGGAAGAAAAAAATGTTACTTTTTAAAATTTTTTTCTTTATTTTGCACTATTGATTATACAAAACTGTTCAGATGTCAGTTTTGGTATACTAGAAGTGAAATGCAAGCCCTTCTATTCAGTCCATTGTTTTCTGCTGTGCTGTGATGCTACTGAAGATGAAGTTAAACTGTGTTGGAAGGCAGTAGTTTGTAGAAGGTATGCCGTATACTGCTAGGAATTTTCATTTACAGTAAAGGTCAAAACAGCCAAACAGTTTATAGAATGGATAGCTGAAACAAAGGGAGTGTCTGTCCCTATCCTAAATAAGCTTTGTGCAATCCTGGAAGAGAGACTGACCCACATGATTTGTAAGGGTATCCGTCCAACCTACTAAATGTCATTTTTCTGTATTTATGACAAAACCAAGCAAAGCTGAGATGGAAGCATCAGAGACACTGGGATCCAGAAAGCAAAGCTGAAAATAAAATAAGAACTTGGTACTCTGGAATAGGAAAGCAATTCTGAAAAACTAAAGATAATATGGTTATTTGATGCATTTCATTTTCAGGGGAAAAGTACTTAATATACTGATTATGTAAATGAACAGAAAAACACTGTAGAAGTAGCAAATTCCATTTTCAGTATCTCCTTTTTGAAGTGTTGTGAAAGACTCTGAAAACCATCTCACCATTGAGTCAAAAGGAATAACAATAGCATTTAGTCCAAAGTAAATACACTCTATTTGAAAATCATACTGGTATCACTCACACAAATGAATAGTCGTGCTGTGCTGAAGTTTTCCATTATGCTCTGAAGTGACTCATAGGAAGCTATGAAGATGAAATAGGTTAAGCTACAATAAAATAAATTCAGTGACAGCAATGTGTACTTTTGTTTTGTGAACCTCTAATGGCAGACTTTTCTGTTTCTGGTAGTCCAGAACACCTTAAGCTGATGGGCGGGCAGACAGAAAGATGTGTGAGCAGAGGCAGTACAAAAATGTAGTGTTTTAATGAGGAAGGAAATCTGCCACAGTACAAATTATTTGGTGGACTGACACAGTACCAGTGATACTTTGAGTTGTCTTGACAACCCAAGATTAAGTTTTTCACTTAATCCTCTACCAGATTTTTGCCACTGTATGGAATGAGTATCTTAAGTTATGAATCACACTCACAGAGAGAGCATCTTTGTGTTGTAGGTTGTTTACACCCATAGCACACCTGAAGAGCATGATGCATGTCCATATTTCAGCCACTCTTATTCACGGTCTGGTATCTCAACACAAAACACTTTATTAAGTATTTTAAGCTAATATATCTAAAACCTGAAATGGTTGACATGTTTTCTGGGTTTATAGTAAACCAGAGCAAAAGAATGACCTTTTCACTGCTCTCCCTCTTTTCAGAGTGAGAGATTGCATCTATCCATTGCCATGCTAACTTAATGCTTATCTGGACTCTTATCCAAGGCATGCCCACATGTTCTGTTCTGTTCTGCAGAATTTATTATGGCAACAAAAATGTTGCAAAACACACAGCAAGGGGATTAAACCACAACCAGATCTGACAGACCCCTTGGCTCAGCAGGAATCATGGAACAGCACAGGCTCCTCTAAGCCATATGGGAAATCTCCATTAAATTTTTTTTTTTTCCATTTGCAGCCATTTGTGCTAACCATAACATGCTTGAACATGAGACAGTGAAAGCAAAGAGGGAAATTTGGAAGCAAGGCATGAGACCAGCCCTGTGGGTTTTCATCCATTTTTGCCCATGACAGTGCAGACTCCATTTTTGTTTAGTGCCAAACAAATTTGTGGGTATTTCTCCTAAGGCACACCCCTTGGCAAGTGCACACAGAAAAGGCTGTGGGTAACTGTGCACATGTGGGGGACTGGGTGTGCTGCAAAAATGTCACATATTGAGAGTTAAAGCACACCTTCCTTGCTAGAGAAATTAATGTCCTCTTCCAACATTATTCATTGCTGTGCACCAGTGATGCAAGCCTTTTTTAATTTTTAAGGTAAACTTCAATTTTCCATTAACACTTCTACATTTTAAATTAGGAATGGTTTTGAAGCCACTCCTGAGAAATATTTTTTAATAGAAGAGATGAGGGAAATCACTAGAAAAGGAACCCTCATCTTTTGTATGCTTTTTATTTATCTTTGGGTTTTTTTGCCCTCAATCTTCTGACTCTAAAAAGCCTCATTACACACTTCATTAGTAGCTTTCTGAGGCCCTGTAGTGTAGTAGCATCTACTCAGAGTCTCTGAGGGGTGAAATTGGAGATTTACTGAGGAGAGTTTGAGGGCTAATTACAAAGCCTTATCAACTAATAACGCAATCAGAGGGCCACAGGCATGGCGGTAGTGTTCTCTGCTGCAGTCAGTAAGATCTGGGTTAGATTAGTCTGCAGGGTTAAGAGAGAATGCTGATGAAGGGCAGACAGTCATCTGGCTACCTAGGAAACATCTTTTGTGGGGTCAGAAGACATCCCCATCTTCCTTTGCAGAATAATAGCAAATGCTCTTAAGCAGTGTTAGGCATCTTGTTCTCTGAGAAGTAGCACGGTGTTAAACACAGGGAGTCATTGAGCCCAGATCTCCTGCCTCATTTTGGTAAATACCAGCTTTTTGTTGTAGGGATGAAATGTATTACCCTGGATTAGGGATGGAAGGGGGGATCCTAAGGCTCTAAACAAAGTCCAGAGTCTTTTCAGGAATAAAGCAGGCTTTTGTCAGAAAAATGCAATTACATGATGGATTGTGGTGAAAATGCAGTAAGACTCAGGTCAATATCACAAGCACAAATTGTGACATCCAAGGGATACAGATATGCTTCTAGTTTTTGGTGCCTATTTGTTTCTGCTTCCAACAAATATGTTAGTTTTACTTTTCATTTGAAAAGGATCAAAAGCCGATTTTCTCATTTCTTTAGTTTTTAGCAAAAACTAAATAAGACTATAAAAGATGTGTACAGAAACTTCTTCAGGCAAGGATTTTAAAATTAAGATGCTTTTGGTTAAAAAGGCAGAAATTTTACATACATATATATATATATATTCACTTTTTCCAATTCTACTCAATTGCTTCTCAAGAAATTACAAGAAATTACATAGTCTCATTAATACCTTCAACTTCAGCATGAAGGTCACTTATTTTCTTTAGATCTACTGGTTTTAATGGACTTACGTGTGTGTTTAAATTAAGCTTATGCTCAGATGCTTTAATGAGCCCTGATAGTCTGTAGTGTACACTTGTTCTACCCAATTAGGACTTTTTGCATGGCACATGTCTATGCACAAAAAGGGGGGAAAAAAAAAAGTGAGATAGCTTCCTGAAGAAATTAATGAATATTTCAATTCCATAAATGGATTTAGGAGCATGCATCCCATATTTGAGTTCTGCTTAGATCCCCAGACCCATTTGCTGAACTGCTACATGATTCTTTAAATACCCTTTAAGTTTTGGCCATAGCATCCACCTGAATTTTGTTGATGCTGACCAGCTTGTTGCCTGCTTGCAAGAACAAGCTCAAAATGTGATATTGGAACAAGACTTTTAGGATTAGCTATAGATTAGCTATATGTGTAAATCTGTCACCTTCTGGAAAGTTTAGTTTAGATTTCTCATATCCTACTTTTTTTATTACATTGACATTTTGAGTGACTAGCAATACAGGCTTGGTTTAGCCTACATCCTCTCTATCTTTGCAAGGAGTGATCAAACCACCAGACTGTTTAACGATTCTGATGATTTCCTCTCATCCTCTTCTGGTTCATGTTGTACCAAATCCCTAAACACTTACTGATGGTAAGAGTTCTCTCCTACCAGTGATTAGTAGGCATTTCATAAGGTTGAAAAGAGAAGTCTCCACCTCTTTCCTAGCATACTCCTGGAATAAATCAAATGTTCAATATCTTTCATGCATATTTTTTAAAAAGGTATGGGTCAGTGATGAAGTATCTAGGCATCTAAATAATTTCATTTGGCCCAAATTCTCATATTTGCCTAGTGATCAAAGAGAAGCTTCAGACTGGCAAATATTAGAAAAGAAATTCTTTACTACAGATAAATTTATGAGATTTATGTGCACTTTCAGTTTTCCAAAGAGCCAGAATAAATGTGCTATTTGAAAGGGAGAATCAGACTTAATGTCTACACTCTGAGTTCTCCAATGGGCTGCGTGCAGGCACATCTGGACCCCTTTGCAGAGCTCTATTGACTGCAGCAGGGCTCCATGGAGATACAGTGTGACTCGCAGCTGCTATACAATGGCACTAGCTAAGGTTAATCATTAGATTCTGGTCGATGAGTTATTTCACGTACCTAAAAAGACATAGTTAAGATAGATCCAGATGGAGAAATGAATATCCATTGAAATGCAAATCTCTCAATAAAATAGGTTTTGATAACCACAGATACTTTGATAATCCTAATGCACCTCCTTTTTAGGCACCCAAGATGAATTATTTTACAAATTATATTTTTTTGTCCCAGAAAGAAACTTCTGAATTGCATATACTGATTTGAACGGGAGTGATTGTACTTTCTTTAATGTTCCCATTCATTCTCAGATTTTTGCACAAATGCAGGCATGATCATGAAAATAAAAAGGCATGATTTTAGAATATGGCAATTCTGAAAATTAATTTGATGGAACATGGACTTACTTTATATTGGATGCTCCCTGAATAAACCTGATAAACCCTTTCAGAGTCAGAAGGTGACCTTCTTGCTGCAACTTTTAGAGGCCTGAGAAGATGTTAATTCACTTTCAGTACCTTCTTGACCCAGGGTGCACTGGTGGCTGAACATTTGACAGAGAAGAGGTGCTCTGGGGAGTGATCACTATTTTGAATGTGAGTAGATCAAGGAATGACCTTGGGATGTGTATGACATTTGCAGCATTTTTGGCATCACAATCACACTTTTTTAAGCAATGGTATTAGGTTTATGACAAAGTCTGTGATGTTAATCACTTATTAGAAAATAAAATGCAGACCATAAAGAAAAAACCAACCCAAAACCAGTGTGATTGAGAGATCCCTTCTCAGGAGTTATATATTCCATGCTTCCCCTGGAATTGTCTTGGATGTCAAGTATTGCTGCCCAGGAATTAAAATTTGTGGGAAGAAGTTAGGGTGCTTCTAGCTTCTACCTTGTACTCGGCACTAGTGATGCCACACTTCAATTCCTGTGTCCAGTTTTGGGCGCATCTGTCTTGGTTTGAAAGACAGGTGTCTGCTAAGGAAGGCAGGAGCCTCCCTTGGAATGGAAAATGCAACCCCCTTCCTTCCAAATTATTATAATTTTGAAATTAAGGGGCTTTCAGGCAAAGATATGAGGAATAGGAATAACAATTGTTTACTTATATACATATATACACATACATATACATATATATATATGTAAAACAAGGCAAACAAACAACAGTAACTATGGCAGTAACAACAAACAGAACCAGTAACCCAGCCCCAGCCTTCTCGGCTGTCAGGCCCTTTCCCCTTGGGTGCAGTTCCGCTCGCAGCCGGCAGGGGCGCTGGCGGCTCCCGGTGAGCAGGGCAGGTGCGATGGTTCCCCCGCGGCTGCAGGGGGCGCTCCGGAGCGAGCTCGGGGAGCTCGCGGCAATAAAGCTTCTTCACAAACGCCCTGGGGCAGCTGATCCCGGTGCCCCAAGCAGGACCCTCGGGAACAGCAGGGATGAACACAAAGTCCCAGGTGATAGATGAGATGTATCAAACTCCGGAGCTGCAGCGGAAGCCCTGGGACTTCTCGGCAGTCAAGGGTGCGGGGCTACAGTGAAACTAAGAGCTGTGGCAAAGGAATAGCGGGGGGAGGGCAGCCGTGGCCCAGCTCCCAGCGAGGCAGGGAAAGGTAGGCTTGGGATCCCGGGGTTTTCCCTGAGGCACCCCAGCAGATGGTGGAAAGGTCCCTCTTTTAGTAAGGTGGGGTGTTAGGGTCCCTGTGCAACAGCTGCTCCAGTGAGCAAGCTCCACTCACAGTAGGAGAAAGGCAGCAGAGAGCAGAAACCCACAGTGGCGATGAATTCTCTCCGCAACCACAGCAGTGTTGCTGCCTGTTCTGAGCTTCCCCTCCAGCCTTTCTCCGCCTCCGAATGCCGAGAGAGCAAGAGCCCTAGGGGCTGTACCCGACCCCTTTTTCCCAGTTCAAATCTCGCGGCATCTCTGACCTACACAAGAGGACCCCAGGTGAGAGAGAGTAGCCAGCTGGACCCCTCCCCCTATGGCCAGGTCTTTTTGTCTCTCTTAAGTATGCAGTAATTTGTCCCCCTGGCAACATGTATGGGGAAAATTCTTTTAAGAGCAAAAAACCAAAAGGAGAACTCCTAAAACCCCAACACCCTCACTTCAAGAAGGAAACTGAGATGCTGGAGTGTGTCCAGACAAGGGCAGCAAAGCTGGTGAAGAATCTGGAACACAAGTCCTGTGACAAGTAGCTGGGGGAGCTGGGGTTGTTTAGCCTGGAGAAGAGGAGGCTCAGGGGAGACCTTTGCATTCTCTACAGCTGCCTGAAAGGAGGTTGTAGCCGGGGGGGGGTCAGTGTCTTCTCCTATGCAAACAGTGAAAGGACAAGAGGACACAGTCTTAATCTGCACCAGGGGAGGTTTAGGCTGGGCATTAGGAAGAAGTTCTTCACAGAAAGGGTGATTGGGCATTGGAATGGGCTACCCAGAGAGGTGATGGAGTCACTGTCCCTGGAGATGTTTAACGAAAGACTGGACATGGCACTCAGTGCCATGGTCTAGTTGACAAGGTCTACTTAGGTCATAGGTTTAACTTGATGATCTCAGAGGTCTTTTCCAACCTACTTGATTCTGTGATTTTGTGATTTTTTTGTTGTTGTTTTGACCCTGGATTAGCTATAAGATGTAAAACCATGCCATTTTCTAATTCTTGCATTTCAAGCTGTCCTAAAAGTGAAACAATATTGTTTACCATACATACCTTTTCACCAAATAACTAAAAGATTTGCCTTCTGCAAAACATGCAATGCTTGCATAAGTCCTGGTGCAGTACTGTGTGTTGTAAATCTAGCTCACAGCAATACTTGTCATGCAGCAATGACAAGAGACTTCAGGAAACATGCCACAAACCATACTGGGTGTTCATCAGCGTCTGATCTTGGTGACAACAAAGGGTGGGCTCAGTGCTACACAAAGTGATAGATTTTGACTGAGTGGTGCAAGGTGCTGTGGTACCCATCGCAGTGGGGATGCCTCAAATCCCGCAGCACCATATGTGAAGTCACCAAGCTACTTCAGATGCTATCCATGGTGCCATAAACTATCCAAAAGTTATATAAAACAATGGAATGCAGCAAAAAAACCCTAATCAATGTTATCTATCTTTTATTTACAGAGTATCTTACTCCTTTTACAAATATACCATTAATATAAAAGGAAATAAATGGTTAAATATTATATTGCTGAAGATGAGGAAATAAGGGTCTTTCCGTTATCATTAGGTAATGGCCTTCCTTTATCATTAGTTAATGTGTTATTGCAGCCATTGAATTAGCTTGCATTTTTGTTCCTTTCATTAAAATGTGTTCTAAATAGCTCTCTGCTTTTCCAAGTCTTCTGGCCTAAGCTGGGAAAAGAAAAGGAGATGTAGACATCTTTTTCCATCTCCTGAAACCTCTTCACAAACCTTATGTAGTGCTTTTTGATTGCAATACAAGGAAACTTAAGTTTCTTCCTATATTTTTGATGTATAGAATCCTATTAAGTATGACTAAAAGATAAGGAATAACAGAAATTTTAATTGGGGGTTTGGAGTCAAAAGAATTGTAAAAAATCATCCTTTTTTTTCTTTGTGTTTGGGGTTTTTTTAGCACATTGCGTTGCGTGTTGTAGAGTCAAAATAGCAGAGTTTTCCTGCAATTATTTTCCCCCATTCTGCTCTTAAATTTTACTCTGGATGAGGTGTGGTCAAGAACAGCTAGTTTGCATGAGAAGTTGAAGAGGTTTTGGGTTTGTGGTAGCCTCCCAAATGAGGGGGTAGGATTAGGTGTCTGTTGCTGGTTGAGCAGGGCTGTGATGACAAATAGAGGTGTTAGGGGTACTTTTGAAATCTGGAGAGGACAGAAGCATAAGTGGCCAAATGCTGACTTCTGGTGGGTGTTTTAGATCATGAACAGGAAGCTGTGAGCTGGTACTTAAAGAAAGGGCAGTAAGGATCTGGGTGGGTCAAGAATGAGAAAGAGCTGTCCTTGGAGATTCCAGTAAATATGAGTTCTGGAGCTGGAGGAAGTGGTAGCTTTCACGTAGGAGCATCAGGACACGTGAGATTTGGATACAGAAGCCTGAGTTTTTGCAGTTTAGAGAAATGCAAGAAAAAGGAGACTGTAATGCTCAGGACTGCTTTTGGACTACTGTCTCTTCCCTTGTTCTTGATCTATTTTTTGTGGGAATATGCAACCTAACCTCACTGCCGTTCACTCTGTACCAGGATATCTCAGCTATGCTAACAGACATGCTATCAGTTATACTGTCCCAGAGCAACACGTCATGCTATAGCTCACTTTATGTGGTTATAACACAGTATTTTGTCCTCCCTGAACACGCTCAGGCAATCTGCTGAGTGCTGAAAGTGCTGTTGCAAATTTAGCTACCTTCACTGGGAGTCCTTCACTTTTAAAGTAGAGATTCTCAACAGCGGCAAGATCGTTACATGGAAGTTCTTTTTTCCCGAAAATTTCTTTAGGCTTTGAGGCTTTCTTTCAGCTAAAATATTTCTCATTAAATTTAAGACCTCTGCCTGGCTGCCATGAACTTCCTCTGAAGCCAATGGAAAATGGAAAGCAACCCTTGGGGGCAGAAATGCTTTTAAAGGACATCTGTTCCTAGAATCTTGTCTATTCAGAAAAGCAAGTGGGAAGAGAGCAGACTAATTTAGTTTCTCCTATTAGTCTCACTCTATCCTTCCTTTTCCATAGCACTGATTTTTAGACCCACCTCTTTGATGTTCGTATGTATATTTGTTTAGTAGTCCTGGAGATGATCTGTTAAAACATCTCGTTTGCACATACTTGTCTTGCACTTCCGCAGTGATCAGCTGAGATATAAGATCATCTATGCTGCTAGAGAATATAAAAGAAAATTATTTTCTCTTTTCAAAGTGAAAGAACCTTGATGTTTTGGAAATGAAGGTCAAGAATTTTGTTCCTAAGCTTATAGATAGAGTGGATGTCATTAAAAAGTCAGCATTTACCAAGGCCAGATGTTGATTGTGTTTTCTAATATTGTTGACAAGCATGAGACTTCCTTGAGCAACAGGTCATGACATTTGAGAGCAACTTCCCCATGTAACTCTGGAATTTCGCTTCTGGATCATATTTATAACAAGGTCATAATTTTCACCATGCATCGACACATTTATCCTAGAGGATAACGTTGAGATTATATCTTAGAAATAAAAACTAATAATTTATATCAGGAAGATTACAAAGGGTTAATCAAATGAGTGTAAAATTGCTTTTATAGCCTAATATATGCAACATTTCTTTTACTTTGCTACAGTTCCATGAATCAATTAAACTCCTCTGATAAATGAAAAATTATTTAACTATCAGGTAATATCCAAACTCATTCATCAAAACTCAGCTGCTTAGAAGTACTATGGAATTCTAGGCTTCTTTCCATAAGAAATTATTGCTGTAAAAATTGTTGATGGCATTTAATGATAGCAATACCTAACAAGGAACCAGAATGTGATTAGTTAAATAGTAGATTGTTAAGCATTACTTAGCAAAGGGGACAGTTATTAGGATCAAGTTTAAATTAATTAATTTTAAGTAGTTCATACAGTAATTTATAATTTTTTCCTTCTATCTTTTCTTAATGTGGCCCATGTTTTAATGAAATCTCAAACATCTCATTCACAAACTGTTTATGAACTCAGAATCTAGATTTTGCCACCTGATGATGACAAGCAGAAGGTCCAGCAGGGACTTACTTGTTTTGAAAAATACTAACATAACAACATCAAAGAGATTATTGACAATACCAGGCAGATTAAAGTCTCACTGTCCTCGTGAGACCCCACCTGGAGTAGTATGTCCAGGTCAGAAGTCGTCAGCACAAGATGTGGACCCCTTAGATCAGGTCTGCAGGAGGCCACAAGGTGATCAGAGGGCTGGAGCTCGTCTCCTGTGTTAGAGAAGACAGGCTGAGAGACCTGGGGTTGTTCAGCCTGGAGAAGAGAAGGCACCCTTGCAACCTTTCCATACCTAAAGTGGGCTTTTAAAGAAGAGGGAGAGTGACTTTTTACCTGGACAGGTAGTGATAGGACAAGGGGTGATCAGTTTTCAACTTAGAGATTTAGGTTAAATCTTAGGAAGAAATTCTTGACTGTGAGAGCGGTGAGGCATTGGCACAGGTTGCCCAGAGAAGCTGTGGATGCCCCATCCCTGGATGTGTTCAGGGCCAGGTTGGATGGGGCTTTGAGCAACCTGGTCTAGTGGGAGATGTCCTTGCCGTTGGCAGGGGGTTGGAACTTCATGATCTTTAAGGTCCCTTCCAACACAAGCCATTCTCTGATTCCATGATGAAGTAAAGCATATGCAAAAATCAGAATAACACAGAGCAGGTGTCAGTCATCAGCCTTCCTATAGAGGAAAGGAAGTTTAGTTACATCCAGCAACTAAATGTAGATAGAGAGGCTTTACACCACTTCACTTAATCTATTATATTTGTCTTCATACCTACGGGAACAAAAAAATGCTGCTACAGCTCTTGTTTTTATCATCTAGAACCAAATTAGACCCACTATCAGACTGTTATCTTAATCATAGAATCACTTTGATTGTAATGACTTAATTAACCTCTGAGCACATACCTGCAATAATCTCATACATTTTCATTTTGGTTTTAGCAGTTATAGCATAGTTTCTACATAGTTTACCTCTGGCATGAGGTTACAGAGACATTCCATAGAAGGAACTGAATAGACAGGAAGAAATGAATTGTTTTCTTCTCCAGGGAAATTTCTTAGGATTTTGAAAGAATGCCTGCCTTGAACAAAGATGAAAACAAAACCCATCCTTTTTTTTTTTTTGCTTCACCAGCTCTGTTGCTCTTCTTTGGACATGCTCCAGCAAATTTATTAGGAAAAATTTCTTCACTGAAAAAATTATCAGACATTGGAGCAGGCTGCCCAGGGAAGTGGCTGAGTCACCATCCTTGGGGTATTTAAAGGACATGTAGATGTGGTACTTAGGGACATGGTTTAGCAGTGGACTTGGCAGCATCTGGTTACCAATTGGATTCAATGATCTCAGAGGCCTTTTCCAAAGTAGATGATTCTGTGAATCTAAGGCAGATGCATTGAGGAAGCAAGGCTATGTCTGTGTTGACCGAGATGCGAGAACACATGGAAATGCTTGAGAACAGATCTCCCAAGTATAAGGGTCTCTAAAGCCCATCTGCTCTTGCAGCTGGTGGTGTGAGGGAATACTAGATCATCACGTCAGACATCAAAGGACATGGCCACACAGGGAGATGGATCTCAGTACTCTTTGCTTTTCTAGGCAAAGCCATGATAAAATGTTGGAGATTCCTCCCAGAATGCTCCTCAGGGACTGCATCCAAACTCAGGTTGTGTCCACTCCATGAGGAAGGCTGAGTTCCCTCAAGCACCAGCCTATGGTCATGCTCAGTGTTTGATAAATATAGTCTGAGAAACAAAATCCTGGTTTATGCTTCATCTTGCAGCAGGAGTTGAACCTGTGGCTTTCTCACTCACTGAGTGGTCTGGTTCTTCCAGAGAGGAAACTTCACCATTCACAGAGAAATGTCCAACAGCCCAGGCACATGTCACAGACACTGCTGGACTGACCAGCTCTGCCAGCTCAGCATGAAGTAACCATATGGCCAATATTAGGTATTCAACTGGCACAAATCTACTTTCCCATAAACAGTTTTTGTTAAAGCTACCTTTAAGGAATAAATATAAAAACTACATATTTACCACATGAAACCAAATCTTGTCTGGGGTATTAATTAATTTCTGCACTGATCTGCAAGGGAAAGTTCTAAAATATGATTTACAGAGGTTCTGAGAACTCTGGTGTACCATGTTTGAGATTTTAATTTTTTGTATTCAAGGCAAAGTACTGAGCTTTTCTTAGGTTTATTTATTTTCCTGTAATGTTAATCAATACATTTAAAACAAAACATGAAGACTAGCATGCCCTTGGTGTGAAAGCATACTGAAGAGGGCTCAGTGTGGTGTTACAGTCCCAGTCCTCCAAAATGGGAAATGTGTTGTAATAAAACAATTTTTAGAGCTTCATGTAGTTGCTCTGAGCACCTTATTAATTTATTTTTCTTTAGCTGAACGTGGGATATTTCAATCTTTTGTAAAACTATATCAATCCTTTGAAGATAAAAGGTCTCTTGATGCCTAACACCCTGATGAAAACCAGATTACAAGTAGCAGATTTTATCTATGAAGAAAGATTTTTAGTTACTTTGGTTTGTGCTTTAGCTCTGTTTTTTGTTCCTGTTGACCTAGACACTGTCTTTTAGTAAAGTTCAATGTTAATAGCCAGGAGGATTGATGATGTTTAAATACAGCAAAGATTTAAAATTTCATACCATCTAGGTAGCAGAGCCACAGATTCTCTGCTTGTGCTAAGACATTTGATTACAACAGATCTATGATGCTTTATATGGAGTAAGATTTGGACCCGGGTGAGTGGGTTTGTGAGTCTCATACAAATTACTGTCTTCAGTGTCCTAATTGATTCCATCTGTAGTTTTACACCCTTTCCTTTTTTCTTCCTCTTTCCTTTGTAGTCAGAGCTACCTTCAAACTGCAAGTGACGTGCCTGGGGGTCACAACCTGGATCCCTCTGCAAACTACAATTCCCCAAAGTTTCGCTCAAGGAATCAGAGCTATATGAGAGCAGTGAGCACGCTCAGTCAGGCCAGCTGTGTTAGTCAGGTGGGAAATTCTTGTTATAACTTTTCTTATAGGTTAACTGCAGATATGAGAGTTGTTACTAGTGGATGGTTTTAGTTTTTGGGGTTTTTTAAAATTAATATCAAACTGAGGATGTGAATTGTCGAAGTAATTGAGTTCTAAGGAATATTACTCAGAACTTCAAGAAAAATACTGAATGCTAGAGGTGAAGAGATATTACTACACATAATATTTTCCATTTATTTTCATTAAAAATATAAATACAAGTGTTTTTCTTTTCAGTCCATATTAAATATTTAAATGTTAAGAAGATTCAGACTGAACATGAGGAGTACACTCCTACAATACTCATCCTCTGAAAATACCTGCTCTGATTTCAGTAAATGTGGATTGGCAGATTAAGATAGAGATTGAAAAAAATTATGCTCCAAAGGAGCAGTGATTCATCCTAAACCAAATCACTCACTCTTCTTGGGTGAAAGAATAAGTCCCATAAAAAATTCTATGTGTGGCGTCTTCTGAAAAGGTACAGGTTTCCTTCCTACTGGTTTTATGTCTATTAGTTAGTGCTAACTTGTGATAAAGTGAGGTTTGAATCAGACCTGAAGTGCAAGCAGCCATAAGAAGTATGTTCATGTTCTGTTTAGCAGAGGACTTTACATAAAATTCCCAATGTTTCTGATGTTTATAGGTCCTGAATTTTCTTTCCAGTGTTGTTTAATGACAGATGGGCCCTGCCCTCGCCTCAGACATGTTACTTAATATTTCTTTGACCATTTAGTGAGCCACCTAAGGGTATACTTACACAATGGTTATGTTAAAAGGGAAATCTTTTTAAAGCAATTTTATATTCATTCATATTAGATTTGTACTGCATGGCTATTCAGGCCTGGATTCAACTCATCTAATTTGAGGCTTTTAACTGAGGCAACAACTAAAGCTCCCTCTGTAGTTAATGGAGCGAGTTTCTTCCAGGACAGTGCACATCCCTAGTGGGCTAAGAGCCCTCCAGAAATGCTTGTCAGTCTCCACTGACTGAAGAGAGCTGGCAGGAGCAAGTCACTTGACTAATGCCCTTCAGTCAAATTCCTTAATTTCTGTGAAGTAATCCTAAATATAATCTTATGTGACACGCATTGGCATTAGAAACAGTCAGTCATTTTCCAAACCTTTCACTATTTTTTTTTTCACAGCTCCCTTGTGAAAACTGTTCCCATCATTCTCATGCCTTGGTTTTTATTATGCTGGTTTGGTTATTTTTTGTTTTTATTATATTCTGCTTTTGAGAAAGTTTCACATGGATTAGATCCTGCATTCAAAGCAAATGCTGTTGGCCACCACCTAACAGTGTTACCGCATAGAACTATTCCAATGTCTTCTGCCTCTATGACCATGTCCGTGCACGGAGATGTTCACTGAGCTGTCCATAAGGACTAATTGCTTTCAGTAGTGGTTAAAATTCTTCATTCCAGTGTGCATTACCTGGAAGGCTTCCACAATAGATTTCATTTGCAGGTAGATTGCTCAATTGGCCAGATTAACTAAACCTGCTGAATGTAGTTCCTTACTTTTTCAGTGTTCACTAACCTATGGAACTTTGTGTTAGCCACACACTTCCTGCCTCACAGTCCACCTGTTTCCAGACCATTAATAAATGCATTTAATAGATATTACCCAAAGCAAATGTATAAAAATATCAAGTTCTGAACATTTGCTGTTTCCTGCTCTTTTGCCATGACACCATCCTCTTCTTGTACCAGCTACATAATAGAAGTTTGTATAATTTGTGGCATTTTTTGTGCCTTTTTGTTGTGAGATCCTTCCTTTTTCACACCTGATGAAGGGTAGGCTCAAGAAGAATGCTGACTTCCATGGTTTATATTTTTAATTTAAGTTTAAAAACTTTTAATTTTCTATTGTCAATAACCTTAGTTTGAACGAAGTGGTTAAGACTTACAGAGTTTATGGACTAAATTACCATATATTTCCTGATCAACAATATTGTAAAATAGTTCAGAGTAAGATTTTTTTAATCTCTTTGAGATTGCATTAGCCTACTTAACTTTATTAAAAGCAAATTTTATGAAGGGTAATGTAATTCCTTTCAGAAGAGTTTTAGTAGTCGAAATGTCTTAACACAAAATTAAAATACCAGTTATTCATAATCATCAGAACTTCTGTATAAAATTTCCATTTACTTAACCAAAATCCTAAAACATTTGAAATATTTGCAGGGACTCTCTTTCCATAAGAATAAAGCACTAAGAGCACTTAGCAGCTGTAGAGGAAAATTAATATCAACTGGATGTGACATTTAGTGATGCTATAAATTTAATCTGTAAAATTATTCATACTGATTCTGACTTCTAGCACTCATTTTTTAGAAAAAAATTATTTTCAGAAAGACGTGCAATTATCTGTTCAGAGTTAATTTCCTATCTGATTTTGGATAAACACAATATTAAATTATTCAGGTTAAATACAGGTTGTTAAGGCTGACTTCAGTGAAGGATTAAAAAATGCTGTAGGCAGAATTAAGGCACTAATCTTCAAGACAGCAACATAGGGCTACCTACCGAGAGAGTGCCCAAGCCTGGCCACTCTGCCTAAGCCCTGTTTATCATGGGAATTGCCTCTGAAAAAGGCACAGTGTTGTATCATGCCCAGCCTGCAAAGGGTTAGCAGGTAAATGCTGGGTACTGCCCAAGCCCTGCAGGGAGCTGCAGGATGCTGCTGAAATACCCCAAGGGGACACCCTGGTAGAGGGTACAGGAGGCACAGCTCTGCCAGACAGAGTTCTACAGGCTGGGAGAAGTATCAGATTTTATATAGTGCTGCTGAAGAAAAGGTTCTTCCATGGTAGTGAATGGCTAAGCCAGATAACCAGGGAGTGAGGTTGGCTTGGGTCCCTTCTCAGCTATGCCAAAAGATATTAAATGTAACATTAATGTATGGCATGTGTGATGCACTTAATATATACATGTAAACAGCTGATGTCAGTTAAACAATGTGAATGTGATCAGAAGGGATTACTACATTTTAACTATTTGCTAAAACAGTTCTTCATCAATGTACAGGTGTCCATTTGAGATGTTGAGGCCGTGATGATCACAAAAAAGCAAGTCAAAAATCAAATGCATTGTTGTTGTTTATTCAGATGAGTGAAGCAGAGGTTAATGGGCAATTTGAATCGGTGTGTGAATCAGTGTTTAGTGAAGTTGAAGCTCAGGCAATGGATGCCCTTGACCTCCCGGGATGTTTCCGAACAAGAAGCCACAGTTACTTGCGTGCCATTCAGGCAGGCTATTCCCAAGATGATGAATGTATACCTGCGCTGACATCTTCCAACATCACCTCAACCATCAGGTCAACCACAGGTAAGCAAAGGTCCACTGACCCTTCCGCTGCACTGCATGTAAAAATATACCAGCTTGTTTTCTGAAAGGATGTTTGACACTGGAAACATTTTCCCTGTGTAGAGATAATGTTTGATACCAATATTCTTAAGTCTGTAATACTGTACCATTGTGGCTGCATCTTGGAATAAGCTCCTTCTGAGAAGAATCGTGCATGCATAGTATAATGGACCTGGATTTTTGACCTCCATTTCACATACATAGAGTTATCTAGGTGCAAATATAAAAATGCAAGTGCAAATGGTATAATTTCAATATTATTAGACATGAATGAGGTTTATCTATCAAGTAATTGATCTTCTAAATGAGATTACTTGTGCTAATTTTAATTTAGGTTGTTAAAGCACCAAAAAAAAAAAAGAGAAGCAAGATTAAAAATATTTGGTCTAAATACTCGAAGGCAGTTAATTTAAAAGGTAATTAATTACTTTTAGGGCAGGTGTAACCAATTGTATCAATGCACTGAATTGTAAACGTTTTGGCAAGTTTCACACATCTGATATTTCTCATCAGTAGCCGTTAGCATTCATTGTTATAACACTCACTGTTAAGGTCTTTTAACATTCTTCTGGCAACTTTCTTTTCTCTTATTAGTTGCTTAGCAAAGATGATAGCTTTATTCATTTTAGAATATTAGCATGTATTTGTAGAGAAAAGATTACACAGAGAGCAGTTAAATAATTAAAATGAAATCTATAGGAAATATGTATTCTTTGTAAACTGATTCCAATTCACTTCTATGTTTCCAGTTATGTTAATGTCAGTTCCTAATTATAATATTGTCCTTGCCAGATACTATTAAGTTGTAACGCAGGCTACCCATCTGCAAAAGGTAAAAGTGAGCTCAAAGCATATAGTATAGAAATACTTTTTAAATTATTTGCTTGACATACGTGTTGTATAACAGAACAGTGGGAGCTTAGAAAGGAAGCTGCAGTTGAATAACATACATTTGCATTCCAGAAGTAGCATAAAATGTTATTTTATCTTAAGCATAGTATTTTAATTGTTATATAAAATTTTGGGTAAAACTAGAAATTGTTGCTCACAGTGCCCCCTCTAGGAATGTTTCTGTCCTTTGATTAATAGAGATGCTATCATGATATAAAATCAGATCTTATTGCTACCCCAAAGACTAATTTTCGTCTTTATCATACATTACTGTGTGGTCGTTATGAAGACACCTTCCATGGCAAAAGACAAAAATAGATACTTATTTTGGAGTCTGACTCCAAGTACTGTATTGGAATATTTTCAGGATTACCTTGGTTACCAAGTGGACTGATTTTAACTTAAGCTGTCTTGAGTTTATATGCTAGATAAGCCCAAAATTCTCACTGAAAAGAATTTATTTTCCCTAGAGTGACAAAGCTGAATAATAGAATATTTTTGGGAAAATAAAAGATTAGGTAACAAATATGTTTGCATCACAGTGTTTTCATACTTATGAAAAATGTTTTGCATTGATTAGTAGCCTGCTGGTTAAATACTGTGGTTCTGAAAACTTTAACCTTCATTTCACACGTAATTTCTTCCTCATCTCAGAAGTTACTTATCAGATAGATTTTCTTGCCCACAAATGTAATTCTTCTTCTTTGTGGGCAAGTGATATTGACAATCTGAAGAAATAAGATTATTTGAGGTGTTTTCCTGATCCAAAATTTCCAAGCCTATAGACTGTATACAGTTCTGAGTGTGGTCTTATATTTAAAATATCATCTCTGTGCCCCCGAGCAAGTTTGTCCTCAGCTTCTACATAAGGTAAATACACAAATCAGAAATAATTATCTGATATACGAGAAGAGTAAGGATTATGTGATTCACTTTTAATGGGAAATTTCAGTTGCCAAATAAGTTCTTGTTTTTAAAACCCTAAGGGTGACTCTTCCATTTTTCTCTCTTCAGCCTCTGTCACTTTGAAGGGAGATGCTTCATTTCTTATCATTAGTATAATTCAAAAAAAAAAATCTTACTTTTCCATCCCTCTCTGAAAATTGTAAAAGAAGCAGTTGCCTGAAATGTGAAAATGGTGTTGGAAGATATTTGACATTTATACGGTGTTCATTCTAATAAATGTCAAAAAGGCCAGTGTTTCACATCAGCTTTTAGTTCCAATTCAGTCTTTTGAATTCTTATGAAAATTACATTAATTTCTTTTTTGGTTCTGATGTAACAAATTCTTCTTGGCAAAGAAACTAAAGGAATTCTTTAGAAAATTAACACTAATTTCAATTTAATTATCCCATTCAATTTTAGTGATATAGGTCATGATTACCTCTTACCATTATTGTAAGGCAATTAATTCATAACACATAGGCTTAGCTAAAAATTAATTCTTGTAACTAAAAATGTAAACCTAAAATAAAGTAGTAGTATTTGATCTATGAATTCAATTACAAAGGTATAGAATATATATTTAGAGCATGCAGTTTGCTAAACTATTCCAAGATGCATTAACAGCTTTCAGAAGGTAGAAAGGTTGCACCTATAACAAATATTATGAGGGACATTATTAATGGACTCTGCTAATGGGGCTTTCTAATAGATGGAAAAAGAACTACTGGTGTTGGGCTCTTCTTAACTGGATACAACTTTACAGAGAAAGCCCAATGAAACATTGGTGCTAAAGAACACAACTTCTGCACAGATCCATGTAGTTTAATTATTTGTGGAACCAGTCTTCTCCGCCTCTGAAGGAGACTGTGACAAGGCATAGGGCACTCCCTGTTAGCCCAGGTGTAAATGAATGAGACAAGTGACAGTGCGAAGGAGGCAGCCAGCACTGCAGGCCCACAGTAAGCTAGACCCGGGCTCTGTGTGACCCCTGCTGAGACTCATTTCGTTGAGGTTAGGGCACTTCTAGCCATCATGTTTCATTTTTTGAAGAGATAATGAACTCAGTAAAAGACACTTGATGTTAAAAGCCCTGAATGACAGCATATGCTTTCTGTCTCTGAACCGTATCCAGTCACAGCTGTCAGATGCACAGCTGAGAAAATACAGCTCCAGCTGCTGCTGCCTCCCACCTCGTTCCTCCACCACAGACAACATGTAATTTCCTGAATGGGAAGTCACTGAGTGCAGTAGTCATCCTAAATGCTACTGACTTACAGCTCTGCTACTCCTGCAAGCAATGCTTCACTTTTCAGGAAGAGTTCATAAAAACTGGGTTACTTTCCCAGGCAGTACCAGCCCGCTTCCCTGTTGTCTAAGCAATCATCATGCTGTCAGCTCAGCAGGCTCCTTCCCAGTGACGCTTGGGGAGTGTGGCACAGTGCTGCGGGAAGCAAAGGCTGCCGGAGGTGTTGGGGCTGTGTCACCACCAGCTGAGCCCGCAGGGAGCCCTGACTGTGGAGTCCTGCTGGGAAATGGAGTGCAAGGTCGGGAGCAGTGCGGCAGTAACACGTTATCCCACCTGCAACACCTGGCTTCTCTTACTGAAAAGTAGTTCAGATATCGTGGTACAACACTTGACTGGACTATGAAAACATAACCAACAAGGACATCTGGAAGATATTAATCGCTCCCTCCCTTGTTTCCTCTTTGTCTGAGGTCAACTTATTTTTGTTACAAGTTCTGTATGTAGAAAGAGTCCTTTATATTACTCACTCTATATGTTAGAGACTATTTCAGGGTGTTTCCTCACAGGTTTTTTAGTTTGGTTTTGTTGTGAATGCAGAAATACTGAATTGCAATGGTAATGGAGGTAGCAGTTAGGATGGTCTCTTGTGAAGCAGATGAACAAGCTAAAATCCCTTCCCTGAGAGAGAGAGAGTACCTTCCTATTTGTACTTCTGGCCAACTTGAACACCAGCTTATCATCTGTTCAGATGTGCAGGCACACGTATTTTCTTCTGATGACATTATTATACGTTGTATAAAACACTTCTATTTTTATTGAGAGAAACACTGCCTCTCTGGGCCACTGCTCAGGATGTTCACCCATCAGGTGAAATATTCTGCTCGATGTATATTGCTTTTATAGTCAAATTGAAACAGCTAAGCCAGAAATACTAAATATGTGACTCAATCAGTTGTATGAAATCCTTCTCTACCAACAAGCACAGACTAAGTGGCCTCGGTTAAGTTCTTTGGTTTTTAGTCTGATGAATAAAAGAGAGGATCATTTTCAGTTTCTTAAAACTATTTCATGTTTTCCTCTAACCCAAGTTTTTGGTTACAACAGTATTTTTTTGACTCGATTAATGATAAAAAAAATCCACCTAGCTATGGACCTCAGCACAATGGAGACTTGGGCAGGGTACATAGAGGCATCCTGGATTTCTGTCCTATGTTAAATGTCAGTCTAAAGTAATTTCTTCCACTTCAGGGATTGCCTGATAATCTTGAGAGAAACTTAGCATGGAAGCATTGCTGGATTTAGGGATTGTAGTTACTAGCCTTAAGTTGCCAGTATACTGCATAATTTTTTAAAATTCTTCTAGAAAATGTAGCATAATGCAAATCTGTCAGATTTTTCCAACCTCAATGATTCTCTCCGTTGTACATGCACCTCCTTTTATCTGATTCATAGTAGGTAGGTCAACTAAGCTCATGCTTGCTAAAGACTTCGCTGAAGAAGATGAAAAGTAGAGAACTGTCTTTTGGCCATATTAGTTTTCTCAGTCAGCTGGATTCTGCTTGGCAATGAGTAAATTCAGATAATTCCGCATTTACTGAACTATTGAGCACTAATTCCAAACCAATTAATTCAAACAAGGTCACATTGGATGTGGGAGGTTTCAATTAGAGCTCCTACAATTACTCAGGATGCCTGAGGAACTGCAGGTTTCCCTTGTCCTGACTTCAAGCTATTTTCAGCTTTTCATTTTCAAGGAAAGGCCTAGTAGGGTGAATTTTTACAGCCCATGTTTGATATTTAGCTACAAAAAAATCTCATGGTCAGTGAACTGATTGCACAGTCATATACTTACAAAAATAAATGGATGATAATATGATGTTTCACAGAGAAATTGTACTGTTCCATAGCATAGCTACCCATTCAGACCCTGAAAGGACTGATTTACTGGTTGCTATCTGAACACTAATAACATTAGTTATTGTTTTTAGGTTTTGCTGATTTGTTGGGTTTTTTCAATATATGAGGATACCAAAGGTGGGCAAAAGCCATGGTGCTACTACATATGACACCCCTCCCATGAGAAAAACATAAGAGAGTCAGGACTGCTCAGAGTGGGGAGGAGAAAGCTCAGAGGGAATTTTATAAATGTGTATAAATATAAAAATTGAGAAAATAATGCTCTCAGTTCTTAAAAGAATAATGGTTTATGAGCAACAGATGTGTGATTTTCTTTTATTTCCTCAAGTATGAGATACTTCATCCAGGTGGCTGTTTGGATCTTAATCTGATGTACTATGGCTAGGAAAGCCCAGCCAAATGGGGGAAAACATATGCATGAAGTTACATCTCCACAATTTCTGTTCTGTCTATAGAAGTAAATGCTCAGTCTGAGAGGATTTTATTGGTATCCATTGCTTAATAATAGCTAGCAGTGGAATCCACAACAGGTACGTTTAAAAACACAAAACATTGAGTCCAAATAAGATATAGAAGGCTGTGTTCTCAATCATAATTTATTATGTTGACTTTCCTTAATTACTGTTGGGGCTCCATGGAATTATCTGACACTCCAGCTCTCTGCAGGAAACACACTAGCTATCTGTGGGAGCACTTGGGCATCCTAAGTTAATCCTTTGATGCTGTGCCAACTTGTGTTCCTGTGCTGTGAGAATAAATCTTATCCTAACAAATGATGAGCCCAGTTCTACACTTGGATATGCACACATAATTTTCATTGCTCTGGGCGTATCTGGAGGGCATAATTAGTCTTTAATTTTTTTAAACATATTGAAGTTCTGCTGCTAGGCTGACACCGCTGTTCTCTAGCAGCTCTACATGGTGGAAATGGCCCAGGGAGTCACTGGGATGAAGGTGACACAAACACTTTGGTTCAAGGAGTTTGACAGAGGATGGCCAAGGGGCTGTCACAACTGTTCACAACTCTGGGATTCCTGGAGATGGAGTAAGGCTGTGCTAATCAGGGCTGCCTGGCCTCTTCAGGCTGATGAGGCATGAAAGCAGTTGGAGCAGTAGCCAGGAGCTTTTTATAATTTTCATTCTCCCTGGTACAGATTATCTTCAGAGTCAAAGATAAAAATGAAGTCACCGTCTTCCATCTATGGTTAGTTTAAAAATGTATAATGCGTGTTTTCTCTCTTTGCTCCTGCTGTTCTGTGCTTGACAAAATTCCTCTGTAATCCACTGGATTTGCCAGACAGCTGGTCCTTTTTTTATTAAAAAGGATACCTATGCTCCCTCCCCTGGCAGAATTTGGTTCTCAAAGCTAGTCTGTTCACAGAGGTGTTTCTCAGCTATGTTTTCTTTATGGTATTATATGGTAAAAAAAAAAAGATAAGAATTTATCAGAAAAATATAGCATGCAGAGAAGGAGATTCACTGCTAAGTGTTTTGAACCCCTTCCTGACATGGTAGAAACTGACAGTGGCAGATGTAAATCTCAGCCCGGATATTTACCCTGAGGTTGCCAGAGAGCTTTGTCCTCTGGTGGGTCTGTGCAGCTAGGGGAAGTACACAGGGTGGGTGATCATGGAAACACCTGTATATCATGCTTCTTTGCAGTGAAAAAGAAGGAAGGACCCTGCCCGTGCTTCTCCTTCTGGGTTCCTCTGTGAAAGAAAATAACCTCTAAGAGTCTTCTCAGAAGTTCTGCATGTATTCAGGTTTTTGTTGGAGGTATATATGTCAGAGCCATAATGGTGATATGTGCACTAGAACTACATTCCTTGCTGTGCTAGGTATACAAACATCATTTGATTCATTTCTGCTTCAGGAAACTTATTCAGACTCACATCTACCCTAGAAAGACAATTGATAAACCTGGTACTTAAAATGTACTTGAAAGATTTTTTCCAGAGCATCAGAGAAAATAAAGATACTAAAATTGGTGACATTCTTAGGGCATAACCTGACAGAATTAGCCTATGACTAGACAGGTTAGTTGAACTGTGTTGGGTTAGCCTCCAGGTCAAGTCAACTAAACAGATGCTTTTGTGCAATCTAGTAGTCTAAGGTCCCATGACAATAAACTCTGATTAGTTCAAAGACAATTGGTTGGTACCATCTGAGACATTTGAGATGTCTACACAGGACCTAGAAGAGAATCGCTTCATTCTGGACAAGAAACTGTTGTCTAGGCAGTCTTTGACTCAGACTGAATATGATGTATGGATCCTGTTGTGCACCAATAGAGGTCGACAAACCTCAACCTACACTGAGGTGTTTATTGTCACCTAATAGCACTTTGATAGTTCCCAACAAAGTCTTACTTGCTGTAAGGTCAAGGTTCAGTCTCAGTATACAGTCCATTAAAATATACCCACTGGAAACCACAACACCAGAGCAATGCCAGCAGCACATTACTCCTCCTCAAGGGCAACTAGAGGACATCCAGGGTTCGGGGAGATACTGAGTTTGAAGTGAGTAACCTATCACTTGGCCTTCTGAGAATGAAAACAGCATATCAAGGACACATCAACAAGTCATGATTTTTATGTACATTTCTTTACCTTTTGGGACTCTCCTGTGTCCAGAACAATACATATCTTTCCATTCTCTGTCTCCTTCCCCCAGTCAAAGAAATTATACAAATTTCAGTCATAAAAGTTCATCTCACATGATACATATATCTAAAAAGTAGGTGTCAAAGGCAATCACATTAATATGCAATTATAGACAATAGATATATATGTCCTTTTTGACTTGTACCCATTATTAAAGTGGTCCCCTGGACATCCCTGTTTCTCTCTGTTGTCTATTAAAATAGTCTACAATGACAGCATTGCATAGCTAGCTAACTTTCATAAATCTAGGGCAAGAGTTAAACCTATTCAAATTGCATGATAGGATTAAAACAAAGCTTAAATTCTGGTCCCACTGAAAACAAGGATAACTGAGATAGCCATGCTCCAGCTTACAAAGCTGAGATATCAAAACACAGTAGCATCACTTTCTACACCTAAATACAGGGCTGGCAGCCTGCAAGTAGCTTTCTTAGCACTGGTTTTGACACTCATACTGACTCCATCTGCTTCTCAGGTAAAATGATTATTTGATTTGACAAAAAAGAGCACTCTGTGTCCAGACTTGTAGCTCTCTGTGGATTAAATTATTTGTTTAAAGGTATTAAATTATATTTAATAATCACTTAATTTCTTTAATGTCAGATTATTATCATAATGTAGTGATAAAATTATGCAACATTTTCTTAAGGGGTAAGTAAGCAAATGTTTTCTCATCCTATTCATCTTAGAATTCCTTACTGGAAGTCAATAAAATTACAAGCTACATATAGTTACTGTAAGAAACAGAATAGAAAATCGAAAAACAAAACCATTATAAGCCTACATAATATATTCATGAAGGGGTTTAGGAGGCTGATGGAAATTAATTTAACTGAAAGAGAAGGGTATGTGGGAGTTCAAGAAGTAATTCTACTGAAAAACATTTTCAATTTTTTGTTTTCTTTCAATGTGAGAAGAGTAGCACAAGAAGAGCAATACTTAGTGTTTGGAAACTCTTTTTTTCTCTTTGTCTCTACTGTGTTGATGATGTGACAAATACAATCTGTATTCCTGAAAAGCCGCACATACATTTGAAAATGAAATATAGTTAAAGGAACATTTTCCTTCCTGTAACTGAAAAACTGAGATGGTGTTTTTTAATGCAGTTTCAGTATTGTTAGAGGCACATAGGAACTCTTTGGAAGAGCCGTACAGCTGTCAGCACTTGCTATGCATCTATAGGATACTGGTTAGGCTATAATTTCTTGCTCATTAACTGATCTAAAATAGAACCCTTTGTAACCAGTCCATCAGCAATCTAAGAGGTTTGTGTTGCCCACATCTCTTTTAATTTTAGCAAAGGCCTAGAGTTTCTGATCTTGATGTCTTGTTTGATTTGCATTTCTGTTTTGAGACTAATATTAATTACACTGTCAAAACAGATTTTATCGTTTATGTAACATGGAGCTGCCTACAGACCTAAGTTTGCTCAATATGGAGGTAACATCTTGCACAGTGAATTGATTATAGTAATTCCTTTTATAGTTTTCTTCTCCAGGGTAGACTGTAGTGGCTCCAGCTTTTCCAAATTTAGTGGTCACATTTCCACTTAATTGTTAATTTCCTGTGCAAAATCAGATAGATGTACATAACTGAAGGCTAAAAGGATCTACTCTGAGTATTGAGACTAACCTGTTGCACACACAAATTCTTTTTTTTTTTTTTAAAAAAAACCTCGTCATCCAGTAATTTTGCCTTACCCCAGCAAATTTTAGTTGAGGTTATGTGTCATACTAATGATTTCAGTAGGTTTTAAAAGTGCTATATAGATTTCTGCTTTGCAGAGAGATGTCCAAAGACAGATGCTGCTTAAAAACCAGGGTTTTTATATGTAATTTGTTTGGAAACTGTGTGTACTCAGTGATGTGCTATTTTGAAAAACTCTTAAAAAGTTGTTTATAGGAAGGGCAATTCTTGTCTATGTCAATAATATGTTAATACAATAGTCCAGATCCTGAGCTGGTATGAATCGGTCAGATTCCACTGACTTCAATATCAACATTTTCAATGGGATTAATAGCATGGTGTGGTGCCTCCAATTGTGCATTAAATTTAAAAAATTACAGAAATACAGAAGGTCTGCTTTTCATACCTGTCTGGAGTTACAAAGATACCTTGGGCAAAACTGGTACTAAAGCTATGTAGTAGCTTTAGCAGAAGGGATCAAGGTGCAGGAAATTAGGTTTCAGTCATTAAGGCAGGCAAATTCCATTCAGATTTGCTTTGCCATCCAGCTCACAGGGGATGTGGAGCGGGGGAGATGAAGCTCGCACCTTTCCCATGAACACTGGTAACAAAAGATAGGAGAGGTTATGTCCCAGTGCAAACCAGTGTGTCATAGGGACAAAGCTTTTGGCTGGACTTTATCTCATCCCTTTAGGAATTTCATAGCACCATAGAATCACTAAGGCTGGATAAAACTCCAAGGTCTCAAGTTAACCTTTGACTGAGCACCACCATGTCAACTAATCAAGTGCAAGGCCCACTTGTTTCTTGAACACTTCCAGTGATGTTAACTGTCAAAATTAGGTGTCCTGATTTGAGCTGGTTGTCCTTGATTGTCTTTATGGTTTGACAGAGAAAAGCACAGGATGATTCATTCCTGGTATAATAAGCATCTACAATGGGTGTGAATTGCCCTAGAATTGCTTCTTTTTCTCACAGTAATTCTAAAAGAGATTGGACAACCAGCTCAGACCTGGATGATTGGGTTTTTTTCAGTGACTGATGTGAGATTGAGATTGGATTCCCATGTATAGTTCTCAAAAACTGTCTTGAAGGATGATGTAATTCACTATTACTAAAAGACCCTACTTAAAACATTGGCACAGGATAAATGCAACATTTTGCCCCCCACGGACTGTGTTAACATGAGACTACCAGTTAACATCTGACTTTAGGGTATAACAAATATCCAGGTTTACTTAATCATAAGACATTGTAAAATGGTTCCACCAGGAAAAAGTGTTACAAAGTTATAGATGCATACTAGCCAGAACAATGCTTTCGGTTATGCAGTTTAAATAAAATGCAACCCATCATATAAAACTGTGCCTGATAAAAATCATCTGGATGTAAGCAGTCTTTCCAAAAAAACACTCCATTAAAATATCACTGTGATGTTTTTTATATCATATGTATATATCACCTTTTCTTACTGTTTAATCTCAAAAGGAAGACACAGGGTCTTTTCACAGATATCCAAACTCAAGACTCTCTCTCTACTGAAAAACCTTCTGGTCCCTTTACTGGCTAGGATTCATCATGGAGGGCAGAATGAGAAAAGGGAAAGAAGCAGGAAGATAAGTTCATAACCAAAGCTTCTCTCATGATTATGTTGGAGAGAAAATTTATTCAAGATTTAATTAAAGAATTAACCCTAATTAAAACCGAAATTATCTCTTGAATTTCAATTACAGTATGACATTGATAAGTTTTAATGACTACTTTTGCAAGGTTTGAATATCCTTACATTTAAAAAAAACCACTTCTCAACTACCTAAAAATGGAGAAACTCTAGAACATGGAAAGCCCTCAGAAATTACAGGAATCGTTTCACTACCAGAGCAGCCAAACAAAGGTGTGGACTTTTCCAAGGAGCAGCAAAGGAACGGGCTGGAGAACTCTAGACTGTATGTGGCCTTGCTTTTCTCACCTGCCCTACACTCACATACAGACAACGTTTCAATTTAAGTGCTAGTGGGTGTGCTAGAGAAGCACTCCTGAAGGACTTGCATTTTACATTCCGGTAGCTGTCTAGGCACTAATTTGTTCTAATGGAGCAAAACCACTCTTTTTTCTGTGCAGCCTGAGCACATTGCTGCCCCCGCATTGAAAGGGAGAAAGTAGAGACCCCAATCATTAGTGAGGTTTTGAGGTAGCCACTGAGGCACACAGTTGAAAATGGCAGCTTGGATCTAAACAGACTGATTTAACCTTTTCCTCTTCATTATAACAGATCATTTTTCTTAATTAAATACCAGAGGCTACACGTGTCAAAATTAAGCATTTTTAAATCTTTTTGTAATGACTGAACTTTAAAGGTGTTACTGATTCAAGAAGGAAACCCCTTACTAACATTTCAGAATTTGACTAAGAACAGCAAGATATTTTGTACAATTAAATGGCCTGTTTGAGACTGCAGTCTCTTTTAATGATGTTTGGCATCAGAGACCAGTGTAGATGGAAGTTGAAAGAGGCATATATATAAAGATGTGTCCAACAACCTCTGTTTTTAAACAGGGACTTGTATTCTTATCTTTGACATCCATGGCCTTGTTATGAAAATCAACGAGTTAATCTTTTTTGTGAGAAATAAATTCTTTTAGCATCTGAGATTTTTTTTCTCAAAAGTCCCCTTTGATTTCTAATGTTCTTTTAATGATCATCATTCTGTGTTTTGAGAAGTAACTGGTTAGGCATCCATATGTACATTTTTATTTTAGGAGTTCTAATGACCATGATGGAGAACAGAGAAGAGATTTCAGGGCATTTCAGGGACAGTCATGTTAGCTGGGACTTTCAAAGCCTTTGGCTAGAACAGTATACACCATGGTCAAAAGATTATTCTAAAAACTGAGTACTCTGATACAGGATTAGATTTGATCTGGGCCTTCCATTATGAGAAGGTCTCTTTTTCCTCTTCTAAAGTAATTTCAAGGTTGATGTACACCTTCCCTGTGCAAAGCAGAAGACCTGACACCAGCCTGGGCATCTGCATTATGTTTCTCCTGGTGCTGTGGTTCCTCAGAGCCCTGTGTGCCTTCAGCAACATGCCCCTGGGACCTCTGCCTCCAGGGCAGCTCCAAGCTCCCTGCAGAGTAATTATCCTCCTTCTGAATAAACCTCCTTACAAAACAGAAAATCCAGTTTACTCCTGCCGTGTGTCATAAGGGACAACCATTTCCTTTAATTGATGGTGCTTTCATGTAAATTCATCATCCAGCTAACTTCGTGATCTCAGCCTAAATAATTTTATTTTGACTAAGTGCTTAATGGTTATATTGATTTGTAAGAACCCCTCAGGTGACTCTGTTTTCCAAATGGACAAAAAGTGGTGATTTATTAAAAGGCTGCCTTTTGAACGGTTTTCTGAATATCCCCCTGGCCATTGCTATTTCATCAAATAGATCACGTCTCTCCTTCTGCCTTGTGTCTGTGAAGGTCTATGGATAACCTGAAGTTATATCTCAATTGACTTGTTTTAGTAATTTTATTTCTAGTATAAACTGTTGGCACTGAAGTATGGGCAGAATAACTGACTTCTATGGCTGTATCTACAGTAACTTTTAGCAAGTTTAGACAAATGCAGTGTTGCTAAGGGGGATATTCTGCTTCCAGCTATATCAGTTAAATTTTCAAGTATCCTGTTGCTTATGAATTATAAGGAAATCTTCCTTGTGTTTCTACTGTGTGTACCCAAACCACCAAATTTCCAGTTCCCCGGTGCTGGAATTGTCTTCCTGGCCACTCTACAGTATTGCCATAGTGCCTGATATCCTGGTTGTTACCAGTGCTGTGTGGCTGGCATCACACAGCACATAAAAAAAAATTAATGTGTTTTACATAACAGGTCATTTGTAGCCACCTCTGTGCCAAATTTGGCACTGATAGGCAATCTTGTGTATGTGAGGGTCTGGCAGTTAAGGTATCAATCCTTACAAAACTAATTTGACATTTTCACTTTTTCCTGACTGGGTGACAAATTAGTGCATGTTATGCTGCATTGCTGCCTGCTCATTTCTTTTGAATGATTTATACCTGGCTTGCATCATTGTTTAATCTGGCCCACTATGAACCAGCACAGAACAATTTTGTTTTCTCTCCATTTCTCTAACAATGTCCTTCCTTAAAGGAAAATCCAGTGGAGCTAATTGCACATGTTTATATTTAAGTGGGGCAAGCACCTAAGCAGTTAATACTTTGATTCAAATGAAGTCTGAAATACCCATATGGTTTAGAATTAGAACAGTTTTTTACAATTTTTATAATTTTTGATTGATTATTATAAGCTAATAGATGGAGACAGAATGTATGTTAGGAACTTTAAAAATTATTTTTCCCCCTTTATTTAATTAGGCAAAAAATAAGTTCTGCTTTCTATATCAAGATAGCCTTTGAATACAACTGGAAAGAAAATTTTAGTTTCTTTTTCTAGTTTATCCATGCAAAAGACACATTCACGTCTTGTGCCATCTACTTTCTTTTTCTTTGCATTTCAGAGCAGCTTTAGATATTACAAACTGGTTAACACCATGGCAGAGGGCTGTTGCTTTTACTTTGCTTGAGCTTCATTGCTCAGCAGCAGGACTGGTGAGAGATATATCAGGAATGTTGAGGATATGCACACTAAAACCACTAAAAAAACTAAAGAAAGAAATCAGAAATCTTTGGTCAGCACCAGAAACAACAGGAGGTTATCCTGGATTGAAGTTTTATGTGCCCAAACATGGAGCAGATCTCTGGCATCTGCTCAAGTCCACAGTTTAAATCAGTCAGAAGCCATCCTGCGACAGCTCTGCCCTCCTGGTGCTGTGCTCTTTCACACCCCAGCCTCATGTTGGGTCTCATCCCCTGCTGCTGTGCTGCCGCTGACACACAGCTTGTCCTCACTGAAGACAAGAATTCTCCATCCCAGTCTTCTCGTTCCCAGTTTAATTTTCATCGCAAGTGCCCTGTGGAGCTATGGGGCACTGTCCTCAGCCAGTGCTCAGCACCCCGGGACTGCATTACCCAGCACCAGCCCTCTCTGTGGGGCCAGCAAAATCCTCCACAGCTCTGCAGTTTGCAGAATGATGGATTAAAAAGTGGAGAAGACATAAAGCAGTGCTGAGGAGGTTTTATATGCTTGCTTTGGACTAATAACTACTAAGGCAAATAAAATTTACAGGGTAGAGAATGATGCAAAGCTGACAGGAGCCCCTGTCCATCAGCATAAGGGGATGATAAATAAAAAGTTCACTTTATATTAGGAGAAAGAAATGTTTCTTCCCATATATAATGTGTTGTATTTATGACTGCCAGGACCAAGAATTGGACGTGATAGAAAAACGTGTTATTGTTGATAACAGGAATATTTCCAGATGCCATTATTAATGGAAACTATTTGCAAGTGACACATAAAATTTCATGCTTCAGACCTTAAGGCAATACTTATTTATTAGAGATCAAACCCCAAGCATGAACAGTAAACTATGGATTACTGTGTTACTTCCTCATTTAACAAGACCCTAATCTGTTATATAGTCATCTCTTAAGCCAGCAACACGTGTCAAGTTGTCCCGTTAACTTCACTAGAACCTCTTGAGTGATTAAAGCAAATAGAATTTGGTAGCAAGATTTGACTCTCAAATGCATGTCCCTATCCTCTTACTTGATTTTGTTAGTCTCCAATCAGTCCTAGATTTCTGTCTCTGAAACTGTTATTCCAGATATTAACTCATTAACAGTGTAGAGATGGGGTTTTTTTATTCCCTGCTCAATATTTGATCTCTGTGGCTGCATAGGAATTAATTGGATTTCTTCCTGCCATATTTCACTGTAAATATGTAGCCAGTTTCTCACAAACTTCCAGTCTTTCTTCAGGTTTCTTCTACTTGTTGAACATCTGTGGGATTTTTAATTCCTGTTTAGTGTTCACGATCAAATGCTTGCCAGAATACTGCAGTTACTCTAATACTTGGTGGCTTTAAAACATGTCACTTCACTGAAATAATCAGACTTTTTAGAATAAAATATTCAATCCTAGGGGGAGAAAAAGGGGGGAGGGAAAGAAAAAAAGGCAAGAAATTGTTTTGGTTTTGCCACAGGGAGAATTTTTCAGAAATGTAAATGAAGATTAAGTCAGCTATGAAGGATTGCAACAGCAATTTAACATTCATTAGACAGAGAAGTGATCTGCTGCTCAAGTAGTAGGGATATACCTGCTTGTGATGTCTCATTATCACATTAACCATATGTTTCATCATTCACTGCTATTCTTTACATGAGACAGTAGTAAAAAACAGTAAAGTAGTTATCACAGTGATAACCTGTCTAATGTTACAGGTAAAATTGGCTTCCTGCGCTGGATATCATTCACCCTATTTCACCCCATTGTCTCTATTTCTAATGTTCCCCAGCACTTTGATCACTTGCATCTACATTTGCAGGGGGAAGGTGGGGAGCAGTATTATGGCAACTCTCTTAGTGGAAACATCCTCAGACCCACTGCTTGAGTTCATTAGATACTGTCTTAATTTCCAAGCTTTATAGCCTCCCCCTTCTGTGAGCTTTCTGTACTCTCTAAAGCATCTGAAAAATACTGAGTTTTTCTTTCTTCTTAACTGCTGGTTACAAAACGGACAGGAAATAAGATTGGTGATAGGACAACAAAACGGCACTTCAAAAAAAGCACAGTCTCAGATTCTGAAGAGCATGCTTCACGTGTTTCACGTGTTTTACGTGTCACTCTGTTAGAGCAATTTAGCTCAGAGCAAGGCTTTAAATGTTCTTTAAATGAAGGTTTTAACTTCCTTGCTCTGCCTTGCTCTCTTTCATGTATAATAACACTTTTATTTATGATTATCAAGAGTGAACATTTAAGAATCATTTTCTCTAGACTCACTGTTCACACAGGCTAGCCTGGTGATACAGACTCAGCAGTCCAAGGTGTTAATTCCTAAGCTGATCTCTTCACTCCAGACAGCTGCAACGTAGCCTCATATCAAAAAACACAGCTGGGGAGGCTGTCTTCATTGCTCATCAGCCCATATGGGTGTAATGGGAAGAGGAGCTCTTGTAGAATCCTTTTTGGACGCAAGTAACCCCAATTCCACGGTTACCTGAGTCACTGTTGCAATGTCAATCCATTTAGTAACACTAGACAAAGGCAAACTTACTCCTGTAACTATACAAAAAGTGAATTGGACCCAGTTTCCCCATACAGGAATAAAGAAATACATATCACAATGCGTTTTTTTGATCAGCTGATAATTTTTTAAATTATGATTATATGTGCTTTAGGGAAAATACCCTTCCACAACAGAAATACTCATTAGTATCAAAAAAAAAGTGTATAGTGGGCTTAGACAAGTAGAAAATTCAGCTGTGTGATATTAATGACTAAATATTAATCTCTATGAAATTTTTAAAATTTTATAAGGAAGCAATATTGGCACAGTTCTGCATCTGTAGAGTTTTCTTGGATGTTTTATTGAGCCATATGCTGGCAGACAGAATCTATGTTAAACCAGCCTCAGAACTGCTCTGTTCATCAAAGTCTTAATAGCTTTGCATATATTATAATATTTTTAACATGCCTTGAATTTCCTCCTGTTAACTGTATTGTGGATATTTTTCAAATATATGCTTCCTACACAAGTAAGTAGCCTACCTTCCCTAATTCCAACCAGTGCACCTGGAAGGATTTTAAAAGGTTAAAGTGTGGCGTACCATAAAGTAGAAGTTGCTGAATAATATTTTGTTCCAGTATATTGATGCTATTTTCTTAATATACTGTATCCATACAAAACTCACAGTTCAGATGATAAGAACAGGGAAAAATAAATCTTCCTTTATTTCTCTTATGAGATTTATCCAGTAATCTCAGAAGTCCCAATGTGTACCTACCCAGCACAAGTCTTAACATTCATAGCCTCACTAACTCTTTTTCATCTTCACTGTAATTTGGGACTCCCACTTCCACCCCTTCCTGTTTCCTTGTTGAAATAAAATGATTCTGTGGATACCCATCTGACTCTGAGAGACACTTTCAAATAATAGTGAGGTTCATGAAGAACACAACGTTACCCCACGGTAATTTTTAAGAAGCACAATCTTAAGGTGATTTCTGTTGTCAAGTTTCCATCAGATTAATCTTAATTCCTCTCTTTCTCTTTTCTTTTTTCTTTTTGCTTGGTTTTTTTTTTTTCTTTTAATTCTTTCCATAGCTGTAACTTATACAAGTTACAAAAAAACACCACCACCAGTACCCCCTCGTACCACTTCCAAGCCACTGATCTCCGTCACGGCACAGAGCAGCACAGAATCCACCCAGGATGCCTATCATGACAGCCGGACTCAGAGGATATCCCCATGGCCACAGGACGGGCGAGGGATGTACAACTCCACCGACAGCTTGGACAGTAACAAGGCCATGAACCTCGCCCTGGAGACGGCGGCTGCCCAGCGCCACGCGGCCGAGAGCCAGAGCACCTCCATACGCACCAGTGACAAGGCCATTCTGGTGACAAAAGCAGAGGAGTTTCTGAAGAGTCGACGTTCCTCTATAGGGATCCAGGTAGTCTATCATTAACATCTGTCTGTGAAGAATTGCTTGCCTTCTTTCTGTAAATAGCATAGAATGAGTCATTCAGCTTCACTTGCTCTAATAATCTAACAAACAACCCCTGGCTGCTTAGCGTTAATTGCAATTCACATCATGGCTGTGCAGAAAATTCTTTGGCTAATACACTGTACCTGGGAGAAAATGAATGAATAAATCTCTAGGGAGGTTACCTGTCATTAACACTTGATATGAAAATTATACTGCAGAGCTACAGGTGAACAGCATGTTCATCTCCTTCCCTCCATGAATTCACAGTCCTTTTTATAGAATTTCACCAGCTTTAAAATGCTTTACCATACTTTTTTCCATTATATTTCCCTTTTGACCTTGAAAAATGTGCAAAGCCACTCAATCTTCAAGAATTCTACCTAAAAGAGACCCTTCCCCTTTTAGTTGTGCTGGAAAGAAGGTACCAAAAAAGAGAAAGAAATGTTCTGGTGTAGATACAGCATAATTAGAGATGGCAAGTAATGAAATAACATTAATGAACGCAGCCTTTGAGCATTCTTCCATTTGTCCATCAAAACCCACAATATTTATTTCACCTGAAAAAATCTGTGTCAAACTGTGGAAAGCTCACTCAAGTTCTGTTGTTTCAGGCAAATGAGATAAGACAGTTCCAAACACAAATTTTGATTGCTATTCCTTCTACTAAATGGAAAGCACTAGATAGCTAGAAATGGTCATTTGTTCAAATCTTTAGGAAATACCAAGTAATAATAAAAATAGGAAAGTTGAACTTGAAAAGAATGTGAAGTCCTTTGAGACAGAAGCAGAGGAAAATTTAGGCTTCTGTTCTGCTGAATATTCCCTTTTACATCACTGGGTCCACTTCTGTGCTTACTTTTGCTAGACCAGCTATAGAGAAACTGACATTTATTTTGACATAGGTGTTGTGGAGACAGCACAGTCTCATAGATCTTGAGAAGGAACATAGATCAACAAAGATCTTGAGAAGGTAATTGTCCATGTAAAAAGCCCAGTGAGTGACTGTATATTAGAAATATACAAGAATATAAAAGAAAGTATATTATTTTCTTTAAAAAGTAGTAATTCCATTTCCATTTATTTCATAATATAGTCATAGAAAAGTGTTTGGGTTAAGCATGTCACAGCTGCCGATTGAACTTAACAGGTTAACATTTTAGTGTACTGTAATTTTGCTGTTCCATAATGCATTAGACTAATGGGAAGGAATCAGCTTTGCCAGAAAGCTGTTTGTCCATTTCTTGTCATAAAAGTATTTCCTTCTGATTCTTCAGATGCAGAAGAGTAGAATTAAATTTGATAACCATGGCAAGATATTAAGATGGCTACTTTTCAAATGTTTTACAAAGTAATTAGTGCATTCTAAATTGTTCAGAGAACGGGCTTGGCAGATAACACTGAAAAGTTCAAAGGAGCAGCAAAGAAATCTTTGGTACCTTTTAGCCCCTAACCTGAAACTTACTCTTCAGGAAGGAATAGTATCTAGTGTTGTTCTTATCTCTCCTTTACAGCAACTCTGCACAGTCGTATTTATCAATGTTGGTGTCTTGATTTGGTCAGTCCTGATATTCCAGCAATTAATTCTGGAACTTTGATTACATTGCTTGATCCTGTTTATTACTACAGGTGATGACCAGTACTTTTCACTGGGCTCTGACCCTTCTGTATGTGTGCTGTGTTTAATAATATGTGCTTATAATCCAAAAAAACACCTGTGCAATTATTTCCATGAAGGCAGCGGATCTTCCATAGCAACTTGTCATCTGACACTTGGCCTGCAGCATTGGTCCTCAGATGCACACATGGAGAAAGGCAAATGTTGTTTGCAACAGCAGGTCTTAGAAGGATGAGCTGTTTGTCATCTTTCAAGAAATACAAACTGCTTGTTTGTACTATTTCGCATTAGAGAAGGTTGAATTTTCAACAGTATCCTGAGCACATTTAGTTGTTTGGGATTTTTTTCAGCACTAAGCTTCAAACGTCACATTAATGAGAAAAATACATTTCTGCAGTATTTTAAATAGAAAATGCATTTTGTTATGTTGCTGTTGCCAAGCTGTACAGAATAAAAACACAAGGTAGAATGTTCTTATTGCAAACTACACAAATAGTAATTTATGCACACAAAGTACAGTTGCAGTATTTAATTTCTTTTAGACTTCTGTGTCAAAGTACACTTTGGAAAAGGATGGTTTTTATTTGCATATTTCCTTGATTGACTAAATGACTTGTTTTCTCATTAGCATTCCATGCCTGGCTAATGCATTGGATTTGCATTTATTTGCATTAGTTAATTTGCTATCAGGATGGTTAATTTGTGCATTTTTTAATGTTCCACTCCTTTAACACATTGATGGGAGAATGCTTGCCAAGAGAGCTTCATACAGGAGCAGAGAGGAACAAAGGTGCAGAGGGTGCCACTGCAAGTGGAAATGCAATGGACCCACTCCAGAGCTCCCTTGTCTTTCAGACATATGATTTGTGTAGTGTATATGAAGTGAATAGAAGTCCTTTTAAAAAGCCCTGGCATGCTAGCCATGTGCCCATAGGGTTGGTATTCCCATTCACAGAGAAGCCAAACTCCTAGGGAAGCACTGGAGTTACTATGAACATCAGTAGCACCCATCTGCAGAGACAGAGAACAGCACAGATACACTAATATCTCATGGTGTGTTAGTCCTATCCCAGATGGGAATTTTGAACAAAAAAAAAAAATAAAAGCTTTGGAAATGACGCTTTTCCAGAAAATATCTGAGGGCCTTTGGGATTTTTTTGGTTTTATTTTTTCCACTGACATACTTAAATCAAGACAAATATCATCAGTCATAGTCAACAGGCACTGGGAAAAAACATGTTGATTTATAAATTCAAATGAATTTCAAAATACTGATTTTGAGATTAAAAATTTAGTCAGCAATTGTAACAATATATGGATATAAAAAGAACAAAACTCTTGTAATACTAGTAGCTATAAACTTCATCTCTGTTTTCTATCATGACAGCAAAAGACTAATCAAAGTATTTGAATTAAAATGGAGAGTAGAGATTGTCAAGAGTAAAATAAGCACTAAATCAGAACAAGGTTGTTGCTAAGATATTTTCTGGGATTTTCCTCACTCTTTTGCACACCCTGGTATATATGCTAATAATTAACATTCAAAATCTGCTCTAGTTATAAACCATTTCATAGTAAAGCATTGGGAATGTGAAATATATGAGAAAACATGTCAAGAAATTCCTCCTTATTAATCTCAAGTACTTCAAATCATGCAGTCCTTTGTTTCTTCTCCATTTAAAAGGCATTGAGGCTTCTCAAAACAAACAGAAACCCCGGAAATGAATGAGATGGAAACAAATGTTTAAGTGTGAAGGCTGATTCATGGTGGTATTTTTGGAGACAAGCACTAATTGTAGCATAGAGAATGGACTCAGTCATCTTCATTTATCATCAGAAGATCACGCTTCAAAATACCTAGTGGGTTTTTTATAATCTCCAGAATCTACATTAAACAAATCCTGCTTATAAATTAAAGGTTGTATCCAGGGAGATTAGTGCAATAGCTGACCTGCCTAATTTTTTTGTGACAAAAGGGGATCTGCTGCATAACTTCATTATATATTTATATAATTTTTTAAATGACATTATTCATCTCACATGGTAAAAACGTTGTTCATGATATTCTGTGCTCTCAAATTAGAATTCCCCTTTAACACAAAGCATTTTGTACCCATATTGCAAAAGTGCTCAGATAGGCACCTACATTTTCTTTGTAAAGTTTAGGTTATACCACCTTTGTCAGTGCTCTACTTCAGTGTATACACAGCAATCAAAAGAAATATTTGCATTGATTACACTGGTCTTTGGATCATAAATGATCCAAAGTTATAGAAGTAAGTATTGTTTATTCTCCTCCTTAAAATGACTGTTAGACTGTGCTTTTGTGAGAGGAGTGTATGAAGTCCTTTGCCTGGAAAAGTCAGTGAATATTCAGAGCAATTTGCCACTTAGCATTAAATGCACCAAAAAAGTTACCAGTACCCTCAACTGTGTACATTATTTTCTTGCTACAATCTCATACTAACTTGACATAAATCCTATTTCTAAACTCTGGCTTGTCTTTTTAGTAAGAAGTCCTTTCTTAAAAGATCAGAGGAAGTTTTCAAGCTGCTCCTTTTAGTAATTAGCACTTACTATACCATGCCACGTATTTGAGTAGTCCAGATGTTCGGCTGGGAAGTAGCAGAGTGGCAAATTGGAGCTCAGTGGTGAGACACAAAAAATCGCACAAACGGGAAAGTATAGGTTTATTTTGCTGTGTTTCTAAAAATTATTTTGAAAGAGTGTATGTTTTTGGCTGGTTAAACTATTCCATCAGTTAAGGAAAGCAATAGTAGCTAGCGCTGTAGTTTTATTTGAAGTGTTTTTCCTACTTTGAAGTCACTTCATACAAATAAGATCTCCCCATACCTAAGAATGGTTATCTGAATTCACAATTACATGCACTTGATCTAGTGTCAAAAGTAGTGTTTTCTACTCTCTTTTAGTCTTGTTATCACTGAGAAGCCTATGCAAGAGAGGAAGGGTGAATTATTCCCCTTCCTGTACATCATCAGAGAGATTGTTTATGAAATTCTAATTATAGAATGAATTGGTTACAGCAGTGAAAACCCATTGAGGGCAGTGAAGTTACATGGGGAGACATAATGTGGCCTGAAGGACTCTTACTACTAATGTTTATGAGAGAGAAGCGAAAGCCAACAGGTTAAAATCTGTTTTCTTATGCATTGAATATATTAACTTCAAGTCTACCTTTGAGACGGTATGTATAGAAGCTTAGACTGGAATTTTTAGGATGCTGCAATGTTATGTTGCAGTGCTCATGTTTAACTGCAGAATAGGGCTTTAATACAGAAATAAAAATTGGTTTTAAGTAGTTTAAATTATGATCTAAAAAAGTATAGTAAATACTTTGAAGGAATAATTTAGTTCATACAGTCTTTGCTAGAATGAGTGCCTATAAGCATACTAAGATTGATTATAACAAGCGAGTTACTTGCAGTAGTGATTTGCATTTATTCAAATAATTTTTTGCTCGTATAATTTACTTGTGGATCCTTTATTACCGAGGCAGTGTTAGTATCTGATAATTAGATTTCAAATTTAGAGCTGTATCAATCAGCAATGGCTGATCTCAGTCAGCAGTGACTGATCTCTGGGGATTAATAGTATTGTCTGCTCCCTGTATAGACAGCAAAGAATGTGAAGGGATGAGTAACTTCATTAAAGGAATGTGAAGGGGATGGTTATGTCTTTGTGAAAGGTAAGACATAGAATCATAGAATCATAGAATATCCTGAGTTGGAAGGGACTCACAAGGATCCTTGATATGATAGAAATAATCTCCAAGTGCTCCATTACATTTGCTATAAATGTTAGAAGCCTAGTGGACATAAGCACATAAGATATTTTTCATGGCATAAAATGCCAATTTTTAAGGAACTTTTAGCTCTTTTTTTGCAATGAGAGAGGATGATGATGTACTATATTAGATCTACTCCTCTCTTCTGCTTTTGGTATGACTGGCTATTTTTTCTTTCCTCTTTTGTGTGACACTCCATTCTACATATATAAAGATAAAATTTTTTGCATTATTTTGCTTTACTGAGACTGTAGGCCAATTTGAAAATATTAAGGCTTTTAGAACACATGTAAATATTAAAACAATAATGAATCAAGGAGAATAACAACAGATTTAGTAAGACTTATTTGAGTTTCAAGAGTCACACAATCAAACAAAATGTATTACTTTTTATCCTCTGCTCATTTGAGTTTAGCCTGGGCAATCTGATTAAAGAGTTTCCTGCTGTTTTTAGCAGGAGTCTTTATAATATCTGTCATAGAACAATGTAATTTATTTGTTCATTTTTTTCTTTATGATTGCAAATTATTGTCTTATTTTCCACTTTTACTTGTGTTGTTATTTGCCTCCATTTTACATTTTGTTGGTTGATACAATATTTGCAATCCTAGATTTTGACTGCACACACAGACACACAAAATTGGCATTCTCCTGCTGTTACAAGGCATAGTGAGAAAATGAAAGCATTAAAATATCAAGGCAATCGTCAGGTCATTTAGTTAGTGTCATTCTTGGCAAGCTGGAGGAAGGATAATTTGGCAGGATCTTATATTTAGAGATAAGTAATATCATTTTATTTTGATACCCTGATCATCATTTTTCTGATAATTTTTTTTGAATAAAATTTTAGAGCATATTACTTCATTTGTGCCTGTGAATTCTAGGTGTCAGTTGCATACTGGGTAAATTACTCAGGATTATATCTCCAGGTGAAATGCCAGTAAGAAAACACTTGAAAACAGATAGATGAAAAAGACTTTTTCTCGATGTGTTGCATCAACAGAAAGATACCGACCCATTCCAAATATAAAAGGTAAATCTGCCTCCACACATCAGAAGCAGAGTTCAAAAGAAGACCTGCTATTTCTCACTAAACCAAACAATGTTGCTGGCAAAAACAGATATGTTTTTGATATGCAATAAGGAAGAAGTATTGCAAGTCTGCCTGCTTTGTTCCAGTAAAAATTGATGGACCAATTGATGTTCTCCGTAGGGGCCTTTCCTTGTTTATTGGACCATCGTGTTTCCAACAACACTATGTCTGAGCTGCTGAGACATCTTTGTGGAAAGCAAAAGTCTATTCTCTGTCCATTGGCCACTGCTCACCTCCAGGGTGTTACTAGCCATGTTACCCCATGAGCATAATATCATTGACCCTCCTTACCCTATTTCTGTGTTCAGGAACCTGGCCTATACCTCATACCCCAGGACTCACTCCCTAGGTACCAAGAAGCACATTACATAAAAATGGTTATCCTAAGGATATCACTCTATTAAGGAAGTGCAGTGCTTTGGAAAGGGCTGAAGCAAAAACTGACATGTGTGGAGATGTCAACGTGGCTTCATCTCTCTGGCTTTGTCTCAGGTCTGAACTGGCACACAATGTCCTGTCCTTCCATACTGAGCCTTATGAGTGAGCAGAAGGCCCTGATAAATCCTTTGTTCCCATCTGTTCAACTTCTTCTGTCTGGCCACCCACAAACCTCTTTTCCCTTGTCAAACCTTAAGGTTTGTAATCCTGTGGAGCCTGTGCCTACGTCACTGACACCATCATCTGGAGTTGCAGTTCAGTTGAACAAGTTCAAGAAACTTGATCAACAAGTGGAAGTAATAAGAAATTATGTTGGTCTTTTCCTTTGGACCCAGTCCAATAGAATAATAAAATACATTAGATTTATCGAATAGTTTCAGTTGGAAGGGACTTTAAAGATCATCTAGTTACAATCCCCTTCCATGGGCAAGAACACCTTTCACTAGGTCAGGGCCCCATCCAATTTGGCCTCAAAAACACTTCCAGGGATGAGGTATCCACAGCTTCTCTGGGCAATTTGTTTCTAAGTTATGTGACTTAACTCAGACTGACTGGTTGCTTTGGGATGAACCCCAGTACCATAGCTCTTTGCAACAGTTTAGACTTCCTGATTACTCCAGATGTTCATCAAACAACCTCATCCAGGAAATGTTTACCCACCTCAGATATCATCTTTCTGCTAGCATTCCTACAGGTGACACCAGGAGCCACAGTCTAAGCATTTTGTGTTATCTGCTCTTACTCCCTACACAGTCACAGAATGGGTCAGGTTGGAAGAGACCACAGTGGGTCATCTGGTCCAGCCTTCCTGGTAAAGCAGGGTCATTCCAGAACACATTGCACAGGACTGCATCCAGGCGGTTCTTGAATACCTCCAGTGAGGGAGACTCCACAACCTCTCTGGGCAAAGTGTCCCAGTGCTTAGGCACTCATTCAGTAAAGGAGCTCTTCTTTGTATTCAATTTCTGCCTGTTGCCTCTTGTCTTATTGCTTGGCACCACTGAAAAGAGCCTGAAAATATCCTCTTGATATCCCTTCAGATGCTTGTAGACATTTATAAGCTCCATAAGGTCTCCTCTCAGTCATCTTCTCTACCTCAGAGAATAAGTTGAGTTCACTCTTCAAAACATGTCCATGCATATTTGACTGAGGTCTCATTGCAGTAGTCAAAGTTGCAAGTGTAACTCCTCTCTGCTCCCCCCCCCTAACAGCCTACGTGAGTATCTCATTCTTTGCCCAGTTAATTCAGGAAATGAATATGTTTTATATGCAACTTTCCTCAAATCGCTGAAAGGACTAGGTGAATTCCTAGTCTGTCACTTAGACTAGAATTTGTTATTTAAGGCTCTTTTGGACTCCGTCTTTCCTGATAGATATCTCTTTGTGTTAAAAACTGGACCTCATAGCTGCTTTGCTTAGAGTAATGTTCTTTCAGAGACTGTGGCCCCCCAAGCAGCTGAATCTTCTCACTCATGTTGCAGCCAAGACCCACCTTAACTAGGAAACCAATTTGCCTGTCATTTCAGTTGGTTGTTCCGGCTTTTTTTCCTCCAAGCTGCTACCTCTGTGGTTGAGGCTTTTTTTTACTACTAACGTCAAGAGGAATCTTTCTTTTTATACTGACAACGCCACATTCTGGAGACTGTTACCGAGTCTGATACTTCAGTTCTCTCAGTGCACTGCCCATATGGGTGAATATAGCCAGCTTCTATGCAGCTGCCAGGGTGGAGACAGATGGCAGCAAGCACTGTCCCCTAGCCCTTATACAGAATAAAGGGAATTGCTGAGAAATGTGTCTTTCCCAGACTGTTGTCACACTCATAGACACAGGCTTTAGCACACCTGTGCCTGGTGCTACACTGTACAGTTCAAGCATGCTATTAACATTTACTAAAGGGTTTCTGCACTAGCTGTTCTCGTGAACATCTCCAAGACTCACACACAGGTAAATATGAACATGTGCTAATTGCTAGCTGGAATTCCCTTCCATGTGAATGTACACTGAGCTATTGCTTAAAGATGGGAGGAGAAGTTACCACCAACTTCCTTCTTCAAGAAGTGTAGTCCTAATATGCAGTCATTTTCCACCCTCCTCCCACCTTGTCTCTGCGTCCTTTCAGAAACCAGGTGGGGTTGGGACTGTGCAGCTGAGACACAGCTGCAAAGACCATCAGGCTCTTTCCAGAGATGCCTGTGACTGCTGCAAGGGTAAAACTTTTCTTGTCTTTATGATCAGATATATTCTTTGAATTCACAAATGGAGTGTGCATATTGAAAAACTGGTTGCTAATATTTTTTTTCATTGAACAGTTAAAATATCATTCAGAAGGAAAAGTCAGTTCTCTTTTTCTTTTTTTCCTGCCTCTCCCTTGATTCAGTATAATTTGCATACTGCAGCACTTGCTCTCTCTGTGTCAGAGACTTGGGGGTGGTGTGGTGGTGGGGAGTGCTATATAAAATCCCACAGAAACTTGCAAACACAAGTCTCAGTCATGAAGGAATCTACTGTGAATATATTTTGGTAAGTGTATTTCAGATGGGAATACTATGAAAAGCACATAAATTGCCTGCTTGAGATAGCATTTTCAGGACTGTTATTAAAAAAGGTGAGATAGGGCATTCTGCTGTATCCCTTACATCATTTAATGGTTTTATATTTGTCAACACAGTTGTCGATAAAATTTCATTGCTCCATTTTTTTTTATCACTCACAAGCTTATGGGGCTACTTGAGATTTTATTTTATTTTGTAAATCAAGGACTATAATGAGACTGGTTTATAATAGTATAAAAAGGGGTTACCCTGTGGATTGCTCATTCTAAGAACAGCCCTTCCAGACCAAGATTACTCCCTGTTTCCACCAAACTGAGTAATTACTTCTGGGCTTGAGATAGGGAATTACATAGCAGAAGTAATTGTGCAAAACTTTAATAAGACACAGCACCAAAACAGTGATACTAGGGTGAATACCTGTTGTATTTATTTTACTGTGCTAAGTGTTTCTTAGCAAGTAAGAGATAAAATATATAATTAATTTTGAATGAGGGTGTATAGAAATAGTGCTGAGTTGTCAATGCTCACTCTGCAGATGTATCTTTTGTGTTGAATTAGGTGGAAACAGCAACTGATTCAGACACTGAAAGCAGAGGCCTACGGGAATACCACTCTGTTGGAATACAAGTGGAAGATGAAAAACGGTAATTTAAGCATGTTCAAAAATCTGTAGTCTTTCATAACACAACACACATTTGTAAACAGAGTTAATAACAAACACCTGGCAAGTGCTGCCACTAAATAATTCACAAAGCCAGATTTACTATATGCATGCCTGTCATTTGGTAAAATTTGTAGAGATTACTTAGCAGTTGCTTCACATTTACTTAACTTTCCAGTTTTTAATTGGAGGGAAGGAAGTGAAAGTGTTAAATTGAAGTAGTGGCTTAATAAAATTTCATTACTGACAGAACAAATACTAAGAGCTGTGTATTGGAACAGTCTTCCTTTGATAGGACTCCTCATGCTGATCCAGGCTTTTCCTGTCCCCACATGGAGACACAATCTTAGGATGGTACCTTTATTCTAAAGTAGAATCAGCTTTTTGATTTGTTCAGTCCTTCTCTACTTTTGTAAATCTGCTGGCCCGTGTACTGACCCACAGGTTATCCCTGCCAGGTACTGTTTGTCACATACTGGACCAGGACCATTATATCATTTCACAGCAGCTGTCTGAGAGTATCTGGCTGCTAAGTGCCTTTTGCCATCATTGACTAGAAGTAATTTGAGACAATAGGCACCAATGGGAAAAGATTTCACAAATAATCTTTTCTTCTCTATCTAACATTTTAACACAAAGCTTTTCTAAAATGTCATTATTTGGTTTCATATAACAGGGGAAAATCAACCTTTAATGGGCATCCTGTAAGACAAAAAAGACCTTCAACCCAGAATCTTAAACCTGCTGATACTATCTTTCTTTTATTGCAGGATTCCCAAAAGTCCTAACTCAGCAGATTTTCAGATTTTTCTGCTTACAATTCTGAACATTTGAAAAATTTATATATAGGTACTTTATAGACTTCTATGAGGAAGTTCTAGTTCTGCTAGTTATTTCCAGTTGATTTAGTAACGATACATGTTATTTTGTAATACGAGAAAAAATCAATATTTGCTTCCAGAGATAATTTAAATTATTTTCTTTCGTGCCCTTGCTTAGATCAATGATTCCACTATGCATTTTGTTTTTTCTCTCTGTTGTTACTCATCATCTAATTTTAGTGAGATATACACAAAGAAAAAATGTGTAACATACAGTCCAACGAGAAGAACAGAATCCACTCACTGAAACATTATTCTGTGTCTCTGTACAATCACATGTTATTTTTATGTCTTAATATCTTTTCTTTCTTCCCTCTTCACCAAGGCATGGACGATTCAAGCGTTCAAACAGCGTAACAGCAGCTGTCCAGGCTGACCTGGAACTGGAGGGTTTTCCAGGACACATCACCATGGAGGATAAGGGACTTCAATTTGGCTCATCATTCCAGCAGCACTCAGAGCCCAGCACACCCACCCAATATAGTGCAGTGAGAACTGTACGGACACAGGGACTGTTCAGCTACAGAGAAGATTATAGGACCCCAGTTGACACCTCAAACCTTCCACCACCAGAACCCTGGCTAGAGCCAGCCATTGAGACAGTAGAGACTGGTCGAATGTCTCCTTGTCGACGGGATGGATCTTGGTTTATGAAGTTACTACACACTGAAACTAAGAGAATGGAAGGATGGTGCAAAGAAATGGAAAGAGAAGCAGAAGAAAATGATCTTTCCGAAGAAAGTAAGAACATTTCAGTATCTTTTCCTATAGACAATTGCTAAAATAAGAAATCTGTTAGGATATAGCTGTGAGCTGTGGTTTCTCCTCACTCATTCTGTAGGAGCAAAGAACCATAAGATATAAGAACACTGTCCTGCAACTGACTGCACAAGATGGTGTTTCCCAGAGTAAGGTTCTGTGGAAGTAGTTAAAAACCCAACTCTAGAGTCCAGTCCAGGATCAAAGTCTGGTATTACACAGAGCTCAGATGATGCAATAGCTCCATCCACAGCTCCAACTCTGACACATCCTTCCCACTCACTTGTATGGCTCCAATGCTTGGCCCTTTGCCAAGGCACACAGGGTGGTCCTACATGAACACTCTTCTGCCCTTTTCCTGACCTCTGATTTTGCCTCTTATTTGTGAGCAGCCATTTTAAAAATGCTTCCATTCCTTTACAAGCACTTCAGCCTGTTGAAAGAACAGAAAGCAGTAGTAGGCAAGAACAATAGTTAAAGCACTTCTGCAGTTAGACAGGCATATGCATTATTAGAAAATTCAGCTGCATTTTCTTATTACAATTTTGTCAAGAATCATTATTATTCTCTCATGTCCTGTGGACACCTTGAAAGGAGTGATGGGATAAAGTGAAAAATAATGTAGACTATTTTGGAACAAGATCCAAGACAGCGCTAATGATAGTAATATATCAAAGTGGTCCTAGGACTCAGTAGCCAGCTCCCTGTGATTCCCTTTGAGGTCAATTATCCTTGTTCTTCAGGCTCAGTTTTATAAATATTTCAATCCCTGACAATCTGAATTATTGTCCCAGCTGAGATTTTCTCAGATCACAAATGAATTCATATTAAGTTTTCTTACTAGCATCTTTCCCTGCTCTTTTACAAATTTCACCATCACCTCTGAGTGCTGTTTCCTGATCATTTTCTTTCCCCCTCAATGAGTTCTTGCTATGCTGTACCCTCAGGTCTTGAGTCAGGCCAGCATGGTGACTAAAAGGCCAATTTCTATTTCTTGCACTGACCTTTTCAAAACAAAGAATGTCTGTTTTTACGTCATCATTTTTTTTATTTTACAGTCATATTTCTCTGCTGTATTGTGCACAAGTCTGCCAAATAACAACAGCAGATTTGAGGTGGGGCGGTGTGTAAGGCTGGTTTTCCTTCCTTCAGCCTCTGGTGGTTTTTGGACCATAGGTTTTGTCCTTATTTTCATCATGGCAGAGCAGACCTCAGAATTTTCCCCTTCCAATAAGGTCTGTGAAGACTTTAATACCCTCCTAGGAACTGTAAAATAATAGCACATTTTGCTTTGATTAGCCTGTGGAAGAATTTCCAAGCCTTCTTTCATAATGGTTATTCCTCAGTACTTCTTTTTATCACATATGTCTTACTTTTCAATTCTTCACATCTTTGCACTGCTGAATACTGACGTTTCAATGCCATCATTAAGATTCCCAAAGCACCTGCTTCCCAGATTACCTGTTACTGATGTAGGAACATCAGTTTTTTCGGTCTGAAGCAGAAGTTCAAAGAGCAAGACTTTGATCTCCCTTGAAAGAGTAAGACTACTAGGGAGCAAAGGGGAGAAACACACAGGCCGTTAGTCCCTCTCTTTCCTAGCGAGGAGTCTGCGGGCAAGGGCTGGACTTCTCCTACCTCCTCTCTCTGCAAGCTCTTCCTTTTGCACAGCCCTAGTCAAATCTGCAGCCATGGGGAATGAGCAATGGAAACATGCTCGCATCAGCACTTCCTCACTCGGAGACATGGAGAGGCACTTAGAGCTGTTATTTGGAATATGAAACTGGGTACTACATGAGGAAAACTTTGATGACCTGACTTCAGCTGGCTACCTGTTCCCAGGTGCAGAACCATTCTCATTCCCATCATGTGAACCTATACTCTTGCACTCCAGAAATACTCTGGAACACCTTGCTGCATGGTGAAATGGCAATCAAGAAGGTAGTTTTCTGTAAAGTGTACACAGGACATGAAGACAATATGGACTTCAGTAATTTTTATTAATATTTGAAGTTAGTGACACCCTTCTTGATGCCATGAAGATTTTTTGCCTTTTCTTTTATACTATACCCCTGTTATACCTTTTTTACAACTTCTGTATTCTTAGTGCTTTTTGCCTACATTCTTGGACTTGTTTGTCAAGCTGAGAGACTGAACATTTTAGAAGCTTTGTAGTTAGACATCAGTGTGCCCCAGACCCCAAGGTCCTCTCCAGAACACATTCTGTAAACTAAGATAGAACCATCCAGGGGAAGGCTCCTTGGGGAGGGGGGCTCACTTGAGCCTCTCATTGGGGAATCTTTGATAGATATGCTAATCAGTAAAACCTATAATGTTATACCAGATCTTTTGGGTGTGTGCATTGTGGTGTACATTTTGGTGCATTTGACCTAGACATGTGCACCTAAGGATCCTTAAAATAAATACCAAGGTAAAATCCCTTTTCCCCTTCTATCCGTGTTTGACTCTTGATTTTAAGACCAGGAAAAGGCATCACTTTCAACTTGGAATATTTCAATCAAAAAACAAAACAGAGTATTGGGATTTTGCTTCCCTGTTTGTAGAGGGAGTCTAATTTGGAAGAGAAAAAGAAAGAACAATTCCCTGATAAGAGAATTGATAAAATACAACTGAAACCCTTGAAATATCTTTTTTTAAACTAACAAAAAGGGGTTAATTATTTGTGCTTGGGGGAACATTTTGACCTCCCTAATAGGTTAGAGAAGTTATAGAATAGGTCTACATAGTATTTCCAAAGTCAGAAGCTTGTGTTCAGCTGACTGTCAAAAGTGAACCCCAAAGTTCCAATCTTCCATTGTATGTGACTCATTTCAAGACATCTTCCTGAAATAATTTCCAAATTGCATTATTTTTTAAATGGTATCCCTTCATCTAATAACACATCAAGTAAAAGGAAGTTCTCAAAGAACTAATTTCACCAGGGGAATGAGCTTCACAGCATTCTAAAAATTCTGTGTGAATATTTTTTTTCCTGTTGAGTCTTTAGAACATTTTGTATCCCCAGTCTGAGCTACGGAGGTTGTAAGGTGTGTATCCTCAAGAACTTAAGTTTAATGATATCCCGGCATGAAATGTATCTTGATGTGTTTAAGCATTTGGCAGTTCCTTGAAGAAAATACACATAAATGGCAGAGCCAAAAGCAAATAAATATGGTTTTCCACCTTCAGCAAGACTACTATTCCCAAAACACTTCAGAGCAAAGTTTGCACATTCAAACTGTCATCCTTAATGCTGAATCATTTCTTTTTGGGCTGGGTATATTAATTGTACCTGAAGACCAAATATAGTTTTTCATCTCATAGGAGAAGGCTGTCCTTATGATACAACTTCTATTTTGTTTTAAACATGGGAACAGTTAAAATAGAACTGCATTTTAGAAAACAATTTCATTTTTGGCATTAACACAACAGCCCTGAGATCCACCAAAAGCTGTCTGATTGCTATATTGATTTTTTCTTCCACTGTAGCTTTTCTCTCATAATGTTATTTTAAGAACTTCACTCATCAGGTCTTAGAAAAAGAGAAGATAATCATTGCAGGAAAAATAACCTCTCCTTTTCAAAGAATTTGTTTATTTGGTCAGTTGTCATGAATTTTATTTTGAAGTCTCTGCAAAGTTCTTATACTGTTTGTGTGGGCAGTTATTTGTGTTCTAACTGTTTATTATCTATATATGTGTGTGTGTGTGTATATGTGTGTTCATATATACGTAAAAATTATAGATATGTGGCTGTAACAGTTCCCAGGGTTAGACATCTGATCACTTGCACTCACAGGCTGTCGCCAGGCAAAGATATGTGTTTCTCATGGGTGCTGACTGGAGTTTCAGTTTTACACGCTGAAAATGTGTTTGACTATTACTGGTGTGTAGGTGATGACAAGAAAAACAATTTCAAGTGTCACAAAGCTATTGAAGACCAAGAGGGTCAGGACTCTGCCTCCCATGAGCGCGGTGAAGGGAGCAGGGAGAGTGGAGCAGGGAGAGGGAGCTGCAGTCCCTGCCCACAGCTTGCAGGCAGGGTCTGGCAGAGGAAAGACGACAATACCCTGGGCTTCTGAGTGCCACATGCTTGGCCACTAGCATACTTCATTATGGAGAACAGCTTCACAGAGTTTACTCTCACATAAAAATCTTTAGATAGGTGCAAAAATTAACTATAGGATAAACTATGCCAGCAGAAACGTTGTTCTGCTGGTATCTTCTGCATTGTGGTTAGGAGCTCTGCTGGCATAGCAGTAAAGTGATCTCTAGTGGGAGATAAAAATAAAGGTTTTAGAGTAGGAGGTCACCTTTCTCTTCCATTCCCTTTAATTCCATGGATACTGGACCATTCCTTGCTAATCCTCTAGCTGATATTTTCACAGTTCTTAGTAAAGCAAAGGTTTTACTAATAGGGCTGAATATCAATAGAAAACACAGAGTAAAATCTCCCGTAATTTTAGGGGAATAAAAATCAACACAAAACCCTCACAACCAATTGATTTTAGTATATTCATGAATTAATTGTCCATAAAAGCTTTCTTAGGTGTTTGACCAAATACAGGTTATCCTTTAACCAAAGAGAAATTACTGACATAATTTTCTAATGCTTTTCACAAACCCATCCTTCAGGAACTATTGAAATTTCCAGTTGGAGTGTTGCGAATGACTAAAGAATGTCATAACTGTAGCGAAACAGTCTGTAAAGTCCTACAGTGTGGCATCCAAGAATTTCTCCTAGCATTTATATTGTTCTGCTGAAATTTTCTCCTTTTTGAACTTAGCTTTGTTGAGGTAAAAAGCAAATTTGCAGCAAGTCCCAGCTGGTGAACAAGGGTCCCATTACCCTCCAGAGCACTTTCAGCTGGGGGTCGTGTTGTCCTAAAATGCCATCTGAACATTATATATTTATTTTTGTGTCATCATGTCAACATGCTCTGTTGATAGTGAAAAAGATATTTCTAAAGAGTAGTAATTTAGGTATAGAGATGAGACAAATATGATGCCCTACTTTGAGTTAGGAGGGTGAATTAAATGCCAGTTTCAATATTTTTTCCAGGCATATTTTCTCAGATTGTTTGTGGAGTAATTTATTTACAAGTATAAGGGGAAAATGGAATGATCAAATGGAATGAAAATTTAAATTAAAACATGTCATTTAAATAAACAGTAATGAATGCCAGAAGCAGATTGATTGTTAGTAGTTTCTCACTGCTGGTGCAGCAGTAGCACAATTGAGCAAAGCTTTTAACTTGTCAAGATCAGAATTACAGCACCAGATTATAATCAATTTAATCAATATAGACCTAACTTTTCCCTCTCTACCTTTGTGATATGAAATAATTTTTGATTACAAGGTTTTGTAGAATTTCTCAAGCCATTCCATGCATACAGGGGAAAAGATACCATTGTGTTAATTGTGCAATTTACACAATCTCTAACCAGGGTGTAAATCCTTAGTCTGCTTTTACTGAAGTCAAGGTCAGGGTTTTATATATCTTCACAGCTGAAGTCATACAGGACCACAAAACAAAAATGGAGTGCTTCATATGCTTCAGGGAGCAGAATTAATGTTGTGTGACCCTTTCCTGACATTTGGGCAAATACAACATTATCTTAATGAAAGGAGGTATATGGATTATATGAAGATTATGTCTATTTATGTGTATTGGTAGATTTTATCATCATTTATTTACAAGAAAAATCTTCTAGTCATCACCAAACATCTCAATCTCTCCAGTCTCTAACATTCATCATTCTTTCATGGAGATAATCAATCTGCACTCATCAGAATAATTCCCCAATGCATGAAATTAATAACAAGGCTTTGGATGTCTATTAATATTGTGCTAAAGATTATGAGTTGAAGTGTTTTAATACTTTAATTTAATTACAGCAAGGCAGAATAGCATGAATATGAGGGATTCTAACCTCTGTGTTTTATTACGTCTGATTTACTTATTAAAATGGAAATAGAGTTAGATCTTTAGTAAATGCTAGGGCTGTAATTATACATGTGTATTCAGCACTGTGACTCAGTGGCACATCCAGCCATCACAGTCTTATATCCCTGACAAATGTTTATCCCACCAAAATGCTACATTGCCAATGCCTAAGTCTTGACCAGTCTGACTGGGCTTTAAATCACTAATGCTTGTTGACATGATGCTTTGTGATAATGAAGATTAAATTAATGTTTATTTAATATGTGGGTTTGGGTAACTGAGATTCACTAGAAAATGTCAGACATTTATAGATTCTGTCAGGATCTACATTTCTGCAGAAGAGCTAAAACCAATGTCCCTTACTCAGACTATGTATTTGAGTTATGAACTGTAAAATTTAGCAGAGGAAACTAAAACTGAACTTTACTCACTAGAGACAAGCAATACAACCACCAGCCCATGGAACCATCCTCACTCTTTTTTTGCCCAATGAATCGTTGAACATAGCATGGAATAGGTGATGTGAGGGACCTGCTACAGCACAATTCCTCATCCTAGAAGAGGAGGACCTCTGACCCCACACTGGGAGTCTGTCTAATGTCCTGTGCTACAGATCACCGAGAGAAAAAAGGAGGATACAAGGCTGTTTGTCACTAAAGTCATTGCCTTTATTAAAAATGCTGAAAACCAAATTAAAGCAATTTGTGTCAGATCAAATGAAACATTTCTTTTTTATTTATGTTTTGGTATGTTTGTTCAGGTTTTAACACTCAAAATATTCCTTTCTGCATGCCAGTAACACTGTAGAGGAAAGTGAGGTGTTTGGTGATCAAAAACCCCAAACCAATTAAAATGCTTTATTTCATTTGGCCAACAGAACAAAAACAAACCACAGTGAATTACTCATGCAGCCCTGAACCACTTAACCCTTTCACAATGGATGTTGCACAGGACTGATGAATTATGTATATTGCTGTTTAATTTAGTTTTGTGGCACAGCTGTACTGTTTTTCCAACAGAAAAAGGAATGGAGTTTGAGAACCACAGCTCTATATATTAACACATGCCTTGAAAGTTACTGAGATTTTAACTGGAGCCCAAAACTTTCAAATTATCTCTTGCTGCTACTTGTAGGTGAACAGATGTTTCACTGGTCTAGAGAAAGCAGAATTAAAATGTAAAAACTGCTACCAAAGTACTGTTTTCACATGACCTCCTGTACTTATTCTAACTAACAAGATGTTTAGCCCTGCTATAGTTTAATGTTTCCTATATCATAGGCTGCAGATCAGTTGTGCTGTACTACTGTAGCTTTATTCCACACTCACCATCCTGCTTGAATTATCAAACTTGGTTTCTCCAAACTGAAGTAAAATATATCAGAGTAATTCCTGTCTACCTTTACCCCACCTCTATATATCTTTAACATTATTTAAAGATCTGAAAATTCTCCAGGTAAAATAAAGCTTTTATTGAGACCACAGCTTATAATGCTTTTTAAAATGTTGCTTTTTCATCATAGAGATGGATGTGGAGGAAAGGAAGTGTAGGAAAAGATATGTAGGAAGGTATAGAAAAGCATGGTGCTACCTAGCAAAGTGTGGTATTTATCCCAGCAAATGTGGGAGTCAGGATTAGTTAGTTTCCTAGGGATAAGCCAATCCCCTTAGGCACTACTGTCAATAGAAAGACAGAGGCGTCTCCAGGAGGAAATTCAGTTCACCTAAAAATAAGTGCCTAATGTGGCTGAGCTGCTGAGCTCAGATCACTGATTATAAAGCATTCAAAAATTTTAATTTTGACAGATGACTCTTGGAAACAAAGTCAAGTAAAATGAGTTTGGTCCCTTCCCCCAGTGCATCCTGTAAGGGCATGTACATACCAACACATCCATGGGGCTGATCCTGCAAAGTCCTGGAGCACCTGCTTGTGTCCCACTTTGTCCTGTACTGAGGACTTTGGATATTTTCCTGGGCAGATAACCTGTAATTCCTAGGTCTCAGAAATGTAATTCCTGTGAGGATCTAATCCTTATGGTAGGAATATGTTATATTACAGTTGAATGTAATAACTTCACCCTCAGAGCAGATAAAGAGAGCTCACCCAGGGATCCTCCACAAAATAGTGAGGGACGTAATTTGCAATTGCAGAACCAGAGGATATAATCTAAGGTACATGTGCCTTTGACATGAGAAGGAACAGGCATCCAGCTGGTTCTGGAGGCAAGACAATTTCAACAGCTATCAATTTACATGAGCAAATGTGAACGGGAGAGGTGTCATTTACTTTGAAATTTAATAGTGTTTTGAAAAACATGAATGGATTGATGCCCACTTCAGGAAGCTGAATATAGTCCCATAGTTTTTGCTACTTCCTTAAGCAAGTAGAGTCTAAGCTGTTTTGACTTATTAATACACCATTTATTATTCACTCATTATTGCCAAATGATAAGGCGCCACTGAGCTTTCCTATACCTCAGTCTTTTTAAAAAATATTTTATGTGTATAATCACAAGCAACAAAACCAAATATTTACCTCCCTTTTAAAATAAACAGGATTTTCAGCTGCATGTTTTTGAGCTGGATATTGTATTTACTGCCAAAAAACATTTATTGGTAATAATCTGTCTGTATGTTTAGTCCTAGGTAAGATCCGAAGTGCTGTTGGAAGTGCTCAGCTCCTCATGTCTCAGAAATTCCAGCAATTTTATTGGCTTTGTCAACAAAATCTGGTAAGTCACTTTGCCTGGCTGTTCTTGAAGAGCTTAAGGTTAGTCATCCATAATAGTCCACAAATTGTCACTTTAAATTCTAGAATTTAATATTTTAATTCAAAAACAACAAAAACAAGTGTAGTGTACCCAGGCAGTAGCATTCTGAAATGTTATTTTCATGTCCCATATTTACTTCTCCCTTTTTTTTAACTTAGTCCTTAAGTATGATGTTAGTGGATTTTTTTTTAAGCAAATATCTAATTTCAGTAATCTCAGTCTGATTATGTTTTGCTTTTCTCTTTTTGCTGCCCTTATTAAAGAAAAGAAAATTAGAAGGGAACAAATGAGAGTTTTCGGAGGCATAATATTATGGCTTATTTTTGCAATACCCTAATATAGTAACTATATTTCAGGTAAGAAAGGGGAAAATTTTCACATTACAATCAGTGGAAAATAGTAAAATAGAATAGTGGAGAATACATGATCCAGCTTTCTACCTACCTGAAAATAGGACTGATCATGGAAATGAGACATCTATAATGTTCATAAAATTGGGTTGGATAATTTGCACTGCCAATTATATATAAGATGTCCTGGGGCTAAAGGAACAGATACATTATATTACTTATGAGAGTTACTGCTATTGTTCTGGAAGTTATTAGAGGCTAATTCAATTCTAAATGTTATCTTCATTAATATGACAGCAGCCATCAGTGATACAAACGTTGTGGCAAGATGATACTAATCAATAGGAGAACGTAATTCTTCTAGCTACAGCTGGTGGTACACCTTTCTTTGTCTCTCTCAAATATCAAGTGTACCTTTTCCTTCTGACTGTCCCTACACCTCATATATTGAAAGTACTGAATTCTGTTGTGTGCATGACAGCAGACGTAACCTATACATCTGCTTAGATACTTTTCTTTGCTCACTGGCATTTGTCACATAACTTCCAAGGCAGAGCATCCATTCTGCAAAGACCCACTTGCTACTTTCCATCCATAAAGTTAAACATTCAGAATACCTGAAATTGCAATGAAACAATACTGAGAAAATAATGCTGGAAATGTCATACCTTCTGATAGACAATAATAAGATATATGGTCCTCATTAGGAAAGAATCTGATTATCCACTTCAAAAGTCCTGTCAGAACAAGAATTTTAATAGCTGTTACAGAATAACAGAGGAAACATACAAAGTAAGACAAGCAAGAATTGACCACATCTGTATTATCAATTACATCATGTGTGCTTCCTGTCTAGTAATTTGTTTCATATCAAAAGGAGAAAATTTTCATCATTGTCTGAAAGTTTCTCACTGCAAATTTAAAAATGCCCTCCACTACCTGATTGATTAAGCTATGCAAACTAAGATTTGGAGAGCATAACCTCCACTCCACTTCATTTATCTTCAAGTGGGCCTAGCACTTGCGCTTGAGAGCATTACTGTAATAGCAAGTGCAGCTCCTGCTCAGCACAGCCATCAGCTGTTTGAGAGTGAGAACAATTCATTACTGCAAAAGCAATAGGAGCACAAGGAGAAATCTACAGCTTTTAGACAACACGACCAAAAAGCTGGCAAGATTTTACTTCTCTTTTTCCCTTTTGGAAAATAAACCTCTCAACTCCATAACAGCAGCTTTATCCCACTCTCAAGATTTAGGCTCTGAATATCCTTCCATTAAATCAGTAATGGGCTCTGAAGAAAGCAGCAACCGCAAAACTGTCTTTAGGTCATTCATGTTTGGAGGCTTTTCTTCCTATACATAATGATAGAATTTGTTGCTGAATAGTCACTTAGCGCATACCTACAGCAGGCTTTCCATAGGCTCCTAAGGCAGCATCTCAGTGCCCCACAGGAGTGCTCCTAGCTGTGCATTCCCTCTCTCAAAAACATCCAGCACGTAAAAGGGCTGCCACATGGCAGTTTCTCTGACAGTGCTCAGCATCTGTAAGCATAAATGTAGGACACAGGAAAACAGCATCTACTTTTGCCAGTTCAAAATGCAACAAGGGTTTAAGAGGAATATACTTAGTCAAACTGAAATTTAACCAGGCAGCTCGCCTATGGGCTTTTCTAAAGGGTCATGGGAACTTCAAACAGCACATTTGATTACGCTCTGTGTTAGGAAGTCTTATCAAAGACTCTCACTTAGGGTAAATTCACAGAAATGTAAGCTTCAATGAAGTTTTTTTTTATTAATCTGGCTGGCTATCTCTTACAAGTATACTGTTCCCACTGACTACTTAGAAAAAACATTACTGATTAATAACTAGTCCCTTCTGCATTATTCACATTTGGTTTTGTAACACCCTTTTTTTGTCTTTGAAGTGTCCTCCTCCATGCTCTCTAGTCAGTAGAGATCCTGCTCAGCTTGTGTGTCATGGTTGCAGGCTAAAACAGAGCAGCTTGAGCACCAGCTAGGAACTTTTTGCTTGCTTTAGGCCTCCGTCAGAAGGAAGGCTGCAAATTCCAAGTAAGATACAAATACATGAGCCGTTTCCAAGAAGAAGCAGGTTTAAGCCAGTCTTTTCAAAACTTAGTTAGCTGTAATAGTTCTCACTTGTGCCAGAATTTATTCATGAACTGTGGATGTGTAAGAAGCAGCAGGCAGCCCTCTTGTGTCCATACCACACACGGCACAGCCCTCTGCAAGAGTTGTGCTGGAGGCCATGGTCTTCACAAACACCATGAGCAGAGTGGGGCACACAAAAGTACAGAACAGCAATTAGCCGTGATTCAGAACGCAATGGCCTTGCAATGAGTGGCATCATTTTCTGGCTGGTTAGAGGTAACTGGGGAGAGTGACTGAGGAGATCCGGCAGGAGACAACAAATTACAAGATAAGACAGACTGCTGTGGGACTGTCCTCATGAATTTCACACAGGGACTCAGTTCCTAAAGCCTGAAATGTTGACCTCTGCAGAGTAAGTAACACAACTGACATAAATTTTAAATTGTTTTGTTAAAAATTGGGATCCACCCAATGAAGTAGTTTTCAGTAAACACTAATCTGGAGTTGTAATGTTTCCCAGAAGTCTCTCATAGTCTATATGGCCAATTATCTTAAATCCCTGAAGCTCCCTATTAGAAGGAGACTTTCTTCAAGTGAAGAAGACTTCTAAATTGTTCTTGGCCCAGATTCCAACAAGGGTCTAGGTATGGGTGACACTACATGTTGTCATGCCCAGTTCCAGGCACTCATCTCCCACAGTGGCATCTGTAAACCCAAGTTTGAGAAGCAATTACTAGTTTAAAAGCCTTAGAAATGTGTGATTCAAGGGAGGAATTCAATAGCAATGCTGACTTATCTCCCAGTTTCTAGACAACTGAGGGGTTTGTTTAAATATAAAATGCCTTCAACCACTAGATTTGTAAAGGGTGAGGAACAGAGCCTGTCATAACAGCAGTGTTACTAACATAGCAAACTAGCTTTTGCCCAGGAAGGTAGAGATCCAGAGTCTGTTTGACATGGTTTTGACTTCCTCTCTCCCAGCTCCATTCTTTAGACCATCATAATGGCTTCCTCCTGTCCTGGAAGGAAAAGGCATTTCTTCATTACCTTCACAGACATGTTTACCAATTAAGCCTTATTTCAATAAAGTGACAAAGCTCTCTTCTTGAACTAGTACCAGTGCTCAGAGAGCATAAGGTTAAGAGTCTGAATACCTACTTATAATACAATTTTTATCCAGCACTGGCATCAGGTTAATTATCAGATAGAGGGTCATCTTGCTAATTGTTACCACCAATGTTTGCTCCATTAAGTCTTACGAACATAGAGCCCCTTAATTGCAGCACCTGGTGGTAGTGCCTTCCCAGCTCCTGAGTGTGATTCAACTCTCTGGAGAACAAAATCCAAGCGTCCCATCAAAATTTCATACTTCATGTATACATTTGAAAATGAAAGACAATGTAAACATCAAATTCAGCATAAGCTGACAATGTCTTTGTGGCATTGTTTTGGTCTTAATCAGCTATCGTAATTTTTAACCAGAAAGACTTTAGGCTGGCTGCAATACAAACCCGTTCCCCTTGCCTTTAATAATCAGCAGACAGAGGCTGTCAGCTTGTTCCTTTTTAGAAATGCAGGTCAGCACAGCATATGGTGCTAAGGAACTTCCCATGCCGCAAATTCAAGAAAGCTCCCAACTCATTCATGTTTGGGTTGTGTAGGAGGCACAGCTTTCCAGTCACAGCTCCCAGCTGCAGAGCACACAGAGCCTCAGCACTGAGCAGTGCTGCAGCAATGAAATCTGGCTCGATGCCCTTCCTGCTTCAGTGCACACCACTGAAAGCCTCCTGGAGTACTCACATTCTCTCCTTTGTGCACTACAGGACCCGAGTGCCATGCCGAGACCAACTTCCCGAGGACCTTGCAGGTTTCTGGGACTTATTGCAGCTCTCAATTGAAGATGTCAGCATGAAGTTTGATGAACTGCACCAGTTGAAACTCAATGAATGGAAAATAATAGAATCACCTGAAAGGAAGGTAAGAAGACCGTGGACAATACCATTTACTCCCCATTTGTAGTTCTGCAGTCTCCTTGTGTTAAATACAATAGTGAAACACGATAGGTTTCTAACTCTGCAAAGTATTTAATTGGCATGGCCCAATTTTTACATGGAAACGTTCATCAGATATGAGGAGGGTTTTTCTTTTTTAACTATGTTGAGCTGAATTATATAATAAATAAAATGGATTTTGCTAAGCTAGTTTACTCCATGACGCTTTTGTTCAAATTATTTGACTCACATTCTACAGGCTAGAACAGAAATATGTTCTTATTAATTCAGACTGAAGACAATAGCCCAAGAATTTAAACAAGGTAAATTCAGATCTCTGCTAAATTTGGGGCAGCTCAAACCTGAACACTGCAGTGTTTAACCGTGCCTGCATGACAGAAATGATAATAGACCAGGAATGAGGTAAAAGCATGTGACAAAACATAGTGCAGGTCATACTAAAGCTCAGCCCACAAACTTTTGGGGGACAAAGTGCTACTGGCAAACTGCCCGCACCTCTGCCCTGCAACTCCACCATTTGGGAGATGCCCCACAATATGCTTACAAACCAAAGGTGGCAAATTGCCCATAAAAGCAGTGTAATTCTGAAACTGCCTTTCTTTTCTCTAGAACTTCATCCCTTACCTTGATTATCCCACTATCCTTGCTGATTATTGTATCAGTCAGATGAAAACAGCATTTGGTTTGAGTCAGTACTGTTGGCCTCAGGTGAATACTTGTTTGGTTTGGGAGGAATTAGGAGGCATTTTGACAACTTTTTCATTTCTTCATGCTCCTCTTGGATTTTAATTTTCAGCCAACGGGTTGGTGGATGGTGAGTTTGCAACTCTTGCTTACTAGTGACAACTGGAAGTAAGAAATTATTATAGTGACAGCAACAGTGATATTCCTAAGAGGGAAAAAACTAAAAGTGGAAAAAAAAAATAAAATCGGATTATAGGAATGGAGCCTTTATGTTCGTGTTTGAAAACAGGAAATAGAGAAAATAAAGACAGGCAGAACTGGTTATCACAGGGAATAGCATCTTGGGCTGGTGCACTGTTCCTGTTTAATGTAGAACTATGTTTTTAAATAACCATAGTTATTTAGTCTTGGCTACTGCATTTTGGTAGTAGACTCAGAATTAGCTTAAAAAAACCCAAAAAACGAAAAAAAAAAAAAATGAAGAATCTGTAAACCATAGGTGTATCAGTTCAATTTTTGTATTATTTGAATCCTGCTGTGCATCAAATTAACTGTGTTCTCCATAAGGAACAGCCCATATTCTGCACTATTACCATTACCTTAAGAAATCGTATGGCAAAAAGATCTATCATAATAACCAGATCTATCATAATAACCATATGTATACAAATGAAGCTGTGGAGTCTTCATCTTCAGGGCTATGCAGTCCAGTATTAAACATGAAATTTTAAAAATCTGATTTAACTTCAAAGTTGCATCTAATCTCAAGAGCACTTTGAATGGGGATTGTATGAAATCACCTCCAGAGGTCCATCTCTTCTAAGCTAAAGTGGTGTACAATGCCTTGATTATAGGCCCTCATATGATACTTCACGGTCTCTAAATGGAGTAAAATATCCATTTCATACTTCAAAACAATTCTTGATTTAACACCTGCAGAGAAATTTACAGCTACTTTGGTAACAAAATCTACTGACTTTCACTTTATAATTTGATAATTCTTCAGAATAATTTTCTTTAAAATGGCCCAGGCTTGCAAGCAGAACAATTAGCCCTATGTTCTCTCTCTGGTTGGCGCTTGAATGTTTCCATATAGGAATTCCTGGAGGAGACTAAACTAATAGACATGTATACACAGCTGCTATCTCATATCCAGCTGAGGCTCAACTCAGTATGATTAATTTAATCAAAAATCCTGTCCTGGTAATCTTAGAGAGTCTTTTCACTTGATCAGACCACACAGATGCGCTGAATTCCTATTGGAGAGACAGTGTGTGTTTCTGTTTATAATGAGTGTAATAATGTGTCAGCTAAAATTAAACAAATCCATATGAAAGTGAGGTGTGCAGATTGCATGTGCCGATACCTGCCGAGGGACAGTGGAAGGAAGCCCAGTCTTTTTTTAGGCACAGGACCGCAGAATGCATAATGGTTGTCAAATAAAAGGGTTTTGTCAGTGTTCCTAGTGTGGATAGCTGTTCATGTAATCCATTAGTCAGCTGATGGGCAAGCACAAATTGAGCATGCTTGATGTATGTAATCAGTATTTTGCATTTCATGTCTTTGATGTGCATGCTCTGCTGACAAGTACCTTTTGCATGCAGCTCACACTTAGTTTTAATGCCCTTTTGCAGGAAGAAAGAAAGATTCCTCCTCCTGTACCAAAGAAGCCCCCAAAAGGAAAATTCCCTATCACAAGAGAAAAATCTCTGGGACCTACCTGACAGACAACGACAAGAGGCTAGAAGAGACGGCTGATGGCTGCCAAGCGAGCAGCCTCCTTCCGGCAGAATTCAGCCACAGAGCGTGCAGACAGCATTGAGATCTATATCCCAGAGGCTCAAACCCGGCTTTAAAGACAGAATGCTGCAGAGTTCCTTTTTTAAACAAAATGCTTGTACAGTTTGTCACTTACCTGGTAATTTTTGTCTCATTCTCTCCACTGAATATGCCCTTGCTGTTGTGTTCTTTGTGCCATAAGCACAGTGGAATGCTTTTGATTTCCTCAGAATTTGCTGAGCTCACCGCCAAGAATGACTTCTTTTTGTATTATTGTCTGACTTACAATCAGCTTACAATGGATAGGGCTTGTCAAGACCTGACTTATCCAATATATTCTCAGAGGAAACAAGAAACACCTCTTGAGATGGAACCCAGCTTACTTTTGTTATTTATATTTTATAAAAAGTGTGATAATTAGGGATAAGAATAACAAACTATAAATGGGTGCATCTCACCATTCACTAGAGGCATTAGCTAATCCAAGTAGAAGGTGCTACAAATGTAAAGAGCAGGAAAGAAAGAACCCATTTATCTCCTTGACCTCCAGTTTCTTTTCCTAGAATCCAGCTAACATATTTACCCATGCGCTCTGCCACTCTTCTCATCTTTGCTACTGCAAAATAACACTAGGCCTCTCATCTCATTCGAGTTTCTGGAGATGAACAGGGATATCCAGCCACTAGAACTCCAAAGTTCATCAGAAACCAAGAAGCATACAAGTCTGGTGATGGTGGGAATGTCCACTAAGAAACGTTTGCTGTTAGCAGTATAATGACACTCTGAAACCTAAGCAAAATTGTAATGCAAGAGGACTTGAGTGATGGGTGAAAGGAAAACGGAAGCCTTAAAAAGTTAGATCTTCTGTAGTAAGACGAGTAAAGAAAAAGTTGTACTTGCTCCTTTGGACCACTCATTGCATTTTTAACACTTCTTTTACATGTTAATATTTATTTTATAAACCTTCTCTCTTTCATTTCAAGAGCTGTGCTACATGTACTATTTCAAACTCTCAAATTGTTAGAACAATTGAGTTTCCAGGGTATCCTTGAGAACAAAAAAATCTTGCTTGTTTAAAATGCCAGTTGTGATGTTGTAAACAGTTTAAGAAATATGACTGTGAGTGGTAAGTATATATAAGTTTAAATGGTTATGTTAAGGTAAAGGTGAACTGTGGTTTACAGTTGTATTTTTTTTTCTTAGAACTATTTTTCTATGCAGTATCATTTATGGCAAGAATAAGGTTCTTGCTTGCTTCAGACAGAAAAAAACATGACTCAAGAGATAAGTGATTTCCAGCCATGGAATATAAGGAAAATAATATATTTTCAAGCCTCACATTGTCAGAAGAGAGAAGTGGTAGCTACCACAGTTAAGAGGCTTTCACTTAAAACAAATTAACACAGAATTATTCCACTTCACCTACCTTCCAGGGCCAACCAAGCAATCCAGCCCTTAGAAGTCTTCAGGTAAAGACGCAATAAAATGAGTAACCTGCAGCCCCCAATTCCAAGGTTTGAATCCTACTGAACACAAGTTTAGGTCAAAACAGTGAGAATCACGTGAGAAAGACAGCCCCAGTTATCGCATTCCCTGTTTACCTGCTTTAACAAATGCAATGTATTTAGCCATAGGCAGAACAACTATTTAATTATACTCGAGCACTTTGGTTCTTCACCTGTTGAGCACTTTAAATCCAAATCCCACACACCCTGCGGCCTGATGGATGACTGAAAACATGAAGTACCGTAGGTTATGCAGATCTGACATTGCTTCAAATCTGTTTTCTTTTGTTTGTTTGTTTGTTTCCTTCTCTTTTTCCTACAGCGTGTGGTATTAAGCATGAGTTCTGTCTTTGGACAGCTGATAAAGCATGCTTGGCTTCAAGGTACATATCTTTAGAGATGAAGTTTTGAGAAGTTTCTGTGAGAAGACACCCCTGTAAATTGAGCCTGGTATCTGGTATATACTTTACCAAATAGCCTTAAACTATATTTGAAGCAAAAACCAAGACGAATGTATATCCTTGAAGAATGCAAAAAAAAAAAAAAAAAAAAAAAAAGAAAAAAAAAGGAATAAAAAAGAATAAATCCCTGAAATATTCTTCTATAGATGAAAACATATTTCCCATCCTTTGTGTTTTCAAGGCATTTTCTATTAAGAAAAGAGTTAATCTTAGGTAGTGTACAATATTGATGCTACTTCCTATATTTGTTGTACTATTTTAAATACAAAAGTACATGCAAACATTGGCATCTTTAGTCTTGAAAACCGATATCTTAAAGTGAAGCTGCTAATTAGAATATCCACACAAAACCAAAGCCAGTATTTTTCCTAGATTGAAGAAATTTGAAATAGAGACACACACACCTGTACACATATATACATATGGCAGCTGATACATTTTATCTGATTTCCTGTACACTTCCAGGAGGAATCACACTTGCCTTACTCGCTTGAACCCTCCTGCCTGCAGCAACAGGTCATGCGATTAAGACAAGTTGTACCTGATCTTGCCAGGAATCAGACTTTATGAAGAGAAATTATAAACCCAACAGATTACAGATAAACTGAGATCCCAGCTGGCCTAATAATGCTGACTTGGAGGAGTCTGTGTTCTACATTTCCTATGCCATTATAAGAAAATGCTCAATAGAAGATTTATAAATCTATTATTTCTGCTCATTCCATCTTGTTCAAACAAACAAAAAAGCCAAAAAAAAACCCTACTAAAAAAAATCATAAAAAATCAAAAGTAAACTAGATGCCTACCAACAAATCTGACAATATATTATCATCGGTGCACATTATATTTTGAAGTGCAATATATTAAATTATTGTACCGGTAACATGATATCTTTTAAGGCAAGTAAGCCATTTAAATTTACATATTGTACATCTGGTTAGTTTAGAAAGATAACATTATGCTTACCATATTTGTGTCGCAAATAAATCAAAGTCAGATTGCCTCAGTCTCTGACATGAGAAACCCTGTATCTTAATAAACATAAAACCAGATCAATTGTAATCTGACCCCACATCACAAAAATAAAAGTCAGTTAAAAAACCAACATAGGAGGAACATAAATAAACGTAAAGATAGGAACTAGAATGCTTTCTCCTTTGAGAGTTCATGGTATAGACCCACTCAGAACAGCTGAATATAGCAAAATGGTCTAGTGTTTAATTAAATATTAACTGGACGAATATGTATTTTAACACATTAAAATTATAGAAAGTCTCTGTTCATTTAGTCATTGCCTGTAAAACACAAGTATAATAAACAGAATTCAGAAAATTTAAATAAGGAAAAAGGCCTGAATGGTGAAATTGTTGATATTTGCCATACTTATTTTTGCTTTGTATGTCTTTTTAGATTCGAAATTCTTTGTAATTTGGTGAAGTACATTATGAAGTGTTTTATTATTTCATGTCCACCTGATTAGAATGGCCTTTGGCAGAATGCAAACATGAACAACATTGTACAGTTTAATACCAAAAAAACGGTATTTTAATTCATGCTTAAACCTTGACACTATATTAGATTTGAGATCAATCAGGAAGGAATTAAAGCGTGCATAGGAAAGTGTGTGAATTTCATATATATAGATAGATAGAACATATAATTCATATAATGGAAATTATTTGTTTTAAAATAAGCCCATGTCCTGCTGTATCAGTAAATTAGTACTCTACTTCCTCAGCACTGCATCTAGTATATAGTCAAGGTATGTTTGGTCATTGGGTGATATTGCAAGTAACTGCTACGTGATGGAGTGTCACACGTGGCCCGGTGTGTCACACGGGGCTCGCAGCCTCCTCGTGGCCTGCAGAAGCAGTGCCCTTGAGAGTTCCTGGCCCCATGGCACCTCAGGCAGTGCCACCATTCTGTCCCAGGCCCTCTCCATGCAGGTCCCCCCCGGCCCCTTGCCCAGAGCAGCAGGCCTCCACATCAGCCCAGCTCAGCCTTCTGCACTCAAAGCCTTGAGCCTGCCCTGCCCAGTTGGTGGGTTTGATGTCCTCCTCAGCATTTCAGTGTTGGCACCAGTGGCAGGGGCACACCAGAGGCTGACCCATCAAGTGCTGGTTTGTGCATGCTGATTTGAGGTCTGAAGCTGGTTTGGTAGCTCCAGGTGTCAAACTGTGTGCACTGAAAACCTGTGAAACCAGAGCCTCAGTGTAAGAGAGCTTAAATGAATCATGAAGCAACCTTACTCCCATTACTGTTCCTAGAGCATCTTATGATGCAGGGATAACACCCGCCCACTGCGCTCGAGGTGAGGAATATCAACAGACTCCTTAATGTCTAGAGAGGTGCTTCCTGGTGTATGACAGGTTGACACCCACACTTATACAGTGCCTTTCATCCAGAAGGATCTCCAAGCACTTTATTAGCCAACACACAAACTCCAGGCTGGGCTGCAGCTGGGACAGGTAACCCAGCATGGCAGGATGTGGGCGGTTCTCCCACCTGTGCCCATGCTGCTGGGGAGTTTCCTTCCACAGCACCCTTCCAGCATCTGGGACCTCACAGTCTGAGCCTGTGCTGAAGGAGATGCAAAGACTTGCTGAACCAGGAGGAAGACCAGAGCAAAGCAGAGATGAGGGCAATCAGTGCTCACACCATCCCTCCAGGGAGTAGGCAGGGAGTGATGAGCATCAAATTAACCTTTCAGAACAATCTCTGCCTTTTCTGCTCCTGACGATGGCAGTGAGGTCCCTGCAGTGGAAGAGCTCCCTGGGAGGGTGCCAGAGGAGACTCCTGGCTGGTGCCAGGCATGGGAACTGATGGCACCTACAGCTGAGCTCTCTTGGTCAGGAATCTTGGCAAGTCTCCCCTTTGCAAGTGCATTTTCCCCCGCTTTCTTAGCGGGAGAGATCCATCCGGGGTACTTGCTGCACGAGCAGCCTTCCCAAGCGCCCTGTTCTCTCCCCTAGTCTGCCCTCCAGCCCAACTAACATGAGGGATGACATGGGGCACAGGACCTAGGCATGATGATTGTGCTTCGGTTTGGGCAGCTGCTCTTTAGTGAGACTCAGCCCTAACCGTAAGGGTTCTTTTATGGCAGAGCAATGGGGACGCCTCTCTCTGCATGGACAGGATCAGCAGATGAGAGGCCACCATTTCATACTGCACAGAACAGAAAGAGGATATATACATATATCTATATATACACATAATGATTTTTCACTGTCATGGTTCTGGACAACTGGACCCAGGAACCACAGGCAACACTCACATTCCTGTAGGTTGTGCCACTTTCTTGCAGCTCATCCTCAACACTGACAGCTGTGGCAGGTTCACTGCCTACTGCAGCCCCATGGCCCATCAGCAGCTATTCACCATGTTCACCTCCAGGGACCATCTTTCAGGAACAGATGTTTTATGGCATACTCATATGCATACACAGTCCTGTCAGGAATTAAGCCCTCTGTATCCACAGAAATTGCTTAATTTATCTCTGAGGTGCAGATACCTCTATGGCATTATGCTGTAGCTATTTAACTACATAATAGGCTGTTCGGAACAGCAAATATAAAACCAAAATTGAAATGGAACATTGCCCAAAAGAAAATTTGGCAAGCAAATGTAGGCTGATTCAGCTCCTCTTAATGAAATAAAATTCCAATAGCTGAAAGAGGCCATGGCATTCATTACTGAATATCTTTTCCAACATAAACAATTCTATGATTCTGTATCTAAAAACAGTATTCCAGATCTTTTCTCATATGCATATTGCATTTCATAAAAGATGATCGCAGAAGAAGACTGCAAGTTCACTGCTCTACCTTTCCACACCCAGCTTTTCTCCCATTACCCTTCATTGCCAGAAGAGAACCAGGTTTTTGAAGTCAGATTGTAGTTAAGGTAAATCAGTCTGTCTACATGGCTTGCTCTTTAACTGAGGAGACACCGAACAGTTTTCATCAGCTGGCAATTTAATTCTATATTTTATTAAGGCCAAAATGTTATTTTTCTAAATTGGTTTTGTTGGACAGGATTTTTTACTTCTCTAGGTACAAAACCATGAATATTTTCACCTAAGCATAAATGAGGGGGAGGCTTATTTGAATATATAGTCATTATTCAGAAACACAGCCCATTAGTGAGGAATTTTCTTCTCCTTATCTTGCCATTCTTTCATTCAACACACTATTTCCCCTTCCTAAAGCTTCACTGTCATACAAGTTTCTTACTTGTGAGATGGATTATTGCAGAGCTCCAGGCAAAGTTCTTATCCCGGTTGTATTAGAATCAATGCTCAGAAACTGAAACCAGAGAGAAATATCAAATCTGAATCAATATAATTCAGATCAATATCTGACTCAGCAAGTCTGAGGTAGGAAGGACTCTCTGTTCGAGGTAGCAAGAGTGCCACTACTTTGTAGGAGCTCATTTTTCCTTTCAGGTAGGTCATAGTCATGCAGAGGGCTCGGTAGTAGGTTCGAGTCTCTGAAGAGAGTCCTCACAAAGAAATGCCAGCTTTGTTTATAATTACCCATGGAATCCACATGCTCATATCCATGCTTTGATTTACCCTTTGGAGGTTTAATAGTATGGCCATCTCATTTTAAAAGGGCTCAGCATGTATGTATTATTTAGTTCAATTTATATATTAATTTCCTGACTGAAATAAAATTCCCTTTCAAGTAGCCTGGCTTATATGCTCTAGAACTGTTCTTTCCTGAAGAAAAGCCACTATGACTGTGCAGGATTTTCTGTACAGAGACAAAACTCATACTTTCATTTACCATGGACATGCCAAAATAATCAAGTGTGGCCTAAGGACTAAATTAAATGCCTCCTATAGAACTTCAAGGAATGTTAGAACCAGGAAACTAGCTGTTTAGTTATCATTAAAAGTATATATAAATATATATAAATATATATATACATAAGAAATCATATCAACAATGAGGATGAACTGAGTGCCAAATATTCACCATCTGTATAAAGCTACACTTCATTAGAATTAAACTATTTTATGTAATTCTCTTTCTCATGCTTTTATGGTTCTTTTGATAAATTCTATTTAGTAGCATGCAGGATACCTAAATTGAATGTACAGTATGTTGTTTCATTGCTACAATAATTTCTTGCTTCTCAGTAATATCTTCTTTACCAGAATGTTATTTGTTACTTTGAAGACATATTTGAAAATTGTTTTATTATTGAGTTATTCTTTTTTCATGGTTCTCTACTCACCTCCAGCTGATTGTAAGAAAATGTGCTTCACTATTTTGCCCCATGGCTCTTTTATGAAGCTGCCTCTTTCAATTGGTTTATGTATTGTTTATGTTCATCTCCTGTAAATAATTCTGCAATTAAATTTTTTGAGAAAAAATAGAGTACACTCTTTATTACATTTTAAATTTTGCATTAGTTAAATCTGACATTTCCAACTAGACAGTTTGTAGACAACACTAAATTATTACTTTAGACTTTTAGCCTTTGGAGTGTTAGGAGATCAATTATAAAAACAATTTTGATAGGATTTTAGCTGAAATCAAAGGAAGACGCATGTAAAATCTGATGGAAAATAGCAAATAAGGGAATAAGCTATGCCATTCCATCAACGTGTTTTGATTTAGAGTCATTAATACTATAGGTATGCATCATCTACTGATTTTGAGTGAGAACATTGTGTATCACTAACAGAAAGAATACTAGTCTGTTTTGCTTGTAAAAAACCCCAAACTGAATTACTTGTAAGCAGCCATTAGGGGGCAGAAGTAACTGAATGGATTTGTTTTGACAAGGTGAATCCTGAAGCATCTCTCTGTGTGTTTTTACTGTTTGCAACAGAATAACCAAAAGGAGCTTCTAGCGTACTTCACAGTTTTCAGCTCCTTGCAGGGCAGACAAGTCTCCTTCTGGGAATGGCTTTAGCAACTCAGCAGAAAATTTGATGAATACTTTGCCACGTTTCTTGATTAGACAAAAGCCATGATAGGCACGAAACAAAGATGAGTCTAAACAAAGGAGGTATCAGAAATAATATGAAAATATGAATTTATTTGGCATAGAAAAGTGCCTAATTGCTTGAATCATTAGATTTTTATTGTTCATTTATTCTATATACTATTGTAACACTTAGGAGCTCTAACTACAGACCACTTGTACATTTGAACAGTGTACATTTACAAACTGAAAATTTTCCCTTACCATTAAAAGTTTATAGCCCAACCAATAGATAAGAAACAACAGATAGGCAGACACAGGAGAGAAACTGATGGGAAAAGTGAGATGCTATTAATTAAAATGAAGAGCAGCATCCCAGCATCCCATCAGTTGCCATTTGTTTTGCAGCCATCAGAAAAAGATGGGATAATGAAGTGGAAGATACCCTCAGGGATGTCTTCCCAAAAAGAGATTGAGCTCAAGAAAGATGTTTGTTTGAAAATTTAACACAGAGATGATGAATTTTGATGTCCTGAGCCAGCTGAAGGTGGAAGATGACATCTCCTGATATAATGACTGGTGCTAGGAACAGCATGGACAGGTGGTGTACAAAGAGGCTGTGAAAGGTCTTGACAGTAAGACCAATAAAATTCAACATTGATACTCTGATGGTTCATTGCTTCTATGAAGGAATTTTCATCTTTAATACCTGTTGTGGAAGGCTCAAAATTTTCCAGCTATATGTCAGCAGTTTTAATGAGAATGAAATTTAGGGAGAGGTTGTTAGAGCAGCTTAGTGGTTGTTTTTGTCTATCTCCTAACACCGGATGTTATGACACAGAGCATCACTCACAACAGTTCTGTACCGCTATACCAGAACTAAGGCCTTGATTAATTCTAGCCAAAATTCCAGTAACCTCTTAACTCTCTTAGCCTTCATGAGTTCCCTAAAATAGGCTGATCCTTCATGCAATCTGGAAAGGATCTCAGGACTAACAAGCGAGCTGTTTCTTGTACAACAGCTTCACAGATGGTTGACTGTCAGCCTTCGTATTATAGGCATAGCCGTATAGATAAGGACAGGCATCACTGATGAACTAGTAAGGTCAAGTAAAGCTGGGGCATAGATGTGACATATTTTATTTCAATTACTGAACCAAATAATCAGGTGTAGAGTACGTGCTCTGGAATTAACATATTTATTCCAGCTGAACTGCACTGACACTGATAGTGGGTTTGTGGAAGGCTGTTATTGTTTTAACTGTAGCAGCACAGCTGAAGTGTGAAAATTTTGAAATGTAGACAAGTACCTTACATAACCTATTGCAGCCCTAACACAATCCCTGCACAGACTCTGCCATGACCTCCTAAACAAGCAATTTATAAGTAGCTAGAGGATAATACAGTGATAAAAACTAGGCAACACTGGTTTGCCACCACCCTATCATGTCAGCCAATTTAATTTTCCTCTTTAACAGGATGAATGGCTAAGGAATTAGGTAAAAACAGTAGGCTGTGATAGATCTTCACTTCATTGGGCTTTTGACTCAGTTCCAGTGTATCATTTTCATATAAAACTAGGAAAATATTGTCTAAATGAATTTTTTGTAAAATTTAAACTGATGCAGCTAAAAATATTATTTTAAATATACATATATGTTTGACCTTTTGTGAAATCTGAAGGCCTTTTGAAGTGTGAGAGGGAGAAAAATCTAACCTGCTCTCAGTACTATTCAGCAATTTCATTGAAAACTTTGATGATTTACTAAAAAAATCATCATTGACCTGAGAGTATTACATTCATTGACCTGGGAATGGTTACAGGTTCTGTAGAGGATATGATCAAAATTCACAGTGAAACCAAGAAAACAGGAGTGCTTTCTAAATTCAGTGTGATGTAATTCAGTGAAGAGAAAATGAAAAATTCTATACTGAATTCTATACCAAATGCTGTACTCAGATGTGACAGAATATTCTTTTGAGAAAAAGTAGAGCAAAGAAAATGTGATCGCAAGCTAAAGGAGAGTCAACCTGATGCTAAATCAACACATGCTAAATCACATGCTCTTAAGGAAAGAGGAAATCTAATAGTGAATGTATTAGCATATCATTAAATTAGTGTGGCTTAACAAATTATTGTGCTGTGTAATCATCCATGTATACACAATCTTAAATTGTGGCACGCACACATTATTGGACATGACATGGCAAGCCAAGCTAAAACAAATTACCCATAGAAGGGAGAAGTCTTCAGATCAATAAAAATCAAAGTCGTGTATCTGAGACATGGCTCATCCTCCCCCATCCGGGCTGCTCAGTAGAAATCTCCATGGGCACTGCGTTTTGCTCTGTGTCAAGTGCTTAAGGACTTCTAACAGACTTGGGTGCAGATGGTGCTTGTGTCTGTCCTAGGTATGAGCCCCAGCAGGTCTGGGGCACAGGGCAGGATGCTTTTTGTGTGCTTGTCTGCCTGTGTTAGGAAACAGACTGTCATGTTTGGGCAATGGTGGGATACAGACTCCCTGAATCTTGCTATCTTCAACTTAGCCACTTCCACCCACATTCTGTCTGAGACAGCAGAAATTACCCTCTGAATCTCAGGCAAACAATCAAACACTAAATGTTAGCAAGTGAGCTAAGCAGAAAGGTTTCATAATGCCTTAAAGTGACACTGACTGGCTGAGTACTCAGTGATGTCACTGGGAAAGTGGCAATTCAGATGCTGGGGATGCAGGGACATGTCCTGTATGCTACTGAGGTTCTTGTTTCACTTGGTTCAATGCTGTTGAGTTTTGGTTAGAGTATTAAATCCTGTTTTGGAGGAATTGAGAAGAACTGGAGAAAATTTGAAAGAAAATAACAGGGATTACAAAATATTTACTACGCATGACATAAGTGGACACAGTTCAGAAGATGGATCTAAAAAAGACTGATATGTTTCAATACAAAGGAGTTGTTACGAGCTGTTAATGAAATTGCTTCCCCATTCCCTGGGAGGAGGTTATTAGCATCATTAGCAGAAAAGTGTAGCTTTTGTTTCTTTGGATAAGGGTAGTGAATCCCTGCTTTACCATTTAACTCAAGGACAAGGTAGCAAACATACCCTATGCAGCTTTGCAGCTGTGATCCACATCAGAACTGACTACAGAGCCACAGGAACCAGCACCCTGGCTGCACACATGCTCTGAAAGGGATGTGCCTAGGCTACTGGTACCCTCATCTCACTTGACAGATGATCCTGTTTATAAGCAACTGACCATTTGCAAGTGTAAAAGAGGCATTTGCCTGCCAAAGCTGCCAGTGCTGCTCAGTGAGCTGTTCCCCAGCTCTTCCCAGAAGGAGAAGCTGACCAGGCAGGTGGATACGAGAGGCTAGTGCCTCTGCTGGCCACAGCACTTGGGAAGATGAGTGCTCAGGGTTGTGGCTGGGTCTCTGCTTCTTCTCCTGTGTCTTACGGGGTTATCAGCTCACAAAGATGGGCTGTTCTTGAATAAAACGTCTGAATGGTCAATAAGGAAATTACAGAAAATTCGTGATAGCAGCTGAGTCAGCAGTGTTCTTTTCTCAGTATGAGGTTCATATCCCTTTTTATTAGTAGCAGGCACTAGGCTCCTTGCAGTGTTGCAATTAACAGAAAAATCTAAAGAAAATTTCTGCTCTACATGAGGAGTAACATCACCTCAGCCTTTACCCCTGAACGGGAGCCCAGATCCTGACCAGGAGAAGACAACTTGTATTACAAGTATTAACTTGCTCAGCCAGAATCTCTTTGAGATTCTTTGTGGTTGTTGTGTGGCTCACATATCCTTTGTGACCCACACTAACTCACCTGCATAGGTGAGAGCTATCAGAAACACAGAGGGGTCTGCTTGTCAGAAGGGCTCTGCACCTGTCATTGCCACACTTGGCTTCCTCCTTGCAACTGAACATCATCAAACCTGCTGCAGAGCTTGGCACTAAAAGATTTGAGGAGGACAGGGCTTAGGTCAATGGAATATAAAATAATGACAAATCAATTTAAATGCAGATCCTGGAGGAGTATATTATAATAGACTGCTTCAGACAAATCTTAGAAGGAAATTAGCTTTGGTAAAAATCAAGGTTTTAGTGTATTAAAAAGTGACATAATCCTAATCATAATAGAGGTGATAAATCAGTTTTGCCAGATAGGAAATAAATCATGACTGAAAAGTAAGAGAAACAGATGAATGTTATGCTTTGGGGTTTGAATATGTCAAAGTGAATTTTGTAAAATATTTATAAATTTATGAAGCATTGACAACATCTTAAAAAAATCTCGTATTTAGAATTTTACGAATGTTTATATTTATATATTTGTATGAGCTTATGTGGCTTTATATGTGTGTATGTATATATATACACATATGTATATGTATATGCATATATATAATACATATGTATATATTTATCCATACAGAAATAAAAGAGGAGCAAGTATAAATTTTATATCTATTTACTTATTTTAAATGGCCAGAATTCATGTTCTGTTCGTTTTGTGCATGTCTGTATCGCAGGATAAAACCATTTACTTGTCTGAATCACAGAAAGGAAGCTGAAAAGAAATATGAGGAGAATAGGGCTGAGGAAAGAGAAAACCTATAGAGCAAAACTAATGTCAGTGCTATATTCTTTATTCTTTGCGTATTAGAAATACATGATTGCTTTAGCTAATTTGAAATAGGACTTTACCATAATTCTGCTTGCAGTGAAAAAGCATTTTTGGGCTAATTCACACTACATATCAGTTTCTACAGCCAGATCTCAAATCAAATACCTATATGCATATTGTGCCGGAAAGTAAACGGATTCTGCATGAGATGAGCTAATTAATTTTATCACTTTTCAGCCTCAGTTAGGAGGTGGTTGTATTGTTTTGAGACAAATTGGTCTAAAACAAATTGAAGATCTTTTATTCCTCCACTCAGATTCACTCCATTCTCCCAAATCTTTCCGAAATACATTTTACTGTTGACTTATTTAATGAGACATGGAATAAACGAATTTTGCAAGAACATCCTCATTTGAAATAATAAGTAAGAAGCTGTAACTCTCCATCAGATTTTACATTCTTAATTAGTAACCAAAGAAGGAAAAAAACCTAATACCTGGAGATAAATGTGAATTTCTACCTATTCAGTAAGAAGGGTCACTTAAGACCACATGTGAACCAACTGTGATAGCTGCTGTGGAGGGGAGGTTCCCTCTGCGTGTCATTTCCCACCTTGCTTGTCTCCAAATATCAAAGTAAGGTAAGTGTAATAAAAATGCTGTTGTAAGTCAGAGGCTACAAAGTTTTCCCTGGAATTTACTGTGCCACAGGAGAACGAGGTGATACAAGGAGAGGAGGGGTTTTGTGCATAAGAGGACCTGAGGAGCAGACAGTAGCATTTCATGGCCATGTGAAAGACTTGTAGGAAGCCCTGGGGCACATTTACCATCTGTGATGTTTCACTTTGATGGCATTTACCTTGTGAGACGTAACAGATTGTGACCCTTCCTTGGCTTCTTTCTGAGATCAACTTTTCTTTTCTGGAAAACAGAGAGAATTGCTGGTCTATGAGCTGCTAAGTATTTATCTTTATTGTCACAAATGAAATAACCGTAAATATCTTCTGTGACGATCTGTTGTGTTATCTGGTGTCAGATGCTGTACGGGTACTACTGACTTTTTTAGACAAAGATTAATGGCTTCCAGTGAAGCTAATATTGTATTTTCACCTGTGAAGAAAAAGGTTAGGTGAGTTCAGGAACAAGATGAGTGGTAACTCTCAGTCAATTCATGAACGAGGGTAGTTTTCGAGGTAAAATATATGAGGGAAATTGTTCCGGGGGAAGTGGGTGAGAGATGTCAGAGCCGGGTAGGAATGAACAATAAATGCTTTTTAGTCACACGTTCATTTCCATTAGCTAAAAAATGGAAGATTATTATGATCAAAATAGTATCTAACTTGCTGTAATTCTCGTTGCATTAACTTACATTACCCAAGGGAGATCGGGATTTCAGCATACGAGGAGCTGACGGCCCTTTCAACCCCCATCACATCACCGTGCTCTCTCTGCTGATGTGCCCGCCTTTCTGAATATCTCCAAAGTTACAATGTTATTTGCTTTTGCTCTAAACAAACAGACACTTGCCAGAGTCCTGGGAGTTCCCTCCCTGTACCGTGCTGGTTAAAGGCAAACCCCCTTTGAACCTTCTTGCTTCATTATACCTTACTCTGGAAGGAACCTCACTGTTTCTTACATCTAACTAAATAAACCAGTAAAACCTGTATAATAAATTGGTATAAATGTAGTTCTCTCACACTTCTTCATCAAGAAGGGAACAAAGAAACAAATAGATTAGAGACTGCCTTTGAATACTGTCTGGAGGGACAGTCTGGGGAGGCACTAAATTATTCAGTTCCTTTTGGTTGTGTCAAACAGGACAAAAGAAGGTTTTTGCAGTCCCATTTTCCTAGTCTGGAAAGTGTGAAGAATGAGAGGCACACATCACATCTCCTTCCCGGCCTGCCCTCCTGATGTCTTTCCAAAGGCAGGCAGCATGTGGCAGAATTGCCGCACCCTCTCATGGCATCCTGCCGTGCAGCTGGACTGGGGGCTGCTGGCACAAGCACAGCGCAGCTGCCATGTCCAGCAGGCTCAGCCAGCACTTCTGAGCACAGCTCTCTGTGTTTCAGAAGTTTATACTGCCACCCATTGCTGTATCTGAGCACATTTTCCCCGAAAGTGATAGCAAACTCCTGAACAGATTTCATTCGCAATACCACATTTCTCTTTCTGGAATCACAGCTCTCCATCACAGCAAACATATATTTGGGAATAATGGTTTCTGAAGTGTGTCTGCGTAGGTTAGAGTGGAAATGCTTTCTCAAAGGCAAAGCGTGATCAGACTGTGGAGTCATTGGATCTATTTTCAGTACCTGCTTCTTCTCAGCCAAGAATACTTTGGCCCCAGCTTTTTCCCTCTGCCCCAGGGGTTTTGTTCCAGATGTTGTCAGCATGTTGCAGTGATGCAGGGGAAAAAATTCAGGTCTTCATAACCTCTGAGGCTGAGCATCCACTGCCGGACAAGATACATTACACCACATGATTGGAAGCAACTGCACCTGCAGGACAGGTGCAATGGGAACTATGGCTCCAATAAAATGAGATGAGAAAGAAACTACTTTTGGGACTGTGCTGGTACATCTAGACCATCAGTGTATGCTGCTGAAATAATGGAATCTATGTTTTTCTGTAGAAAGAGCTTACCAAAAAAAAAGGCATTAAACCAATATACCAGCAGTTGGAGTAACACCAAATTCAAGAACTTTCTTCAATGGTATTGATTCACTCTTTTTCAGAGAGTTTGGGGGATTTCATGTTGTCATATGGTTCTACAAATGTTTCCCTGCACCATACTTGTACTATTGAAAGAACTCTAATTTTAATTGCATTTCTTCCCTTTGGCTTCATTTGCTCTAACTATACACATCCAGCTATGCATACATGTGCACAGACGATAAATTTCTTTAAACCAGTACTTGTCATTGATGAAATTCAATCTCAAATTTTCCATACCATTGGTCAGCATCTCATGGAATTATCTGGCAGGACATTTGTAGGCATAAGAATGCATTTCTCTAAGTGGGACTAGGAAGAAAATGAATTTTGTTTGTATTTAAGAAATCATTTCACCAGCATCATAGCACTGAGAAACTCCATGGTATGTCTAGAGTAAAGTTCAGCTCTGCCTGAGTCATGTGGAAAACAAAACAGAAGCCATGTGTGCATGGCAGCTCAAGGTGGAGGGATTTTGGGAGCTTCGGGGCACAGCAATCATGCAGAGCCGAGTAAGGGACAGGATAGGAGAGAAGGGTTTTCCCTGTACTTGTTTCTTCCAGCTTTAAAGAGATTGGGAAGGAATTGAGAAGATTTTGCTAACTGGAAGCTAGGGAGTATCTCCAGGGATGTTTGCTTTTTCTGTCTAGTGCTCAGGAAGCAAAAGGTTATTGAGGAAGAAATCTAGCTCATACTGAGACAGAGGGCAGCAAGCTTGGAGAGGAGGAACAGGAGAAGAGCCAGGGGTTAGGAAGGCTATGCTTCAGGAAACAGAAGAAATACATGTAAGAAAGGTACTCATGGAGGCCAAGGCTGGCTGCTGGGATGGAGTAGGACCTTATCCTCAATGCCCAGACTGAATTCAGGGCTACTCAACAGTAAATGTTCAGCTACTCCCACTCAATGCCTCTGAAAAAACGATAGCTCATTACTCAGCTATGTCTCAGCCCTCTTAAGAGACCAGTTCACACGGAGGTCAGTAAAGATGATGGAAGGGTCTAGTCCTTTCAAATACCAAACTGGATTTTAGTTTGGGGTTGAGGGGTTGGGAGATTTTAAAAGCCCCTTGAAGAGTGCAAGAGTTCAAGAAAACCCCAAGCTGTCCCTCATCCTATAAAGAATAGATTGAAGACAGCTTGTATTAGGCCAAAAGAGCTGTTGGGAAGCAGGATGAGCAAGCTCCCAGACGGAGCATGGAGGGTTTCTCAGCACCCTCTCTCCATTTTGCCACTGACAGTGCTGCCACATAATTCGCAAGTGTGAGAAATTACAAGTAAACACAGGGATTTATGACATAGCAAGGAGAAAACTACATCATGAAATTAAACAAGGTTCCTATCTGAACATAAAAGAACTTCAATAATTCTAATTAATGGCCAGGAGGCACATTACAAGATACAAGACAAGTAATGAGGCATAAATGAATAAATAAAAACATCAAGAATGCTGAATCACAGAATACATTTTGCTCATTTTATTTGTTGTTTTTTTCATTCAAATTACCAAAAAAAACCAAAACCAAAAAACTATCTGGAGTTGTAGGTAATATTCTTGTTAATGCTTTAAAAATAAATCAACAAATCAAACTCACTACAAAATATTGCAGATGCAATTTCATTTCAATAATTCATAATCACCCACAGTATTCCAGAGAGGATCAGCAGTACATTCACTGAACATTAAGACAGGTACATCAGACCTTATAAAAGTACTTGCTATGGGCTCTCTGTACTCATGCTTGAGTAACCTTGCCCTTCACTTTAGTGGCCTGGGCTTATCCCTGTGAATTTATGAATAGGATTTTAAATTTACAATTTGAATTTTCTGTTTGTCCTCTGACTGCCTATATTTACACCATTGAACCAAGCAAATAGAATACCTCCTTTTATACATCTAAGTAAAATAATTTAAGGCATAGCTTAAGTGCAAGCTAAGTTAAATACCACCTAGTTTCTTCAGTTTCAAAACAACAATGTATGACTTGGTTCATAAGGCTGATGTTGCTATTTTAAGATACACAATTTTTTTTATTTCAAAGATAATAAAATTACTATAGTGTTATGTGAAAGTAATAAATAATTGTTTCTTCTAAATTAAAAATGCTTTGAAAGACAGTTCTTGCCTGACTGAGCATTTTTTCAAGTAGTGATTTTAAAGGGAGTTGTCTAAGCGACGGTTCCATCCAGCCCATATGGGTTTACCTTTAAATTACCCTGAAATTCAGCAATTAAGGGAACTTTTAATAGCTGGAGCAATCTACACCCCAGTACTGTCTGATACCATTGGTAAAAAAAGCCGAGTTAATGAGAGGTCATGGGATAGAAATCCCTTGCTTTGCTCTAGTGAACAAATTATCATTTATTTGCAAGGACTGCATGAGGACCTGTGGCATAAGAATTTGGAACATATTTCTATATATCAGAGGCAGGGAGGAACCTTATTATTTTCAGATGGAAGGAGAAAAGTACAATTTGAAAATGAAAGTTTGTCATAAAAATCAGGATGAACAGTCACAACATGAAAACTGACATAAGAAAATACCTTTTCCAAGACTCTGATTTCCCCTCTTCCCTGCTCTGGTCCACCACCACAGGCAATGGCCAAGAAGAAAACTCATTGAAGGCAACTTTGCACCTGGCTGGGCTCGGTCTGTGCTCAGCAACTTTTCTCTAATGAGAAAAAAAATACCGTTTAGTATATTTGGGAATGGAAAAAACTGCTGTTTCTATTCTCGAAATATTAAGTATCTCTTGTGGTTATCCACCTAGACAAAATACAGAGGTCAGTTCAAAATTTACTTTGATGAACTTCAAATGGATTTTCAAAGCACTAATACAGGATCATTTACCAGAGTCTGATGCTAACTGGTTGGGGGCATAGCTACTCAGAGTCAAAATGGAGTAGCCAGGGTACTAGACACATCCTAGTTGAGAGCAGAGAGGACAAAGTATATTCCTCTCCACCTGTAGATGTTATCTTCCATAACATTTTGATGGCAGTTTCCTTCTAGCAGACTTCTCTTGCACCATGTTGAATTAATGTTGCTCTGCTGCTATTAATATTAATACTGCTTTTTCTGGATAAATGCTGTCTGCACAAGAAAGAATGAAAAAATTGAGCGATGAAAAATTTTTTTTAAAAAAAGACATTCCACAGTGAATTGTCCAATCCCTTAGTAATTTCTACCTAAAATAGTCCAGTTTTGCAAGTCATACCAACAAATCAGAACATTCTGATGGAATGAAAGAAATTATGAACAGGAAAAGCAATTTCAATGTTGTTACATTTACATGTAAAACAGCTAAGAAAGTAAGTTCAGCTCTAATTAGGCTTAAACCCCCTTTATTTGATTTTTTTTACATTGAACTTATAGTCCATATATAGTCTTTCAAAGACACCCCCAAATGTAGAGTTGTGAAAGTTATATTAAACTTCAGAAAATGTCTGACAGGTTAGCACAAAAATAATCTGTTAAATTCATAAAAAAATCCCCACTCAACCCACCCTACTCCAAGCTCAGAAATCTAAAATGTCATCTGATTTCAATATATCAGTATTTTCCAGGGAGGAAGTACTGGGAATTAATAGGCTTCTTAGTCTAGCAAGGAAAAGTACAGGCAGCACATAAGGGGAAGCTAGACTGAGAAGGCTTGCATTTTAAGACTGAGATTAGTCACTGGAACAAGCTGCTAATAAAAGCAGCAAATTCATTTCTTTGGCCTTCACAAGCACAGTAACTGGATTTCTGAAAATAAGCATTAGTCAAACTCAAGTGATGAAGCCTGATAAAGGAATGACTGTGTGAATGTTAATGGCCTGTGATGTGCAGGAGGCTGGATTACATGCTCTGGTGATACCATCTCTCCTTAAACGCTCTGAGTAAATACAGCATTGTACTTGCTTCAAGCATAATGATCAGGATTCAGTAATTCCACCTTTTTCTTCTCCTCAATTTTATGTTTCTTTTCAGAAATCAGGGAGACAATCGCCATGTTTTTCTCTATGTCTGCTTTGCTATTTTTTATGCTCCTAAACCTTGAAAAGAAGCAGAATTCACTTTATGACCCCCTTCACACTAATACGGCATTAATATAAATGAGAGCTGGGGCCATTATATTTATCGCTGCTAAATCCACAGAAATGACAGGCACTCACCGGGCATGCTGTAGCCTCAGGCATATGGGATAAATAGCAAGATTTTAGGGACTCCTTGGGAGCTTCAGATCTCATTTCAGTTCTATGAACAAATAAATGCTAAAGATATTTAAGTAATTATTTGCTTTAAAAGGTTATTTATTAAAACAGTAATTTCAGTTCTGAAGATTTGTGTCATGCCTGTCATGCCTGTCACTGAATGATTTCTCACACTGGGTTAAGTTTAAATGAGAAAAAAAAGATTTGTTAATAGCAATGTTCTTGAAAAGTGTGGAAGTGATGCAAAGAAGCAGCGCCACTGCTACCATTTGCTCTGAGGAGTCATTTTGCAGGTGAGGAGCTGTACCCCTTTTTGACACGATCTTTCTAAATATGTGCCTGACACCGTGCTTTCCGAATAAGTTCTGATTTCATGACAGCAGCACTGCTGTCTATTTCCCTGGAATTAACATCTATGCATCCTTCCCAGCATCGGGTTCTTGCTGACCCGGTGGAAGAGAGCAGGCACAGCTGTTTAGGGCGCTGGCAAAGTGCAGGACACGGGCAGCAGAGGCCTGTCCCCAGCGGGGCTCATGGCTCCGGGAGGGAGCTTGCTGGGAGGAGATAGGTGACACGGGAGGAGAGACGGGCAGGACGAGCCGGAGCTGGGAATACCGTGGTCTGGAGCTTTGACTTGGACATCCAACTGTGAGCCAGCAGGGCCGTGAGAGGTGATAGTGAGCCTCGTTAGGAGCCTGTGTACCAGTAAGGAATAATGTCCCTGCTTCCCCATCTGGGGTTGTCGTCATTTTGGAAGAGGTAACCAACCGTTTGTTCCTGCTCCGGGGCCGAGTGCTCCATCCTCCGCCACTGTAACCAGGATTAACACTCGGACCCGCAGGGGGAGCGTCACCTCCACACTCACCGAGCCGCAACCTTCCGCACACGCAGCAGCCTCGCTGCGGAAAACCGGCGGAGGCTTCAGGACACCTGAGCTTCAAACCGAGCGGTTTCTGGCCGTCTGGAAACACCGCCGTGACCTGCTGCCGGATTGGAAAAGGCGCTGAGACAGGAAGGAGACCGAGCGAGACGGATCCTGCCCGGTTCCAGCACTGCGTGCCCGTGTTCCCCGGCACAAGCCAGACTCTCCCGGTCCCTGTCCCGGTCTCCGCGCCAGGTGGCAGCAGAGCCGCAGCGACGGGCGGGGGGCGGGCAGGGGGCTCGGAGCCAGCGCTGCGCCCCGCCCGAGAGAGGCACGGGAAAGTGGCAGGATTTGGGCTTTTTTTAACGCAGAAAATGTGTGTGTGTGTGGATTATATTTATTTGCGTGGTTTCAAATCAATAATAAATAAAAAGGAAAACAGGGAAAGCTGGAAGAGCAGGTGAGTCCTTCAGAAAGTGACGTGGGCTCCGCGGTGCCAGGGCTGGTAGATGCACCATAAGCTCTTCGCAGGCTCTCTCGGATGCGGACCTGCGGCTGTGGAGTTACAGCCATACGCTGTTTCTGCAATGAGAATTTAGGGCAAGGAGAATTTGCCAAAGAGTGGCAAATACGGTGAAGGGTTGTTCAAAATGTGTCGGATCTTTATGCACAGAATGTTGTGGCCAAGTTCCCGTCCAGAAGACAAAATTTCATTCATAATCCCCTTTCTGTGATGTATTGTAATGCCACTCTGATGTTTTAATCGTTAGCAAGTGAGACACAGCAAGACATGTCTTTTTAGTAAAAATTACTGTTGGAACCGGCACCCAAACCCTTTCTGAGGAGTAAATTTCTGAGCACTGAAATTCAGGTGAGTTTCCTCAGTAATTCAGTCCTCAGGAGAGTTTCAATCTTAATTACTGACTTTTACAGGGTTGACATTAGACTTCTACTATGAAGCTACTGAAATTTTTTATCATGAAGCTTCTATTACAGAGGTCAGTCCTACCCTGTGCTTGACCTTATTTGTAATAATTATAAATCAGACATTTAACCTGTCAGTGGATAAGAATAGTAGGGTGACTATAACTTTGCGGATTTGTTGTAGTATTTCTTATAGGCTGCTCTTAGACTATATAAAGTTGTAAATTTGCAGACTAGGAACTAAAGAAAGAAATTGTAAAATCCTTTTTCCAGGCCAGCCTTTCCCGGGTAACATTACATCAAGCTTTAAGCGGCATAAGGCTGCTTGTCCCCAGAGCCATCCATGGCACGACAGACCCTGTGCCACTGACTGGAGTTGTGTCTCACAACCAGCCACCAGGTAAAACTGCATCTCTCGCACCTATCTCAAACCAGACACGGACTCGGACTTTGAAGGTGAGGATGACACCCCAAACGCATTCTCTGACCTATCCCTGTGCCCACCTCCTGCCCCAGATGGAGGGGCAGTTACAGCCATACAATACAGTTATCACTACTCCCCTGGAAAAGGCATATGAATACCCTGCCACAGGTCCCTGGCTGCTCAGGAAGAGTCTGTAAAGCCAAATACAGCCACAGGGTGGAGAAAGAACTGTGTAACTAAAACCGCGCCCAGGGACCCAGCCTAGTCATACCTCCCCCGGGGAGTACAGCTCGTGTATTCCCCAGGAACATTACTTCTAGGAGCTGGGTGCTAACCCCCCACTTTGCTTTGTTAGACAAGCCCTTGGAGGAGTTGTAAGATATATCTATGTATGAGTTCAGGCTGTGAATGTGCAATGAATTAGACTGTTGCCTTTCTGCAGGCCTTAATTTCTGAAAGAGTTTAATTTGCTTTATTTGGGGCTGCTGCAATAGTTTTTGTGAGTAACCTCCTAGTATAATTAAAGAAAAGTAAACAGATATGTGGAAAAAGAAATATTAACTGGATCTGTTTCCTTCCCATTCAAGATTGAATTCCAAAGCTTTAGCAGTGAGTGTGCCTCCATACATTGCCGTGGTGCATGTGGACAGGGGCTATGGGACAATAAAAGCCCCTGCCATTACAAAAGGCTGATCAGAAGCCTGTGGTTTAGGCAGACATTACTGATGTTGGACCCTGTTCCCCAGCGGGGCACAAATGCTGAGCACTATGAAGGCATCTGTGTGCGCTGTGACCGCTTGCACCTCCCATGAAGCTAAGCAGGGTTAAGGTGTCTTGGGGCCCTGATGGCCACAAGGCTGAAGCCCAGCAGGATGGAGCCGTGGTGGGTATCCATTTCCATTGCTCCCTTCTCCATGGAAGTACTCTTTACTGAAGGCAGAAAGGAGTGTGGATAGAGAAAGTGAGAGAGAATGAGCTAATTTTTACTTCCTAGATCAGAGGGATAATGCTATGCTGCTTCCTTGTTCTGTCTCTAATGGTCCGATCTGAGTAGATTAAGAACCAGCTGCTGCTTCAAGCTGTCTTTGACAAGAGCATGGAGAATTCTAGGCAGCTGATGAAGTGCCAACTCCATTAGCTCTGCAGCTGATGTGTTTTCATATACTCCCAGCCAGTCTGAGCAAATATGGTGGGCTGCCAGGGTTGCTCAGTGGCCATGGGCTATCACCATGGGTCAACAGCTATCTGAAGTGCTGGATGCAGGAGATATTTGTCTTTGTTTTGTCTCTCAGTTGGTCTTAGTAAAGCAGATGATCAATGAACTGTTTCAGAAAAGGACCGAAATCCCGAAGTCCTGAGAGAGGGTGGTAAGAGGGACCTCTCTTTCTATTCCTCAAACTTGTTCAGATGTTCTGCTCCTGTGCTGCTTTGAATATCCTTCTGATGTTTTCATCTTTACACAGAGGTTGCTCTGTCCCCTACAACACCCATGTGAAGTGTCATTTTTTTTCCCCCTAATGTGATGCCAGATTATTTGTGGAGAACAGAGGAAAAAAAAAAAAAAGAAATGCATAATATTCTGCACTTGGGGTCAGAAATGCACCCTCAGACCTAAAGTGGTCATTCATGCAGATGGGTTGACAGGGTGCAATGGTAGATGTAGTGAATCATTGTTGGGTGTGGCTCTCGGAGATCACAAAAACACCTGAGGGAAAAGCAGAGATCACATGTGCCATGGTAGATGGGAGTCTATGTAGAGGTTTCTCCTCTCTGCAAATGCTATCGTTCTCCTTCTGTAATGGCCTGGCTGACAGAGCTCACTGAAGTAGTAGCCAGCATGTTTTCAGTGCAAACTGATGTGCCTGCTATACTGTGACTTGTGTTGAACCTTCCAGCCAGTATCACATTTACTCTGTGCTAGCAACCCTTCTTGAGCTGCTTCTGAGATACATGGGGATGCATGGGGCTGATAACCCAGACAGAAACAACCCTAGCTGGCTGGCTCCCAGGCTTTGGCAGGCACACGTGGATTCTTGGGCCTGTCATCAAAGCCTCACTGGTACTGCCTTGCCTCAGATCTTGTGCAGCAAACTGTGCAATTGCCAAGGAGCCAAATTGCTTCTAGAAGCATGCTTGTCCTTTTCAGGGCTGCATGACCTACAGCCAGCATTGCTCCCTCCCCTGCGTGAAGCTGACCTATGCTGCCTGCAGCAGTGTCTTCTTACTGCTGAGCCCCCGTTCCCAACAGCCAAGCCATCAGGACAGATACAGTCCTAGAAGATGGTGACAAAGTCATTGATGTCCTTTGGGTCCCAGATCACACAGAGCTCAGCTGTCAAGAAATAATCCTTAAAAAACATGTTTATTTTCCATTGACTAGAGAGAAACTGGGGATATACAGTATGAGGCTGAGCTAGGCACCATGAACACCCTTTCTGAAGACCTCTAGGATTTCTTTTCTCCTTGTCTCCTCTGCTTACCAGCTGCCGAAAGGCAGAGCCAACCTCTAAATATTTGTGACCTTTTTCTCCAAGAGAACCTTCCTAAATATGGTAAAAATTCAAATCCATTTTATACAGAAGTTGCCTGAAGGATGTATTCAAATGGAGAAATCACAAGCACATGTCTACTTGTTCTTCCACATACTAGGTGTACACCCACAGCTCAGCTGAAGGAAAACTCTACAATGTCAATTGATAAATGCATACATACGTGCAACAAAAATTCTGCAGTGCTGAAAAGAACTGAAAGCATTTTTCATTTATGTGGGATAAACCATGCCTTTGTATCAAAGCAACCCTCTAACACATAGCTGATGCCTAAATTAAAATATGCTTATTAAAATTGATTAACATAGGCTAAAGAAAGCAGCTAAGAAGTGTTAGGAAAACCTATGGTAGAAGAACAAGAGGCTGGCAAATAGTGCTTTCACAGAGCCTAAGCAGACCTCCAACCTTCACATGTAAATATTTTGTAATATTATCTTATTTTGCGCAATTACTGAATGACAACAAAGAAATTGAAAATCAAGGCCCCTTTAAGACATATCAATGAACATAATCTGTTTTTAACTAGAATACGAAAGGACGATTAAGTAAGAAGGCATCAAAGTACAACACTGACAAGGGTGTGATATTTCTGTTCCAAAATAATTTTGCACTTGTTTTCTCCCAACTGGCAGGTTTAATAGGGCCAAACAAGTTTTCTATATAGAAACTGTTCCTAAACTCAACAGGAAGACCTCTGCTCTTCCCTTTTGTTCTTTCTGATACTTTTCTAGAATTTCTTCTCCATTAGAAACAGAAACATTAAATACCACAAATCTCTGCAATGAGGCTGTCCCCAGTAAATATTGTTCACATATTTTAAATTGATATTTATTACACCCAAAATACATGTCAGGACTTTTTTTTTCAGCATCACTTTTGTCGACACTCTCTTTCCTTCCCCATGTTTTTCCTCTGCAGTGTCTTGTAATGCACTGAACAGAGATGTTTGCCTGACAGTCTGATAACTCTGCCACATTCTCTGGGCTCTGCTCACTACCTGTGTCCTCTCAAAATACTCTCCTCAAATATTGACACTGATTTTCCTACACAGAAATACTTGTATTGTAAATACTCTCCAATCCAAAATGTCCTTGGATTTTAGAGAGTGTATTTTCTGTCCTGTATGTCAGGCAGTTGTGAAAAGTGTGATTTAGACAGTGATTTACAGCATCTGTGGCACAGCCTTCACAGTACTCGGTGCTTAATGACACCATTGCGGAGTAGCTCATAAAACTGGGCACATAAATGTTTTTATTATTATGGACTTGCATGGGCTCAATTCCATGCATCTTCCTGAATTTAGGCATTTCTGCTGAATTAGCTTTTGATTGTTTTTTGCCATTCTGCTGTGCACCTGGTAAGAGGTCTGGGCTAAAAGCGGCTAAGGCATCAAGCCATTTGTTTCTTCAGGGTTGCTAGTCGCTGGAGAAGTATCACTTAACTGTTGAGAACACTAAGAAAGAAATAAGTAAGACCTCCCTTGTTGTCTTGCTTAAATTTTGTTCTTTGTGTGAAGAAAGAGATCTTTTATGCATTAATTTTAGAACACACAAGATTTAACTGAAAAGGATTCCTTTCAAACCATCTCAAGCTGCTTTCCTGTCAGCAGGAGAACAAACATGCTACTAACTGAGCTGTCGTGGTCTCTGAGAAGTCAATCTCTAAGTCACTCTCTCTCCATCTTTTAATGAAGTCTTACAGAAACATGACCTGTCAAGTGTGAACAAGCCAAACCATAGGAAAGGAATATCAGCTGGAAGGTTTAAAATACTGAGGCATGAAGATGCTGAGAGATGGATCCCATGAACTTGGCCTTGTAAGAGATAAGTTTGGTAGTTTGGCAGAAGAGAGGTTTGGGAATGGGCAAGCAAAGGAGGTACAGACTGGAGGATCGTCTTGGTAGGGAAAAGAAAAGAGGTTGAGGATGTCTTACTTTGCGATAGTAGGAGAGAGGGGAGAAGGGCGCTGAAGTGAGGTGAGAGGGATTTGAGAATTGAGCCTGAGGGTATTGCAAAATGGAAGACGGGAGTAGACATGACAGGAGTATTTATTAGACAAGCCTGATGACACTGATCGTTGTCAGTGCCCTCCCCATGCACACACAAGCACACTCCCAACGCCTTCTTCCAGGGCAAACAGCTGCTGACAGTGCAAGGGGGCACATTAAGGTGTGTTTGCAGTAGCAGATTAGTTGTCCTTTCTGTTGAGAAATCGCTTTTCAGCCACAGCTAAAACTGGTTTATTCCAGGATGAATGTTTTCTGTGGAGTGGCTGCTGCACTGTAGAAGGCTGACATCCATGTGAGTCTATGGAAGCCTGATGCTGGTCAGCTGAAGACCTTCATGACCCACCTGATTGTCTTACTGTCAATTTAGTTGTGATTTCTGTCTAAATGTCCCTCCATTCCTGCCTAGAGCCTTCTGAACAAGATTCATACTGAACTTGGACCAGTAGTTCGCTTCATATTTTTTCAGCCCTCCTCTGCTGTTCATATATCATCCCTGCTCAGATGTTTTTATATGGATCTGGCAACATCACATCACGCTTATTTTTATTGTTCCTTCAGCTTCATTAATCTAACATCTTTCTATGAGCGGTTTTTCTGAAAAAAACCCCAAGCATTTTCAATTAATATGTTACAAGAGAAAGTTTTTAAAAACAAATCTCATTTTCGATAGAATAGCTATGCCATGTTTTCTTGGCCGAAAGTGTTGACAGCACAAAAGTATTAACAACTGTAGTTGAATAACTTTACTTAAAAATATGTGCATGTATAAAAACTCTTTTTTAAAAAATGCTTACATTCTACAGCCTATATGCATGTAGATAAGTAAGACCAAAGGTCCTTCAATAAAGTTTTAAGTTCACTGTCTTCTCCTTCAGAAACAGACTGAGCAGAACTAGCAAAGCAAATTACAGTTGAAGAATTGTTTAAAAATCTATTACTTCTCAGCTACAGCATCTCAGTTAAAACCTGTGTTTCTGTGAAGAGGCTTAATACCTACCTATGAGTCCAATGGAAATGCCAGCTGGATACAGGAGCAGTCACACAGTGAGCTAGTGGGAGATCAACAGTTTGATCACAGGAAAGGTACACACCTACCCTAGTCATAAGCAAGGCTAGGCCTCAGGCATCACCTCCAAAACAGTGTTCAGGAAAAAGAAATGTAGAAAGAAATTTGGAGATCATTCTGGTAATCTTTGTGTACAAACACAGGGTTAGAAAAGAGAGGCAATATTTTCATAGTATTTTCCTATAGGTTGCTGGTAAAACAACTACTAGAATACTGCATCCAAACAGATAAAGACTGAAAAAAAGTTATAGATTAAAACAACAAAACTTTTAATAGATTGCTTAATCATCCCAGCTTGTTCTATTTAAATGATTAAAGATTAAAGGCCCCTTGATCACAATTTATAAATGCTGAATCTAGCTGTTGAAGGTATAATGAGATTCAGTGGCTGGAAGATGAAGCTAAACTAATTCAGATCAAAAATAATGCTCTCATTAGTTTTCTGTGTACATATTAACTCTTGAAATAATCTATCAAGGATTGTCCATCACTAAAAAGAATTAAATCAACATTGTTTTTTTTATTTGGTAGACATGCTTTAATTCAGCAACATCTATTGGACTTGAAGCAAATTAAATAATGGCTATCCAGTGACCTGTGTTACTCAGAGGACTGAAGTAAATAATTTTAAAGCCTATATTAATCACCGAGTTCTTTAATTTATCCAATGAAAATTACAATGTCATAGCTTGGTTAGGTGGGTTAATCCTTATGTCTTGATTCGTTTCTTCTAATCACAGTATTAGAATATCCTTTGCAGGAGATGCTTCCTTCCTCCCACAGCCAGCAACAGCTCTAAAACAGACCAGTGGGGCACATCCTGGCCTCTAGGTCATGTTGCCACCTTTGCCAGCAAGCCTTCACAGAGGCCACACTGGATCACATAGGGACATTTTCACCAGCACTGTTGTCCAAAGAGATTACAGAGAAGGTGACATTATTTGAGGTTGTAACTATACCCTGCTGAGAGATGTCCCATGACAGCTGCATCTTTTAAAATGCATTGCAGTGCAGTCTGGGAACAATTGGTTTCTTTATTTGGTAGACAAATGTGGTCATTTTTCAAGGAAATAGACATCTAAGTGTGCTTCTCATTAAGCTACCAGTCAGGCAATTCCAAAGCCTGATCATTCCTCTGCCTTTTTATTTGGCTGGCAGTGACTCTTTTACCTCCCTGGGACAATGTATCAAATGACAATAATCTGCTCTCTGGGGCCTTGCAAGCACTAGATACTGTCATGTAGTGTGCTGTAACTTGAAGGCGCATTTCAGCATGTCACCCAGAGCAGCACAGTGACTGGTCTTTCACCTGGATAGATGATGTGGAACAAGCAGCATAAAAGCTGGAGAAGATGGGGGAAGAGGGTTGTGACCTAATTGCAGCCTTCCAGTACCTAAAGGGAACTCGCAAGAAAGCAGGACAGGGACTTTTTACAAGGGCATGTAGTGATAGGACAAGGGGGAATGGGCTTAAGCTGAAGGAGGGTATGTTTAGATTAGATACTAGGGAGAAATTCTTTATTGAGAGGGTGGTGAGGCACTGGAACAGGTTGTTCTGAGGAGCTGTGGATGTCCTATCGCTGAAAGTGTTCCAAGGCCAGGTTGGAAGCGATTCTAAACAGCTTGGTTTAGCAAAGGGTGTCCTTGCCCGTGGTAGGGGGTTGGAACTAGATGATCTTTAAGGTTGCTTCCAATATGATTTGATTCTATGATTTCACCTAACCCTTTTATTATCGTTTGCCATTTCTCTTTCATTAGATATTTGCAAACACCTACTGGCCTTGCATCTGACACATATAGGCAATAAGAGCTGTGTATTCAGGGAGAAGGCTGTTAAAACTTGCTGCTAGTTTTAGCCAAATTATATACTATTTTGAATTTGGTGCAATGTTAACTTTTTATTTCTTTTGCCAGTTATAGCCATTTAACACTTTGGCCTAACCTAAGGTCTGTGGTATACAGATTTGGTCACAGATTTCTCTTTTGTAAAGCCCTTACATCACTTTTTCTACCATTAAGGGTTGGTGCTTTATGAATCTTTTGCATATGAAATTGTGCCAAATGGCAGTCATGGAAGTCACCACCAGCTTTGAAGAACGAGACAATGGACACTCCTTCTCCAGCTCTAGGCTGTGCCAGATAAAAGGACACTACAGGTCTGCCAGACACTCTTGTTCCATCCCAGCTGTTAGCTATTTGCAGAATTGTTGCTTACCTATGTGGAGCTTACTGCGACAGGTCAGAAAAGGGTTACTGTTCAAGGTAACCCAGCTTGCCTTGACAGGAGTATAAGCAGCTCAGGAGCAGATTAGAAGGGACAGTAAGCTGCAACATGAAGGGTGAGGGAGAGATGGTCAGCTGAAGACAACAGCTTCTGCTAGCACAGCAGTGAACATGTGAAGCAGCCTTAGTTTTGCTTGATTTCTCATCTGTCTAAAATAAGGAGCACAATAGAAATTAGGATTTTCCTCTGTGGAGGGGTTTTCAGGCACTGGGAGCTGGCAGAAGGGGTTTTACCCCTTGTGTGCTGACACAAAGAAGCCTGAAGGTCAACGCTGAAACCCCTCTGGAAGGCGGCACTCAGTGCCCATCACACAATGAAAAAGGGGTAGAGCTCCTCACCCAAAAGGGGCTGTATCCTTCTGTCGCTGTTCAGCAGGCACGCAGGTGAAGGCAAAGTAAAGAGAGGGGCCTCTCCATATGTGTGCCACGCAGGTTTATTCCTGAGAAATCACAGGGACGAAGAGGCCGATTGGTGGGAGGGTCCAGGGATCTTATACTGGGTACAGAATAGGTGGGGAAAGGGATCTCAGCCCATGGGATAGAGACAAGCGGGTGGGATTGACAGGAAAGGAATCAATGGGAACAAAAAATAGGAGGGACTCAGGGAAGAATCCAATGGGGCGTCGAGGAACAAGGAACTTTCTAGAACTAATACATATTAAAGAAGGAAAATGAATATACATAACTTCATACATAACACAAGGAGACAAAATAGTAACCAATCAGGGGAAAACATGCAAAAGACAAAACAAGGGAATCATGGGTTCTCACCATGACTGCAAGTTACATGCTAAGCTAAGGTGGTTGCTAACCACCACAGCTGCTTCTTTGAGTTCTGCTCAGGAGAAAGAGCAGCTGTAGCCACCTGTACCGCTACACCTCTGGTAGTTTCTATTTATCCCAGTCTCATATGCATACCTCCTCCTTAATGTTGGATTTTAATTTGCTCACTGAGCCCTCTAAAAGCTCCCTTCTTTGTTCTTATTAACTTCCCACTCACTTCTAAAGATGGTGGCTGCGATCATATTGTGAATTCTGTTATGCAGCAGTACCAATTAGTACTTGAACTTATTCCTGACTGCTTCTTTGGAAGAAGTTGGAGGTATTTTCTCATTTTCATTCTTCAGGTCACTTCTTGAAAAAAGTTACCTTCTGCAGTAGATAACGGGTCTGTAAGTCACAAAAACTCAAGTCACAAAAATTTAATTTAACGGATTGAATTTATGCAATTTGTTGCTATTGCCAGTGTATTCACTTCTTTCATACTGCTTCCAACTACCAGTTCCAGCTCTGTATTGAATACAAAATGGAGACTAGGGAATACATAACTAATCAAATGGGGTAAAGTAAATGTGTATCTGGATCGTTATGTTTGGGTTTCAGGCAAAGTTGGTAATTTATTACTTATGGTTTTGATGATCAGATTTCCTCAGAAACCTGTCATTCTGAAGTACTCATTATGACACTGAACCGTGCCATAAATCAAATCCCTCCTGATGGGAGAGAATTTTCTAAAAGTCCTTGCAAGGAGTTTCAAAGATAAACCGAGACTTTTCCTTGAGTTTCAATGCTTCCAGATAGTTGTTTATGAAGTCTTATCACAGGAACAGAACCACTAGCGTGACCCAGGTACAGCACAGAGCACAGAAAGCAGGAGACAAGTCTAATTATCAAGACTTACATGGCCTTTTAAAGATAATTTAACCAACAGTTACTAAAAACATATATTATTTTCACTTTCCTACCAATTATTCAGTAACACGGGCAGGAACTGTGGAATTCTCTATCCAATCACTGCAAACTATTTTCACTGTAGAACATGGAGTAGTAGAAGAAGGAGAAGAAGGTTTAGAAAACAACAACAATCCTCCATTTTGATATTTTTTACTCTTATCTATTTACTACAAAGAGAAGCCCAACACCTCTAAATTTTTCACCCTGTGACAATCTTACATAGTAGTCTATCACCTAATTCACACCACTGTATTTTCTAGTTCTTGTCTGATTGTAGGTAATTTTTTCCAAGGTCGGAGGTTAAAACAGTGCTAAGTGTTAAGAACCCTTAAAAACAGGCAGAGAAATATTCTCGGCACTCTGGGTTCCTACATCAGTATTTTTTTTTTGTTTATCCTCTTCAGCAGTGGTAATGATTAATCTGATTCTTTTGGCATGCAGTTTTAAATCCAGTCACTTCAGCAGAATGAAACTTTAACCTTAGCAAATGGAAATCTATTGCCTTGTCAGTGTAGCGTTCTTTTCTATGCGCTGAAGGGCTAAATGTTCAGTAAACTCTCCTACAATGATTTCATGAGTACACCTGCTCTCTGCTTGGTTGTCAGTTTGATTTCTCGTAGTGTAGGTTAATTTAGAATTAATTTTATAAAGAAAAGTGAGCTGCTACTCCTAAAAGACCTTAAGGGAGGTTTCATTCTGTGCAGCTATTTCACCCCTTTCTGTGAAAAACATTCCCCGAGGGAAATTTTATTTCACAGAATATTCTGAGTTGGACAAGACCTCACAAGGATCATCGAGTCCAACTCTCGAGTGAATGGCTCATACAGGGATTGAAGCCATGACCTTGGTGTTATTAGCACCATGTTCTAGCCAACTGAGCTAATAAGGAAACCTTTAATTACCTTAAGACCAAATCAGAAACAGAATTACTTGGCAGCTTAAATCTAGTTTCTGTTAATAGTCTATCCCTTGGAGGTGCTGGAACAGCAGAGATTCTGCACCTTTGACACTGTAAAAACTGTCTGCTTTTGACAAATGTGTTGACTCATTAACTGGCTTCTTTTGCCTTCAGTTTGTTCTCTTTTTTTCATTAAATTCATTTGGAATGCTTATGTTTAAGATGTACCTGATGCATGGGAGTTTTGGTCTTCTCTTCCAAATAACTGGCAAAAAACTAAGGCCATTGTTTTCTATAGCTTGTGTAAGCAGGTGTCACTTTTCTGTCGACTCACAAATACAGCAACTGCGGTACGAAGTTCAGTCCAGACAATCACCTTTATAGAAAAAAAATGTACTCCGATTACAGTGAAGACCTTTACTATAACTCTCAATGGGGCTTTTCCTTTATTAACGTAATTGATTGTAAAATGATGTATTAGAAGACATAAGAAGGCTAAGAATAAGTTAAATATTCATAGAATGAGGATTCTTTTTTCAAGAACAAGAAAACCAGCTGACTTCACACTTGGGGAAGTTGTCAAGTTCTGTGGAAGTGAGAAGATAGTATCTAGTAAGAAGTTAATCATTACACCGAGGGCTGCTTTATAGGAATCTATCAGTGTGAAGCTGTAAACTTATGTAGAATATATTCTAATTTTCCTTGTGCTGTATTTTCAAATGCCTAAGCCTTCTGAAATGAAAGGATGGAACAGTAACGAACACTCATCTCCAACACACTGTACACATGCAGTGAACAGATAAAGCGTTGTGCTGTAGCATCATCATTTCCAAAGGAAGGAGGGTGGGTATATAACTGGAGCCCAGCTTAGCCTTCAGACCACTAAAAGCTGGCCCCTTCCATAGCCCACTGGTCACCAGCAGGGCCATGCCGCTGCATTATCCTTTGAACTTGATGAAATATTTACACATAGATTTAATAGATTACAACCTCTGTCCACAAAGATTTACTTGTGCTTTTCACTATGAGGAATCCTACTGAAATATTGATAAAGTTGGGTGTCAACTTTTCTGAGAAAAAAGATTGAAAAGCTTGTTCATGCTCCTGAGTGGCCGTTACGAATCGCAGAATCAAACTGTTTTGAGAGAAGCAAGGCAGAAGGAACTTGTTTCCTGTGGTTTTTCCATCAGAAATTTCTCTTATAACATGTTATTCCCACTGGTCTTCTGCCATCCTTAGCAATTTGCAGAACGAGCTTTCCCTGTGCATGAATCTGGTGATGTGATGTTGAGTTTGGGCTATCTCTGGTAATTGATGGACCTGCAGCCAAACAGGACAGAGAACTCTTGTTTTTTGGTGCAGCCTTTCTTTTCATGAGGTATAACTGAGAGTTCCTTTCCACTGATTTCTATGAAACTTTTCAGATCATATTTACTTTGGATTAAACCAGCCAATTGGTTCAAAACATACTATAAAAATCTGTGAGCTGATGTGCAAAGGGTTTAAGGATTTAAGGATTACGTAAAACCTTACTTCTTTAAGATTATATCATTTTTTCATTGTGTGTTTTCCTTTAAATCTCTTTAAAGTACTCTAAAGGCTACTATAATGGGTTATATCCATAACCTGCTATGGTTTATTTCAGTGGGGTTTTGATTAAGCTTGCAAGAAATAGGAGAGAATAACTTGGCAGAGAATTCTCTGTCACAGTTGCCTTCTCATCCTTGAAATATATTCTTTTCCCTCTATGGATATGGCTTGTGAATGAAAGGCCTTAACTTTCACATTAAACTATGTGATGAACCTACTGTAGTATGCAAGAGTCTAGCAAAATAGTGAAAAAGCCAGTTTACTTTTTACTAAAAGTGAAAATTCAGGAAGAATGGAATACAAAGAAATGGGAAAACCCCACACAGGGCCTGACCACAGACTGGTATAAATCAATTCAGTGGTCATGTGCTGGATGATGCCTTCTGTTTCAGCACACTACACCAATGCAGTAAATAGCAGACTGATTAAAGCTGTAGGCTCATTAAACACTGACAGATTTGTGGCAGACATCACATACTTGACTCCTGATCACTGCATATAAAGCTAGCTTTGAGGAGAAAGGAGGTATTAGGAAGATTTTGCAGCACCACAGACTAAGTCAAAGGAAAATCTGTATTAAGGATTAAAAGAGACAATAGAACTCCTGCTTTCTAACATTAATATGTGTGGAATTTATTTTTACAAATTCATGAAGTAAATGGTAAGAATCTTCTTATTTTAAAAAAAATTTAAATAGACTAAATTTAAAAAAAAAAAATCCATCTTTTGCAGGTCTAGAGTAACCTGCCATAAGAGCAGCTTGTTCACAGCTGTTGTGTCAAACATCCATTTCTTCCAACTTTCCAGCAAAATGTCGTAGCAAAAATAATTTTCCTTCTCATTTCTAATATTAATTGTTGCTTAGTACTCTTGTAAGTGTTGCACAGTACTGCAATTTGTGAAATAACTGAATGGTTCCACTTGGATCAGGCTGAAAACAAGAAAATAATTTGTCACCTTCCATCTTCTTTACTTCTTATGGGCTGCTTATTCCAAGAAGCCATTTAAGCTGTTGAGAATCTTCTTACTATGATGCATTTGCTGTCATTTTGCTGAAATCCCCAAAAGTAAACTTGTCAGATTACTGACTGAGGCCACAGAAATGTTCCTCATTTCTGCCCACTGTTGCCACATGAGGAGATTGACAGCTGGGCTGGAAATCTCCCAGAATCAGACCTGAAACCAGTCAGAATTTACTCATGAGAATATTACAGTGAAATTCTGCAGCTTTAGTAAAACCCACAAGGAAGGCCAAGAAGATAATTAATAAGAGAAGATGTTCTGGACATGAGGGGAGGATGTTCTTGTTATGGGACATTGAGAGTGTACAGGGAAGAACTTGTGGATAATATGTAGCAACTATACTTTTGCTTGTATAGCTGATTGTTTACTGCCTGAATGGTCATTGTTTGTTAGGCAGCCTTGTCATTGTTTGCTAAGCAGCCACATAAATTAGGCCACAGCTATTGTGAAGAGGTATAAGAATAGAAGTAGAGAAAATAAAAAATCTTTCTACCTTTCTCGACTATGGATTATGACTAGTGTGGCTTTTATGTCTGCCTCGACTACAGCCACCTCCACACAGTAATTGTATGGTCCTTAACTTCATCTTGGATAATTTTTGCAGTAACTGTTTGTAGCTATCTACAGATACAGCTGAAAGATGGTCTGAAGTGATACCTGGGATCAAACCCTTGCTAGAGACCCATTGGTAAGCCAGCCACTGGATACTTTAATTTGACAATCGTAATTTTACTTGCTGGTAAAGCTCCTAGTTTCTATTCAGGTGAGACTACCTGAAGCTAAATAAAACTGTAGAATGATAAGCATGTATTCCAGGAGACAGACACAGTATTTTCCTTTGATTCCTGAAGAGGCACTGGAGGTGACTGTGTGAGAAATGGGAAAGAAGGACTAGACTTTCTGGGTCAGCCTGAAACACCAGTTAATACTAACCTTCATGACTACAGCTGTGAGGCAAGAGGCTAAATACTAAGGCAGAATAACTTGTTCCAGCAAACATTGTTAAGACATGTTGTTTGGTGAAGGAGAAATAAAGAGGTTCAACTGGAAACCCAAGATCTTATCATCACCTCATGCTACTTACCTGAAGCCAGCCAGAGGCAACTGAGGCACTTATGTCCAGGATTGGATACAGTTAGTATTATTCTTACTTATTATTCCTATAGGGTAAAAGAAGGTGTTAGTGCCACCAGTGATACTGGGCAGTAGAAGGTGAAGATCCTCAGAGAGGACCATAAAGAGGCATTGACTAGACAGAGGTAGTGAAAAGAGAGAGAGAAAAAAAAGATTGAATATATTTAAGCAATATATTTAAGCAATATTAAGACTGTACAGACATATTTATGGTGCACAGAATATAAAGAGAAGCTTGCAAAACAGAAGGAGACTAAGAAGTCTGTGGAGTGAGGTGTGAATTTAAGGAGACAAAGAATAGGTGAAGCTGCAATGACTTATTAATTGCAGATTAATTGTAAAGCCAGCAGAAGAGAGAATTTGAGATTTAGAAAAATTCATGAGACAAATGTTTGGACCAAGCAAGGGGGACCTTGAGAGTGTCATGTATCAAAATAGAAATAAATTAGGATTAGAAAAAAAAATGATAGGGTATCTTGCCTTAAATGAAATTAAAAGATTGAGAAGAGAAGAAATAGTTAAGGAATAATTGCCCAAAGGCTGTACTTGGTGAGGTCCAATTAAGCAGTGGACAAGGAATGGCCAGATGTCACAGGGTCAGCATAGGAATGAGTAATATCCTGAACTATGCTGACATGTAACAGCGCTTTTTGAGTGAAACTGAGATATCCAACACTACTCAGTGTTATTACTCAAGAGTGGTTGTATGCCTCCAGCATTTTTACAGAATGTTCACAAACAGAAATGGGGGATAACCTTGAGAGGGACCAAGTAAAGAATCTCCAGTTTTCCTATATTACTTCCATTATCTGGAAAGATTCAAGCAGACAGAAAGACAGTTTCATTGCTGTGATCTCCCCCACAACTGGTAGCACAAAGTGTGGATGCTCAGCAAAACTGAATTGCTTAAAATTTTGAGAATATCAAGTGTTTCAAGGCAACTATTTTCACTATGTGTTCTGAAGCATAAGGAGTTGATTAATTCATTTAAAACTGACTGTAAGTGAAATACAAAAAGAGTTTGTAGAAACTACTGCTGATCTCCCAGTAATGAGGAAAGCATAGCTATCTGGGTAGATGAATATGTTATGCAATGTAAAGACATTCTGAACCCATGGCACACATGAAAGCCTTGTAATACAGGTTATCTAAAAGAAGTCAAGTATACTTCCTACTACCTGAGAGCAAAAAGGCCTTAAACAAGCATGTTCAAAGTGCTCATTTTAACAATTGTGGTTTGCATCTAGGAATACTGCATAAGTACTTGTTGGACAAGAATCAGAAGAACTTTGAGAGTATGTGTAAAGCATTGAAAAAAAATCAAGATTACACATTTGGTATTGCCACAGCGTTCCTTGAGGCGGGCATGTAGTAAGCCTCCCACAGACTTGAACCAAAGCTCTCACAATTAATAGTAAAGCTCCCATAGATTTGAACACAGATTGTAGATTAGTAGGTGAAGAAGGTGTAAATTTCAGTTTGAAAAGAGAATTCAAGAAGCATGTCACTGAAAATACAGGATTACATGACAGATATGTGTGTCAACACAAATTGTGCATACATGTATGAATCAATGTCTGTAAATGTGCAAGCTTTTCTAAAACTTTGGGAGCAGAGGGCTAAAACTTTTTGAGAAGTCAGTGAGGTCTTGGCTTTTAAATTAGCAGTAGATTTTTTATCCTCTATTAGGAAGATTACCAGTTCAGGTTTTATTTATGATCATATGACTTAGTGCAACATACACTTACTACAAGTGTTTGGTACTCTGGAATTAAAAAATGAATTAAAATAACCTTAGGCAGTAACTTGAGTTCCTTCATATCCTACTTAGAGGATGACAAATAGCTATAAAATGATCAGAGGATAGCCTCATCAGGCAGGATTTCTTCCAATCTCCATCCCTTTTCTTATGCCACAGATAACTTCTGGCCTCATGATGCCATGTCTCCTGCAGAGAGAAAAATCCCCTCTGTTACCACTGCAAAAGGCAGGATTCAGGGTGGCTTATTGTGGACTTTTCTACCACTACATGTCCAAGGCAAATGTTTACAGGACAAACAGTTGTCTGCAATGGATGGATGAATTTGATAATAGGTTTGAAACTCTTTTCTCAGCTTCGTCCTAAAACACATAACTCATTGTCAATGGCAGTGGAAGCACAGGTTGGCCATATTCTGTATTTACCCCACATACACATAAAATCCTGTTTACTGTAGTCGTCCTGCAGTCTCTGCACAACCAGCAGGCTCCCCTCTCACTGAAGGTGTCACTGGTTGGCCTTGTGTCCCTCATACTCATCTCCTAAGCCTATCTTTTGTGTGCTCTTACACCACTGAGAGGGGGCTAGTCAGCCTCTGGAAGCACAGGGAGCAGGAAAAGGATTTGGGATCATGGCACTTTGATTTGGGAAATAATGAAAACAAAAGTGTTAAAACTAAAGACATTTTTAACTATCATCAGGTATCTGTGTATTTGTAAATAAAACAGAGGAGCTACTGATTTGTTACCACATTTAATTATTACTATGATACCTGGGAGAAGTTTCACCTGAACTAACTAGTACATGTCTAAAGGGTTCCTGGGATTTGGGCATGGGTGCATTTGAAGCAGGAGTATGGTCAAAATCACCTTCTGAAACCAACATTTATACACATGTTTTGGGAGTAGTGTGCACCAAAATAATTATCAATTCGCAGCAGGGATGCAACCACTTTTTTCAAAATAAAAAGCAGCCCCCACATGGTCGTGGATGTATAAATGTAGACATGGAGGCAAAAAACCACTGAGATTGTAAAGTGAAAAAAGGTTCAGTTCTTGACTTCAGGCAAACACTATCAAATCAGTATGGAGAGGCTTTTAGCTACAAGGAGCAAGTGGATCATCCACACTGCAGGCAGGGATACCTGCCAGGACGTGCTCTTTGCTCTTCCAGCCATGACATTCTGAAGATGCTGAGAAAGTCTTCCAAAATTGAGACAGTGTAGATAGGAAATTTAGCTTTGGACAGGGCATGCTGTAGCACCCAGACAGGGAAGAACTCAATATGACATAATGTGGAAGATGAGCCTCACTGCAGGAAGAACTACTTTGAAATACCTGAAGTGATCATAATGAAGCGCCTATAAAAAAGTTGTTACTAAGTATGGTTGTAGTATCAGTAGTAGATTCAGAAAGTAACACTGAACTATTTCAACATGGATATGACTGCCAGTGAAAAATGAAATGCGATATTGCTTTGAGAAGGCAAGAAAGGCAGCAAAGACAAGAAAGACAACTGCCTGTGATCTTGCTTTTGACATTACTGTCACAGTTCTTCATAAGTAAAAAAATCTCCTTCCTCGAGATGTGACAACCTAAAGGAATTATTTAAAGACAGTTATGGGAAAGAATAAATTTGGGGAAAGCTAAAATACATGCCCTTGGTACATAAGCCCCATCATGTTGCTTGAGAGAGCAGCTTCTTCCAACTTCTTCCCAGCTTTTGCTTGATCAGCTTTATCATCCTTTACAGGTTTCCCAGGAGAGCTCCAGCACCCACTAGGGAACAGGGTTTGATAAATGACTATCCACCATCAGCTAGGAAGTACTTTCCAAGTGAGAAGTCCTCCAGATTTTTTACTTCACATCTTTCAGGCCCTGTGGTCCTTTTTCCCTCTTCAGTATTAGTAAATGGCTATAACCCAAAGCTTTGCAACAAATTCCCTTTTGTGCAAAAATGAACCCCTGTCTACAAGACCAATTTGCCAGAGCATGTCATTAGGACCTCTGTCACTCGATTGTGCTTGCTGTATGAAATCAGTATTTTGGCTGAAATATCTTGCCCTGCATTTACTGCTGAGCCTGGTCCTCCTGGTCCTCCTGAGGTTGCTGGTAGGGAAGAGGCAGATGTGCTCCGCCTGTGCCTCACCTCAGTGGCACGCGGGTAGTGTTTGGGTGTTGCAGTGGCTAAGTCCACTTTATACCCCTCAAGTTGCCTTAAAAGTGGTCTCTCCTTAAAACACTGTGCTAGAAGGTTCTCCCTTTGTCTAGATTCTGCTGGTCACTGGCCCTCTCCCCCTCCCATTCCTTTTCCCATTGGCCCCTGTTATGCCATTCAACCTTGCCTCTGCCCCCTAGCCCTCAGACTATTGCTTTTGGATGCTTTTGGGGGACTGATGCGACAGAAAGATCCACTCTATAATGATTAGAGCCCTCACTTCTTTATTTGGCTCTGTAGGCACCGAGCCCTGCTGTTCCTTTGGGCTGTCTGCAGAGGAGCTCAGAGCGAAGGTGCCTCACACCCAGTACAGTAAAAGAAGGCACAAGTGGTAGGTTTTGTCTCCAGACTTCCCCAACAAACAGGTGTCGCTGGCTGCCTGTATGCAAACTACCGGGGTGGCATACGAACAGATCTTACTTTTCACAGAACTCACGGGTCTGCTGCAGACACTGGTATGGCATTAGCAATTAAAAAAAAAGGCACAAAACCCCTGCTGCCCAGTTATACTGCTGTGGTGTCAGGACCCAGTTTTCCACAGGGAATGGCAGCACTTCCATCCCCCCCATCTGGAAACCAAGAACGTGTCAGACTGCCGATACAGATTTTCCAGCTCTGGTCTCTCATCATAAGGAGACTAAGTTTAGCATTTCAGCTGTTCTAGGCCGATCTTCCACGTGAGAGAAGTTGTGGCTTTATTTTATTTTTCTTTTCTGGTCGCTTTTTTGAGGAATCACCTGGTCTGTTGTGGGACTGAGCTTTTCCCTGGCAAAATTCGGAGTCTCTGCCAGTCACTCCTGTTGAAGACAAAGTACACCGCGGGACTGTCACACAGCCGAGGAAGCCTCCCGGGGTAGTTTCAGCGACCTTGAGAAATTCAGCCTGAGTCACTGGGATGACAGCATCAATTGTCACAAGTATGAAGAGAAACATGTAGCAGAACACCGTGACATCCATTTAATAATTTGCCGTCTTTAATGAAACGGGACAATTATAGGTAAATGTATGGGCTGTGGCACCACTGATATTTCTTTTTTACTATCATTCTTGCTGAGAAGGCGTCTATCAGGTGTTAACCTCTCAGTGGCGGTGATGTTCAGCGGTTCTCTCAGGCAGAGAAAGGCACTTTGTAAACAAGGCTCCCCCTGCCCGAGTGGCACAGCCGCACTTCCCTCCCCCCGTCCCGCAGCACCCGGTGGTTGGTACCGACGGTGGCGCATGCGCGGAGGGCGGCCCGCGGCTGCGGACGGTGCTGTGGGACCGGCGGGTCGAGCCGGGTCGGGGCCTCCCTAGGCGGGTTGGGCCGGGCCGGGCCGGGCTGGGCGCTCCCGGGGGACCAGGCAGGGCCGTCCCGGCATTGCGGGCAGCGCTGTGGGTGAGGAGCGGGGTTTGTGCGTCGGAGCCGGTTCCCCGGTCTGCGTGAGGGCTCAGCGGCCCCGGGGGCGGAGGAGGGTTACGGGGGGGTGTCGGTGCCGTGTCTGTCCGGGGGCGGAGGAGCTGTCGCGGCCTTGCTGGAGCCAGGGTTTGCGGTAGTGGGTCGCGCTGTTCAGGGCCTGGTCGTGCCGTGCGATCGGTGTGTTTTGCCCTGGTTTTCCCCGGGGAGATGAGGGCGGGGGGCTGCTGGGACTTGGAGTCGGTTTTGCCAAGTGTGAGGCCGTGGGGTGGGCGAAGGGCCTTCAGGGCTCCCAGCCCATCCCTCTCCTCGGAGCGGGGCACCTGCGAGCAAAGGGCAGGGCGAGTAGGTGCTCCACAGGATGCACCACGGGGAGCGGTGGTGGCATTTGCTGCCCGCTAGAACAAGGCTAGAGCTTCTCATCGGGCGCTCAGCCCTCGGTGGTCTTCGTGGTTTTTTCACTTGCAGTCACCTGACTCCCAAACGCACAGTGGTGTTAAGCACTTACAGGCTGCGGCGGGTGTGGTGGTTATGCTTATATCACCTATATGGTTCATAAAACGAGCTGTAGTTCAAATGTTTCAGTATTATTTGACTTTTCCCTCCCCACAAGACTTTGTTTTTGAACTACAGTATGTTCAGGAAGTTTCAGACAACTTGAGACACTAAATGCTGGGCTGTTCAGCTAATTACACTGATGTTGCTAATAATATGTAATAATGTTGCTTGTTTGCATTCCATACTCTTTTTCCATTTTTAATATGTTTTTTGTTGGAAAGTAGTTTAATGTTCAGAAACTGATTGCAGAATCTTGTTTTGAGCCGTGATCATTACAGCCCTGTTTTGGTGTAAGTGGTCCCCCTTACTGCATTAGTTTTCTGTAGTTTTATTTCCTGGATCTGTATTTGAGATTCTGAATTGCACCCAAAGCTGTAGCAAATGGTGGAAAATCAGTGTGGGAAAAGCAGGGGACTAGGACAATAACTGCGTGATACTGTTGAAATAAAAGTTTCATAAGTAACAAAACAGGATTTGCTTCTTATATTTTCTATTCCTCTTTCTTGCCTTCCTACTTGACCCTCTTCTGCCTTTGCTTCAGTGCATTACTTTGTATTAGTAGGGACTTTGCAGGCCAGTTGTTAATCTTAAACGTGTTGCTTAAGTTTTTCTTGTCTGTCTACCTGTCTTTGGGATGACTGCCTAACGACAACAGGACCAAAGTCCTAACTGCAGTGGATGTGAGCACTCTGTGGTTTAGAATCTATATATATGGATGTACTTAAAAATTCACTATTTTTTTTTTTCTCCTTGTTCCAGATGGAAAAGAAGAGTTCATGCTTACTGGTTTGCTGAATAGCTGAGGCTAAATAGGCGTGAAGGAGGCTATAGTGGGGATGAGAAGTGTCAAAAGAGAAGAAATGAATCCTGTAAATGATGATGCAGTGTTTGGGACCATTTTTGACTGGGACTATCTCTTATGGGAAGTTCGTTTGACATTTTTAGCTGCTGGTTTTTTAATCTACTTGGGAGTATTTCTTCTGTCTCACTGGTTGTCTTCTTGGAGAAGTACCACTTACCGTGCCTTATATGCAAAGGAGAAGGTGTTTTGGAATATGGCAGTCACACGTGGTGTGTTTGGACTTCAGAGTTGTGTTGCTGGGTTATGGGCTTTGCTCATAGATCCTGTTTTTCATGCTGACAAAGTCTACTCACAGCAAAAGTGGAGTTGGTTTAACTGTTTAATAGCAGCTGGATTTTTCTTGCTTGAAAATGTAGCAGTTCATGTGTCGAACATTATTTTTAGAACATTTGATGTTTTCTTGGTAGTTCATCATTTGCTTGCTTTTGGTGGCTTGGCTGGTTTAGTTATCAATGTGAAATCTGGACATTATCTGCCTTTGATGGGAATGTTGCTGGAGATGAGTACTCCCTCAACGTGCATTTCCTGGATGCTTCTGAAGGTAAGAATATGACAGTTTTCAGATTATGCTTATAACAGTTTTCATGCATTTCACTTGTTTGTAAATAATCTGTATGGTTTGTTTGGATAAAACTGCATTTATCCAACTGATATCTATGTTACTGTCATACCTGCTTTTGTCATGATGGCACTTCTGCAGGCCTCCATGTAGGTTTCTGTGTGGTGCTGTGTGCATGTCCACAGTGGAATGGTATAGATCCATACCAAGTTTGGGGTGCCATATACATGTGGAATAATACTGCACTATGAGGAAAAAATGCCTGAGAGTGTGTGTATATGAAAGTTGGATATTTGCATTAGTTCTACAGATTCCTCAGTTCCTTATCTTGAAGTAACAATCTCACTTCTGCATACTTTGTGTTCTTGTTTTTCTAGGCTGGCCATGCTAACACCTTTTTCTGGAAGGCAAACCAGTGGGTGATGATCCATCTGTTTCACTGCCGCATGATTCTTACCTACCACATGTGGTGGGTGTGTATTTTCAATTGGAATTCCGTCATAGAAAATCTGGGACTTCTTCACTTTATTGTTTTATTCTCGGGATTATTTGCTGTTACACTAATACTTAACCCATACTGGACATACAAAAAAACTCAGCAACTCCTCAGCCCAACTGACTGGAACTTTGAAAATAAAGCAATGGAAAATGGAAAATTAAATGGTGAGACACATCAAAAGAAGGGGATATAGCACTGAAGCAGCAATGTCCCAGCAAGGTAACAGAAGAATACAATGCGAAGTCGTTCTTTGCACATGAACTAGAAGATTTTGCAAGATGCTCATTGACACAGTGACTCCTTGCTGGTAGCATTCTGTATGCATCACAAGTGTTGAAAAGCATTGTTTGTGTTTCTTACGTGCATACATATAAGAACTTCAACCCCTGTTACAAATTACGCCAACAGTTTGTCAGGTTGGACAATATTTCGTAATTTAGTAGTGATGTGCTCCCTAATGCCATCTTTTTTCCTAATGCTTCAAAGTGGCTTTACAGTTAAGTCATCTATTAAGCTCAGCTTGAATCAAGTTTAGCTGGAATCCTATTTCACATATGGTAGAGATGCTGATACTGAAAATTATGTTAAATTGTTTGTTAAGATCAATAATGATCCAAGTTAGGTATGCATGGGTACCTAATTCCTGTGTGCCAGTGAATCATTCCAAGCGGCAGAACCGGTCAGTGGTAGAATGCCATCATGGCCCGGGTTTGGGTTTTGTTGTTGGTTGGTTTGTGGGTTTGAGGTTTATGGGTATTTGTTTTTGTTCTTTTTTTCTTTTAAGTGCACTTAAGGAACAGGAAAATAACTGTTTGAGTGTTTGCTGTCAAAGTTGTAGTTTTCAGGTTGCCCTCAGTATGGGAGGAGTTCATATCCATCAAAACCATACCTGTGGAGATCCATGCATTTGCGAAATGAGTGGTCTAGTAGGTAATCATAGTGGCCCCTTTTGGACTTGAAATCTATGAAATACAAGGGGCAACACCAGAAGGTGACTCTGTATTGTCCTTGAAAAAAATGCTGCTTGATTAGTAAAATTATTTTGTTTGTAGGTCCCACATGAGGGGTTATGCAATTGGTTCCACTAGTGCTTCTGTTATGGTTCCTCTTATTTTTTGGAATGCACTTAGTTTTAGGTGGTTTCAGAATCTGAGGTGACTCCTCTGTGGAGGAAAGCCTGTATCACCTCCTGTAGGAGTTTGGTTGTTTAAATATTTTTATTTAACTTTAAAGAACATACCAAGAGACACTAACAATCCTTTGCACTTTATCTGCCACATCACAAAAATCTTTCCTTGACCTGAGAAACTGGGTTGCTCTTTAGATAGGGACTTACTGGTTGATGGCTCCTGGGCGAAATGTTGGGAAGTGGATGGAGGGATACAGATCACGATAGAAGAGGGTGACGCCTAGTGGCAGGAGAATGACAGAATGACAGGTATTGATTTTGGTGCATGGAACTAATGAGATTAAAAAAAATGGTTAAGTGGAACTCTGTGTGACATGACTGCTACACAGATTTATTTCCCAAAGCATTAAGACTGGGTGAGCCCAAGTTGTGAAGAATTCATGGTCAAGCCGTGAATTAGAGACTTTGTGGACTGATCTGTGGTGGAATATTGTTTTAAATGTGTGAGAGAAGCACTCTTTGGTGTAAACAGCCCCATTTTATTAATTTTTGGTGGGAATGTCTTTGATTTGTTCTGAGTGAAGGGAGTGGTCAGGTTGCTGTGTTCCCTAATTTACTCTGTGTGAGCACAGAGTTGAATTGCTGTTCGATGAGGGAGAGGAAGCTTCTTACTTCAGGTCACAAATATATAGCCAGATCTTGTTGATAATGATGAAGTGGTGAATATCTGAAACTGCCTATTCAAAACCAGGGTGAGAGGTTATTCACAGTTATTATACACAGCAACCCTGTCTGTTATTGTGCTGATATTTAATAGATAAAATCTAAATCTACCTTCTTATTTCTAAGCTGGGCAGAATGAAGTTGCAGTGTTGCTTGTCTGGGCACCATCCTATAATAAAAAGGGTTCTTAAAAGCTTGAAATGATGTACCTGTCCTGAGGAGTTGTGTGTGGGAGAGTAATGTTAAAAGTACTTGGGAAGAAACCAGAGGGTTGAATTCCTTGGCAGTGGAACCAAAAAATATGATCTGAATGCATATCTTGCAGAATCCAAACCTCACTTGCAGGAGTTCCAGGGAGAAAGAGAATAAGTCATCAGGTTATCAGAATGATGGTGTACTCTATGAAGCTTAAAACTTGAAGGTTTGGATTCAATAAAACAAGGTAATAATTGTTAAAATCTTAGCTACAGAATTCTGAAGAATCCTAACAGAAAATGGAAGCATCAGAAAAAGTTTGGGATGAGTGTGTAATTCTTATAGTGGCTGGCTAAAGAATGTGAATTTCCTATGTGCTAAAATAAAAGAATATGGAGGGTGGGGGATAGTAGTGAATTAAGACTGAAAAAAGACAGGTGGAAATTTATGTCATAGCACCAGATGTCTAAAGTTTAATATTTTATACTCTTAATTTGTATAATTTTATTAAGTGAATTTTAAATCTTGCATTAAAATTATGTTTTAGCATCATAATGCAGTCTTCTTAGTTTGCATCCTAGTGTGAGTTTTTTCACAAAAAGACTGTTGGGCTTTACATATCTTAACTACATAATGAGTAATACTTTAGAGCCTCTGTTAACCAAAACACTGGTAGAACAAGAAAGCTATGCAATAAAGCAAATAACAGCACTTATTTTATTTCTGTTGGTTTGAGAGTACTTTACAGTCCGGCTAGAAATATAACAAAAATACAGACAACCATTCTTCATTTTGATGGCTTATCATTGGAGTTACCAGTTCTGTTAAACAGAGCCTCTTTTTTTTATACTTGAGTATGAAAGAACCTTTTATAAGGGCGTGTAGTGATAGGACAAGGGCTTTAGTTTAGGCTTTAAACTAAAAGAGAGTAGAGTTAGATGATATTAGGAAGAAATTGTTCCATATGAGGATGGTGAGTCATTGGAACAGGTTGCCCAGAGAAGTTGTGGATGCCCCATCCCTGGAAGTGTTCAAGGCAAGGTTGGATGGGGCTTTGAACAACCTGGTGTAGTGGAAGGTGTCCCTGCCTACAGCAGGAGGGTTGGAACTAGATGATCTGTAAGGTCTCTTCCAATCCAAAAACTTCTGTGATTGATTCTTCACTGTCTATTGACTGCTCCCTTTAGGAGGATTTTCTGGTTTATTATTGTGGATGACTGTCGCATTGCTCTGAAACGAGTCTGAAAAAGTTCTTGAACTGAGGGTTTTGGTGTGTATTTACTCTTATAACTAAGTGCTGCTTTTCAGCCCAAAGGTAGAGTAGCCATAGCTTGTTTGTAAATTTTGTTGAAGTGAAACTAATTCCAGTCCTGTTGGGCCTTCTTATATATATACAACCTCATCCACAATCCCATTTAGAAAAATTCAGTCAGCTTCAGTAGTGGCTGGATTGGATCACAGGGTGTGCTGCTGTGGATTTGGAAAACTCTTGCATAACGTGATATTGAGTGAATTACTTGTTTTGCCAAGGTGGCTGCTAGGGACTTGGCTCTGCTTTCTTGTTGAACAAGCTTATTTGAAGGAATGGTGTTTGTGTCACCTTTCTGGCTGAAGCTTTTTTTTTTTAAAAAAACCAACAAAACTACAAACCAGCAAACTGTGGTGGGAGTGATGGTGTTCAGTTTTGTTTTGTTTTTTTTTAAAGAAAAATGTCTGTTCTGAGACACCTTGTCCAGTCATCTGGTTCTTACTGTCTTTATACAACATTCCTAAATCACAGCTTGTGTTTTCCTCCATTTCTGTCCTGTGTTTTTTTCCCAAAATTTGTCATCGTTTTCCCCCCAAACCCACCAATTTTTCTATTAATATTTTTTCTTACTTGCAACACTGGTCATGATCTTGGAGGAGTCACATTACCACTGCAGTATTTTTGTCTAGTAGTTTTCAGTACATCCTGTCAGGCCCATCTTGCACTAAATACCCATGTCCAAATCTTTCAGAGTTTTTTTGCGTTTTCCTGATAACGTGGATTAAATATTGATGTGATGTACAGTTATAAGAAACCTTCTTTAACCTCAGGGAGACTCCCCCTTAAAGTGAATTTAAGAGTGTTAAGCAAACTCAAGTCTGCTCTTGTACAATATAACGTTTGTTGAAAAGCATCTTTACACTGTACATAAATAAAAGTATTTTATCGAATAGCTGTCTATTGTGTTTCATTTACTGATGAAAATAATGTCTGTTGTTTTTTACTTGCTATTTGTAGCTTAAACAGTTTTTGCAGTGTATGCACTAAAAATGATTTGTTTATTTTGAAATGTTAAACTTGACAAAGATAATGTCATATTCATGGACATAGCTGTAAAAATCTTGTAAACCAATGTCCCTTCACCAGCATTTAATGTATTATTCCCACAAGCATGTTGAGAACACTAGAAGCTGTGCTATATGTAAGTATGTATTAAAAACAGTTTAAAAAACATCTCTTGGGAATGACCCTTCTGGCTTGTGTATTTGAAGTGTGTCGTCCATTTTTGCATTAGGCTCTAACTGTGAAGACACTTCATTTGGTACCACATGACACTTCATGGTTTAGTATGAGCTCCCTTAAATAAACAACAAAAACTTGTCCCATTGCAAAATAGTAAAATACAGGTCTAAGCATTTCTTTCATGATGCTCTGTAGGAATTAATTCCTGATGCTTTTTAGGTTAGTGAGTTAAAGGAACACAGCATCATTACTGGCATTTTAATTATTCTTAAAAGAATGCACAATGCAAGCAAGTGGTTGGCTGCCTCTGCAGTGAAGTCCCCAAGATTAATTGAAGCAGAAGCAAGACATTTATGTGTACTCACTGAAATGTGTGTGGGTACAGACTGGGATGAGAAGAACAATTGTCTAATAGTGTTTGTATGAGTAAATTCTTTTTTTTTTTTTTTTTTTTTGTAAATGATCTGTAAAATAAATGTTATTAAATGTTATTTTTTCCTATTCAGGTGTTTTCAATGAATAAGTAAATATATTTACTATAGTTTTAAAAAATTCTCAGAAAAATATTGTAGCACACTTGTGCCGACAATGTTATACAGTAATTACAATCTTTTGGTCTTGTGTCATTGCACTGGTACTTAAATTGGAACAAAAAAATGCAAGCAGTGGTCATTAATGAATTAAATTATGCCTGTTGCTTTAGTTGTCAGCCCCCAGATGGGTTTCCAGTGTTGGAAGAGACATTTCATGCTCTGGATATGATTAACTAATTAGCACGTTCTGCTAGTGGTGGTGTCACAGAGCCGGAACAAGTATTTTGCAGCACATTGTGCCTTCCTGTTTTCTGTAAATTGAACGCTGGTGAGTGGGATGGAATGATGATGATACAGCAAACCTGCAAGACAAGAGCAGTCCTTGTTCATAGTTCAAGGTGGCAGACAGGCCAAGCTTGAAAGGAGTGCGGCCTGCTCATCTGTCCACAAATAAGAAAACAAGGAAATTGGCTATGCCATTGCTTGCTGCTACTGTGTGTATGTTCTGAGAGCCAGCTAGGGTCACTTCTAAGTCATTAGGAATATAACCTGAGCAGAGAGAGTGGAAATTTAATACTAGCTTTGTCAGATGCACTACTTCTGGTCTGAAGTTTTTATTTCCTTTTATGATGGTAGCTGCCTCTACTCCTTTGCTTGGCTCACGTTAGTGTGCTGTATAAGCTGACAGTGTTTTCCCCACTATGTCCTCTGTAAACAACTGTGAGGTTTTAGTACTGGTAATTGGTTCTGGCAGCTCCAGGTACTTGCTCGGATTTATACATTGTTATATAGATCTGAAACTTCCTTCTCTTGCCTTGCTGCTTCTGCTGCTGCTAAAAGCAGTTTACCGGGTGACCACTGCATTTTCTTACTGAAGCTGTGCTCAGTCAAGTTTAAGCATGGGGCTTGCACCAAGCAGGGGACAAAATAACCTGAGAAAGGACTAACTTTGTAGAAGGTAGAGAGTTGACATTCCTATGTTTCTGGACCTTGCAGTTCTGCTGTCAGGATCTTTTAAGTGTAAATCAAGGTGATAGCTATGATACCTTGAAAAACAAAGCCATGCGGACAGTATATAGAGTACTTTTACATGGAGGTTTGCATAGAGTAGGCATAGAGCATCTCTAATGAGCTTGTTCATCTTGTTTTGTGGGTCGTATTTACAGGAAGAAAGTGTATCCTGGAAAGCACCAGTAGCTTTCCTAAGGAGTCATTAAGAATTAAATATGAAAAAACTAGGAGGCTTTGGGATGAGGTAGATGGAACTGGTTGTTACATTGTATACTGTTGAACAGGTTGTGTTTGGATATTGAATAGTAGTTTTTCTGATGCTTTAGCTGTTTGTTTTTTCTCAGCATCATATTGAGTATTACTGTGACACTGGTTGAAGCTAAGTTTGAGAAACTTCTTTCAGGACATCAAAATTACTAAGCAATATATTGCCCAAGGCTGAAAGAGCCTAATGTCTCTTCTAATTTAAAGTAATTTATTCTTGTATCATCATTGCCTTTTTAGCTTACATAATTATTTTTACCCCTGGAGACTCTTTTGCATATTCATGAGTACAAATCAATCTGCTCTTTTGTTTTCCTAGCCATCCTAATACTCTTTGTTTGTCACTTTTCCCACTTGAATTTCTTTTTATTACATGTTGGCAGCTTAGAGTTGTACACAGTGTTTGATATAAAGTCTTCTCAGTATCTTGTATTACACTAGTACGTCCTTTCCTCCCCTGGGAACAGTTCTGCTTCAGCCAAAGGCTGCATTTGTCTTTCAGGGCTGCACGGCCTCAGCGCTTAGTGGTGCTCCTGAGAAGAAATTCACTCAAGTTTTTCCCTTTATCAGCTTTAGGATGAAGAAGAGCCATCAGAGATCAGCGAAATAACTGAAAGCAGGAATTTTGTGTTACAGAAACAACTTGTGCATATTATTGTCTGGGGTGTGGGTGCCCACGTGTGAGCAGCGAGGGCTCTGTGAGGGGAGGCCGGGCTGCCCCAGCCGGTTCCAGCCGGATCCAACCGCCCACCGCAGGGCGCGGCTGAGCCCACGGCCGGGGCGGGAGCACCTCGGGGGAAATGTATGTAAGGGCAAAAAATGCTGCACAGAAGTGAGAACAAAGTGAAAGAAATAGCTCTGCGAGCACCAAGGTCAGTGAAGAAGGAGGGGGAGAAGCTGTTCCAAGGCACCAGATCAGAGATTCACCTGCAGCCCATAGAGGAGCCCTAAAGGAGCAGGTTTATCCGGAAGGCCTGCAGCCTGTGGGAAGCACCCACACTGAAGCAGAGGAGAACTGTGAGGAGGAAGAAGTACCGGGAGGAGCTGTTACTGTCTGACCACAACCCCGGTTCCCATCCCACTGTGCCCCTCGGGGTGTGGAAGGCCATGGAGTTGGGAATGAAGGAGTGATGTTGAGTTTGGAGAAGGGACAACAGAGGGGGGAGATTTTTTTTTTTACTTTTGTTTTTGTTTCTTACCATCCCATTTTTAATTTCAATTTGCAATAAATGAAATTTCCCCAGGTTGAGTCTGTTTGGCCCATGACAGTAGTTGTTAAGGGATCTTTTTGCTTTCATTTTGACCTATAAGATTTACATCTTATTTTCTCCCCGAATCCTGTTGACGAGGAGGAGTGAGAGAGCAACTGGGTGAGGGTCTGGTTGCTGGCCAAGGTCTACCCACCATGAGAAGTTATGGCATTGGCTGTACTATCACTCATGTGCGACCCATGACAACAAGGAGATGATGTAACACAAGGGCTCTGCTCCTGACCAATATTAAAATTTAGGAAAATTTGTACCTAGTCTGTCTGAATTGGCAGTCTGAGAATTTGACTTGCAAATACTCATAAAAGAAGGAAAGAAGTGGAATGAAATGCATTCATGAAAGAAGTTCTAGTGCTGGTAAAATACCACAATATTGTAAAATTCAATTGTCAGGTTAACCTGTACTGGTGTGCTGGGAGCTGACAAACTGTCTCCCAGTAGTGGTGCTGGTGCTCCCGGAAAACCTGGAAGACAAGTCAGCAGTAGGCATCAAAGCAGAATGTGAATAAGCAGTGTTTTTATAAACGCAAAAGTTATTTTTTATGTAATAGTCTGAATTTAGGAAAACTGTGTGGTTTGCTTGTATTTTTTAAAATATCTATTAGATATAAATATATATTAAAAAAAAAAAATTATTGTCACTCATTCTAGTTTGGTAAGGGAAGTAGAGGGGATCTGTAACTTTACAAGGCTCCAGCATGTGTTTCTGCAGATCCTCAAGTTAAGGAAGGCCATTGGATGTCCTGGCTTGGAGTGTTTTCTGAGGGATTACAGTAAACAGATGACATACTGTCTTCATGGGGAACACAGTTGGGAGCAACAGAATTTCCAGTGGATGAATACTCCCTAGGAAAACATGCCAGCTACATCAGCTGTTAAACAGAAGGAAGAATTTGAGAAAACTGGGGTTTGCTGGGGAACTTGATAACCTAAGTTTTAGTTGTTTTGTTCAGATTTCATGCAGTGTTTTGGAAAGCAAGCCATTGGAATGATGTCTTATCTCTTAGGTGTCATAAATTTAGGTGTACATTCAACCATGCCAATTTCCATGGAGAGAGAAAAAAGGGATCCCATCTTCATGGCATAGTGTCACTGGGGGTCAGGACACCGCCCAGGGTTCATGGTGTCCTTAGGATGCCCGGTACACATGCTGGAGTAGGTGGATGAAGCATGGTAAAGATGTGTGGAGTAGGTGACCTGTGTGTAGTAGCTTGGAGGTGAAGTATCTTTGCTGAAGCCCCAGTAATCAGAAATGAGAGTAAGTAAATTTTGGTGAGGTCTCACGCAAGTATCACCAGTAAAACCAATTTAAACATCAACTTCTTAGAATCTGGTTACAAAAAGCATGATGTTAACAGTGGAGATGGCCATTATCTATACTCTAATTATCAACAACTAATTATGGGTGGATAAATAATGGATTTGTGATTGTGATGATTAGGGTGCTAATTATTACTGCTATTAGGCTGTTGCCTTACAAATCAGTAGGAAAGTGCAAGTTATTTTGGAAGTTACTTTTTCTTAAGTTGATCTGCTATTATGGGATTTGTCCAACAAGGTTTCCAGAGCAACCTTTTCTTGGAATATATGTATGGTCACCAGGAGAAGGTGCTGTCAAAGATCAAAAGGGTTCACAAAAAGCCTTCAGGAAGGATTTCAATTGTGTCTAAGATAATTGTGAAAGATAAGATAATCTGTGAAAGGTAATTATGAAAGGGAGAATTTAGTGCACATAAGATTGTGAGCTGGCTGCCAAAAGGAGAAGGATATTGCTAGTAAATGGTATTTTTAATTACAGAATTGAGCTAGTTGTACTTGTCTAGGTATGTGTTTGTTCTTTAAAGTGGCCTCTAATGATAAGCACTTATTAAACAGTTTGCCAAAGATTGATTCCCCACCATTTCAGTTCCGGAAATAATAGCTTGGTGTGAGTGAAATGTAACATATTTTAAAAATTACAGAAACAACAGGATAAAATGGTCTCTGATGGAACTGAGTGGTGTCTTATATGAACTGAATGTCATAATGGTATTCCTGGCTTTAACTTTTACCTATGGCCCAATTTTCTTGTTTTCTTTCTTACCTGGAACCTATAGAGCTATGTGAAAGCTATTTTGAGTTAATACCATGAAGAATTGCATTAAAAAAGAAATAACTTTGTGGAAATGGAAACATTTTTTGAAAGGAATAGTTTAAAATACTTACTTTGTGATTCAGATTGTATGAAGCCACACAAAGACTTGGATAATCGTGACTCTGTGTTGTTAAACTACAGACAAAGGGAAAATGTAGGGAAAAGGCGTATTAATCAAATGTCAAGTGCCACCATTTTCTAGTAATGCTTTCCTGTAATGATAATGAATTTACTATTTACTGAAAGTATTTTATTACTCACTGTAGAATGAGTTTACTTAAATAGGCAAGGATCACTGCTGGATGACGCATGGATCTTTGAACAGTATTTATCTCGAAGATTTCATTCTTAAAAGTGGTCCAAAGATTTCAGATAATATTTAACAACATTAAATAGTTGTAATTACTTATAATTTATTTAAGAACTTATAATGTACTTAAGAGCATTTATTTTTATTGAAGTGTGACAGATGTTTACATGGATATATTGTAAGGTACACATTTTAAAAATAATTGCACCTCGTAAAGGTTTTCTATTTTATTTTAACTAAGGGGCATGGCCAGGTCTGGTGGTTGGTGTTACTCTCAGGACAAGCATGCTTGAGTGGCACGAGCTTTGGGTGGCTGTGTGGTTGGCTTGGTCAGTGCTGGTCTGCAGTGATGCTCGCTGTAAGGACTGTCACGCAAGAAGGATGCAAAAAGCAAAAATGTTCGGCCAGCCAAAATGAGGTGCCAGCGTCTCTAGATGGCATTTAATTTGAAAACTATTACTGGATTTCGAGTTATAAGTGAGATTAAAATCCAAAATAAAGCCGTGGCCCAGTGTTTACCCTGGCGTCTTCAGGGGCTATTCGTGAGCATGAGGCTGAGTGTGCCCAGTTGTGCACCCCGGGACCGGCTGCCTCCCGGTCCCTGCCACCGGGCAGCTCCGCTCTCCGCCCATTACACCGACGCCTCGCGGGGCTGCCCCCCGCCAGCAGGGCCGCGGGGCGGGCGGCGGGATGTGCTCCCGCCCCGGGGCGGTGCCGTGTGGTGGCAGGAATGCGGCGGGGGCCGGGGCACACGCGCTGCCCGCCCCGCCTCGCCCGGCCCGGCCCGACCCGACCCGGCCCGACCCTGCCCGACCCGACCGGCTGGGCCAGCTGGGATGCAACGGGACCTCGCGGGGGCGGGGACCGGGAGCGGCGGCCACGGGCAGGCGCTGACGGCAGCGGCGGCCGCAGCGAGGCGGGGCCGGGGGCCGGGCCGGGCCGGGCGGCTCCCGCCGGGGCTCAAGAGCTCCGCCCGGCGGCCAGCGCGAGCTCCGCGGCGGGGTGAGTGACGTGTCCGGGCGGCGGGGCGGCCGCGGGGCCCCGGCGGAGCGGGGCGGAGCGGAGCGGGCCGTGCCGGGCGGCGGCCGCCTCGGAGCATTTGGCGGCGGCTCCAGCCGCGGCGGAGGAGGTGGGTGTTCCCCTCTCGCCGGGGTCTTGCTCCGGTGTTGTCACGGAAAGTTTGGTCCTGGGAGGGTGGGCTCGATGTTTGGTTCGGAGACGCCCTTCAGGGGCCGGGGCTGCCTCGCTGGGGCTGCGGGGGCCCGGGGCGGCAGCCTCTGGACGCTGCCGCGGGGGAGGAGGGGGACTCGTGGTGTGAGATTGTCATTAAATCGGTTTTGCCCGTGCGAGGTGGGTTACTGAAGCGAGGGTATGAGGGGTCCCTAGAACGCCTTGGCCAAACTCGCTGTTGAACTGCGGTGAAGTTTCTTCCCCGAGGTTTTCGCGGGGGATTTCTCGCGTGTGCGCTGCTTCGTACTCCGCCGTATGGGGAGCTGCCGGCTCCAGCTTCCCTCCCCTCTCCATCAGCTATGGACATGGCTGTGGAAAATATAACTCCCATGGGGGCTGGCGTTTCTTTCCTTTCCCGTTCTTCAAAGCTGGTATCGACCAGATTTTTACGTGGCATCTGCAATTAAATTGGTTGTCTTTAAAGAGCTGAAAAACACTACTTCACAGTAACACTGTCTTTTTATGTATTTTTTTTTTCCGAGGAGGTTTAAAAAATATCTTTGGTTTCTTTGTAATTAACGGTGCAACTATTGGACTAGTTACATAGTTGTTTGTGGTGATCCCAGACCATGTAGTTGCTTTTGCAAGATGCCCTGCACTTACAGGGTAGGGTAAGAAGAGCTCTAAAAGATTGCCCAGTCATGCACTGGACGAGTGAGCTAGCAAGCTGTGTCAGTAGGCAGTACCAAGTACTTGGAAAGGCAGCTATTAATAATGTGTACACAGCAAAGGCTTATTTTATCCATCATAAATTCTCTCCTCTTTCATTTACATATTTCTTCAATTCTTTTTTTGTTTGTTTGTTTGGTTTTTTTTTTTTTACTCTCTTTCCCAAAGATACTAAGATCATGGCTTTTACCTTGAGCTAGCGGGTTTTAAGTTGTTTAATTGCAATGTAAAAAGCATTTTTTTTTTTTTTAGTCTTGCTAACTGTTATCATAAAGAAGTATAGGGTTGGGTTATTTTTTCATGAGTCAGTAAATAAAAAATATTGTTTAAAAACTGTTCCATGCTAAATAAATACAGTGAGATTATACGAACGTGTGTTAGTTTGTGGCTATTTTTATTGTAAACAAAATAATTTTTTTCCTAAAACCTTCACTCTGCTTGGTGAACCCCAGCGAGCAACTGTTCTGCAGTAGAAATGAAGTATAGCATTTTTAAAATTTTCTGTTGGCACTCAGGAGACACAGGTTTATTGCCTGAACATGGGACGTGTTGGGTGCCTACAACTTCAACTGCCTATTATTCAGGCAGAGGTTCTGGCTGTTCAGCTGTTTTCTTCAATGGGCCCTTCATTCGTTTCACTTGGGTGATCTGTTTGATCTTGATAATCTGACTTGCTTTGTTTAATCCATCTTGTCTTTTTTTTTTTTTTTCCTTCTCACCCTCGGGCTCAGTACTCCATGAACTAGTTACATGTGTTTATCTGGTTATGAACAGTAGTTTTTTAGATACTACCTTGAAATCTGATATTTCCGAAGGCTTTACAGTGAAATTTCAAGATTTTTAAAATATATTCTATGGATTCCTTAGATTACTTATGGCACTGTACATGAGATGTGACTTACTGTGTGAGTGACAACAGGTGTCTTGTGATGGCACTGGGTTTCCCGTGCATGGGGCTTCTGTGGCTGATACCCACAGATGGATGTGGTAGGAGAAAGGACCATGGAAGCAGACAGACGCTTGAGTAATGGGCTGTCCATCATCTCCTGCTGAGTGTCGGGACGTGGCAGCATCCTATGGGTTTGGGCTTCAGGAGCAGGTACTCCACAGGATATGGAGAGGAGCCCCAGTGCTGTGTGATGGGTGTGTGCAGTCTGGCATTACAGTTCTGAGATGCAGAAGCCAAATGTACAAGTCTCGTGCTATTGGCTCTGACAGGCCAGTGCTGAGCACACCAAGGTGCCCAAAAGGGGGTTGCCTCCTTCCCTCCATGCTGAGGCACTGTCTTTGACCCTGAGCTATGCTAATGCTTAGCAGATAGGCTATGTTTTCATTCATGAGTAGACAGCAAAAATCCTTTCCCATAGTAGAGTACTGTAAAGTAAGCTTTATCTTGCCAGGCCAGGCTGGATGGGGCTGCCCAGGGGCTCTGGGCAACCTGGTCTGGTGGAAAATGTCCCTGCCTCATGCATGGCAAGGGGGTTGGAACCTAGATGATTTTTAAGGTCCTTTCAAATCCAAACCATGCTATGATTCTGTGAAGAAATCTCCACAACAGAGGAGTTCTTCAGTTGATTCTGAGCTGTTTAGGAATCCTTGCATAGTTTATAAAGATTTGGAGGAAGACAACAAACCTGAAGGGCTATTGTTAAACTTATTGTTAATGGAATTTAGTGCAATTGAGAATAGTACGTTACTTATTTGTAAAACAGGAAGTCTATTAACTGCTTCTATATGAATTAGAAATGATTTTTAGAATCTGATGTTGAAAATTTATAACCTTCAGTCTATTTCTGAAGCAGCCAGGAAGCGAAAACTGCAGTCCAGGAGAAAGAGGACCAGTTTTGATTCAGAGTTTCAGACTGAATTTTATGCATTGTGCAAACCTGCAGTCAGTTTGTTTGTGCATCTGTAGTACACTGTTCTCAGTTTTGTAGATGATGGAGAAATGAGATGTGTAGTACTTATTTTCTTCATTTTACATATGTGGGACAGTAATTTTGTTTCCGCTTATGTACAGTGACTTCTATTTCATTTTTTTCTTTCTTTAATTATGTTATTTCCATTTTACAGTTTTACTTTAGAATGTTAGAGGGGATCCTGTGGAGTTGTCATACAATCTCTAAATTTAAAGGTATTTTTAAAACTATCTTTCGGTAAGTTCAGCTTCCTGATGGTTTTTTGAGCTGTAAGTGCCTTTCTGGACTATCCTTGGATGCTTCTTGTGGAATATCTATTGCAGCAGTTGTACCTTAAAGAAACTTCCTTTGGAGTTACAGTGTTATACACTGAATGCAATTGTTCGTACTTTTTGAACATTTTGTATGCTATAATGGAATAATAAATGAGGTTTTATTGATAGTGGTATGAATTAGTCTTTCATTTTGTATGTATTTGACAACATGTGAAGGAGGCATTTTTCATATCTAAGATCATATTTTGTTAAAATCAGCATTTATAAGAGGTACATCTTCCCCACTCCCATTCCTTTTAATACATTCTTGTTACTAAATCTTTAACTAGAAAATTGATATTGGTAAATTCATTTCTGAGTCCGGAAGTAGTTTAGTGAGTAGAAAAGCTGTAAGCCTGGATGCTTGGAAATTTTCAAGGATTGGATCATAAACTGAAGCCTGAGAATTACTTAGAGGAAACTGCAGGCATATTATGAGAATAAGAGGCTCTTTATTATAAGGAGGTAGGAGGCACATGAGAAAGGTAAACCAGAATTCTCATGATACAACTATGTCTTAACATTCTTTCTGTTTTCAAATCATTCTCAGTAATGTCATTGTACGTGTGTGTGGTTTGCAGAGAGCAGAATATTGTGACTCAAGTTCTGTCACATACCTGTGGAAGAAAACTGCTGCATTATTATTAGCCTCTTTTGACATTTTTATCTGTTGGTCATTTTCTTATAGTAAAGAATCGAGTTTTACATGCACCAAAATACTGTATGTTATTTAGAAACCAGGAACATGTAAAAGTAGAACTTGTTTTTAAGGGAGTGATGACAAGTAATGCTAAACGAGAGTTGAAAAATATGTTTTCGAACTTGAGTTTTTAGATCAAAAGCTCGATTCATGTTTATTCTGAAACGCCTGAATCAGCAAGACTGTGGGAAGTGATGCATAACTGCACAACATTGATTATGTCCTACATGTTCACTGCTCAGTCAGGAAGCCTGAAGCTTAATGTCAAATGCGTGGGTGAAGCAGTTAAGCAGAGCAAAATAAATTGTTCTACTTACGTGCTGCTGAATAGGGGCATTATCTTGGGAAAATCTGTTTCAGTGACTTACTGTACTGTACAATACTTGTTACTTGGGACTGAACCATGAATGTGAACTATTAGGATCCAAGCTCAAGGTCAAATATTCACTCTTGTTTCTCTTCTGCAATCTCTTTTTTTCTCAAAATGCATTTAAAAAATTTCAGAATTCACATGAATTTTTTGCTCCTCAGAGATACAGACTATACATCTCAAGAACTTGAAGAAAGAGGGTAAACATTATTTCATCATCTGTAAAATGGGATAATAACTTACTGAAGTAGGTGGCAATATTTAGATTTCCTGCTAGGATCACAGTGAGTCTTGGGCTTATGTCTCATTTTTATATTTTTCACTTTTCTATAGCATTCACAGTCTCATCCTCAGTGTTCTTTTAGAATTTCATACTTAATGTTTAGTATTGTTGCAGGCAATCGAGTGACTCATTTGAGTTTTAAAAACTTCACTTTCAAATTGTAGAAGGTTGAGAAGAAGGATGTCTACTAGATCATTTCCAAATCAAGGAAAGAGTGAAGACTGCTGATGTGTGGCCTAGATACAGAACTTACACTTCTGTGGGAAACTAGCTTCCATTATAAAATTTTTGAAGACAAGGGCTGTTCTTTGCAGATGCTATTACTGTTTTCCTTTCTTCCTGTAATTAATGATTTAACAGCTGCATTACCTGATTTCTGATTTATTTGAATAAAATTTTGGTGTTAGAAAATCAATGAAAATAGTCTTCTTTTTCTAGAGCATGCATCATAACTTTGTTATTAGAAATGTATTTCTGTATTTTACTCCATGTATTTTTAAACTCAGGAATAATATTCTATTTATATTCTTAATAACTTTATTCATCAAGTGAAATAAATTTGTTCAACTGGATGCTTTTCTAATGATCAGATAGGACAAGTTGTCCTCAATGAGAAACAGCATGGTTATTTTTCCAAGGACAGTAGCACCTAAAGAGCTGAAAATGTTTAGGAAAAGTGACTCTGTCAGGACTTGGTTTGCAGGCAGCAGTAGTAACTGTATATTCATTTCAGTGTATCCTTTCACTTGTATTATTGGAAACAGCTTCTAGAGGAAATTTTCATCAGTTGTCATCAGTATCTTGAAAGACAACCTATGCCTTGTAAAACTAGGATGAACAGATTTAGTGCAAGTTTGAACAAGACTCTGCTTTTGTGGTGAATATCTGACTAATGTACAGTTAGAGGGGGAAAAAAGCTTTATTGACTGTATCCATAAATAACATTTCCCCAGCTTTTTTTTTTATATTAAGACCTTGATTTGCTGGAGAATGAAACTGTGTTTCAGGAGGGGATCTACTCCCTGTGACAAAATTACTGCATTTTACATGTAAGGGTGTCGTGGTATCCCGCAGTGGTAGGGAGGAGAAGAGAGCTCCAGCAGGCAGGAATTGTGCAGCAAGATTGATTTATTTAATTATTTTACAACTCTTTTATAGACTTTTTTCTTCATAGTCTAATTGGACAAAGGATCAGCCACCCCTTGGGGTGATTGGCTAAAATCCTAAAACATCCATTGTCAAAATATTTTTCTACTGTACTATAAACAAAGGTTTGCAAGGTCGCAGGTGTTCATAGTTCATAGAACTCTACTAATATCTTTTGTCAGAGAGAAAAATATCTCACAGGACTGGGAAGAAGCAAGAAAAATTCTTGCTAGCAGCATATTTGTATCCACATAAGGGTGATCACAATTGCTAAACTAAATGATATTTTGGTGCATTCCTAATAAAAAAGCATTTCTAAAGTCTCTGCATAATAATTCTAATTACATAAGTATTATAATAATATGTATGCAACTAAATCCTGTGTAGGTTTACACCACAATTGAAGTATGCTGCAGTATTTGAGGATCTTCTCCAATTAAAAAATAGAAACCTCGCTGAGGATATTTCCAATTAAGGTAGTTCTTGATATCCAGCATTGAAAGGGACTAATCTGAATTAAGTTTAAAAAAGGAAATTGCAGAAATAAAATTGCTTTTCCAGATGAAGTTACTTGATTGCTATCACATTATAGCACAAATTAAGGAAAATGCTCTTAATATTCATTTATTTTTATTTTGCTTGCATGTGTGACATGAAAGATCTTTGTCTTGACCCAGTGATGCTGTTTTCTAGTTTGTGTGGCACAGAGCAAAACAGATAATTCTTGACTTAAAGCATATGATGCCAGAGTTCCCTTTTAATTCTTCAGATGCTTCCAATTTGTTATGGTACTCTTGACCTCCATGATGGTCTGCGAATCTTGGGGTGATGCCTGTCTTCTTACTCTGTGTATTCAAACAGTTGCCAGGACAAAAGGAAGGAACAAGGCTCATTCACAAAAACAGTTAGGTGCATGTTTGGGAACCTCTTCCTTTCCCTGGTTTCAATAACTTTTTATCCATATTCTTCTCATTCCTTAAATATTTGTAGGTCATGGCTTTCCTATTTGTATGGTAAATATATTGCTACTGAGCTTAATGAAACCATATGCTTGTGTTGGGTTCAGCAAGGTCTTTTGCAAAATATGTTTGTGATCTAGGTGGGTGTGCTGCTAGATGGGTGGAAGCCTGGTGGGATGGTTGGTTTTGAAGGTGGCTGGTTGGTTGTAACGTGAGACTAGTAACCAGCTGTCCATCACAGGATGTGTCCAGTTTAATACTGTGTATGAAGTGGAAGTCCACCAGCCCTTGCTCATGGAGTTTGCAAGTGACACCAAACTGTGGGAAAGGGAGGGCAGTGGATGTGCTTGAGATCCAGGCTGTCATTCAGAAGGACCTGGGCAGGTTGGAGGAGCTGGCTGGCAAGAGCTCTATGTAATTCAGCAATGAGGAGGGTAAGGTTGCCCACCTGGAAAGGAATGTCTTCTTGGAGAGGAAGGGTTCGTCTCACTCAGTACTTGTCAGACCACACCTGCAGTATTGCATCCAGTTTTGTGTCCACACCTCTCCCCAGTACAAGAGAGATGTGGATAAAACTGAGCAAGTTCAGCATAAGGCTGCTACAATGTCAAGGAGTGGCAGCAGTGCCCTGGAAGAAGTTTCATTGGGCCCTGGCGGTGTGCTCCCACCAGCTGGCAGACTATGAGGAAGGGGGCAGGACCACAGGCTATGGTCATAACTGAAGTAAGGGTGGTTCTAACTAAATATAAGGACAATGTTTTTTTTCTAGGAGGACAACAAAACGAGGCAGCAGGATAACTGACACGGTCATGCAGTCTGTCTTTAAAGATTGTTCAGTATCTCAGTGGATAAAGCAGCCTGGTCTCACCTGGTAGTGGACCTGGCTTGGAGCAGCAGGTTGGACTACATGACCTTCTGCCAACATGAATGAATCTATCAAGCAGTGATTCTGTAATTTGCCTGGCAATAATAATCTAGGGGGGAAGAACATAAATATTAAAAATTAACAGTGCAGATTTCACTGTGGTCAGGATCCCTTGGACAAATCTACGAATGCAATCTTTGCTTCCTTCCTCTTTTCCCTTCCTTTAGGTGATGTATTGATCAGGAATCTAAGTGAAGAAATGTTGTAAGTAATACTCTTTAAAAAGAAAGATTAGAAAACCAATCTTCAGCCATGTTTTTGGGATGTCTCTGTAGATTGCTTCTTTTTCAGGGCTTGCTGCTGCTGTGTTTTCTCTGGCCTTGAGCAGGATGCTGCTTGGTGTGAGAAAGGGAAGCAGAAAAAGAAGCAAAGTAGCTTTTGTCGAAGTGGATTCTCCATTCATTCTGAAAAATGTGCATCTCTGCAGATCTGGCCTTGTTGGAATTGCTGCAAGAAATAGAATTTCCCCCAACTTTAACTGAGCCAGGAATTTGGCTTTCTGTTAATTTTCTACCTGAACCTATGTACTTCCTTTTTTATTCCATTGCATGTGATTTCAGTAATTTTCTTTGCTAAATTTAAGAACAAAATTTGTATAGAGCAGGACTCTTAGCTGTTAATAAAACCAAATATATGTTAAAAGAAATAATGATCCAGTTTTGATACAGACTTCTTTAATAGCTTACAGCATGGCATGGGAAGCTGTCATAATATGAACGGCTGCTTCATGCATGCTTGCTGTAGACACCTCTTAAAAAAATGTAAAGTCTATGTTTCTCAGGAATAAGTTGTATAGAGAACAAACTGTACAATCAGTTTTTATTTTTGCTGTCTTTAAGAGAGCCTTCTTGAGTTACAGGAGGAAAAAAATAGGAAATTAACCTTCTACCTTCCGCCTTCTTCTGTCTTGTCATCTCTCTGCACTGCTGGAAGAGTCTTCATATCAAATTTCAGCAAGATCTACTTCCCAGTGGAAGTTCTATAGTTCTAGGTGAAAGAAGACTCAGTTGGGCATTATACAGCAATATTCACTAAGTGATGTGGACACAGCGGGATTTTAAACATTCATGGGCTTTGCCTTTGCAACTTTTCTTGTTTTGATGTTTTTTTAGTTTAATTTTTAGACTTTCAGGCTTTCTCAGAGACATTGCATTTCTGCTTGGACTTAGCTTTCTCCACAAGTCACAGTTTATTGGAAATCTGTCTCCTTGATTCAGCTTCTGTTTCCTGTTATAAAATATTCATTCTCTCTGCAGTGTTAAGAATGAAGAATCCTGATGTTGCTGCAGTTACAGTGCACACGCCCTAAAGAGAAGGTATGTGAGTCACCTTTGCAGTTTTTAGGGTGATAGAGCTGAAAAAGCTTGGCAGCATCTGCCCTTTGGGAGCTCAATGGATTCAGACCCCCAGGTCTGAATGCTGTGCTGCCTTGTAGTTTTGGCAGAGTTTGTGTCCGTCCCATTTTTGTTGCATTGTGACTTCTGCACGAGTAGTGACTGTTGGAAAATAGTTTTGTTGAAGTGGAAATGCAGATGTTGATCAGTATTTGTAGTCCTTTAGCTGAGAACGGACGGTCTGCTGTTTGTTCCACAATTAGAGGAAATCATTGAACAAAATGAGATACACAGACATAGCTGAGAAGCCTAGTCTAGCCTAGAGGCAAAAGGAGTTACCAGAGGTTAGGAGAAAGGAAAACTGAATCTCAGAGAGGAATGCTGACATTATTCCGTGGTCTTTGGATGAGTATAAAAGTGCCTTTGCCTTTCTTTCCTTTGCTGAAACTGCCCTTTGTTGTGGAATCAGAATTTCAGTCTCAAAGATTTTGCAGGTATTAGCGCTCTGAGGTTATGAGGTCTGCTGTAGAACATCATAGACTCCCACTTCCTTCAGTACCAGCTTCCATGGTCAAAGGTGAGTGTAGTTGGTGGAAAATTTGAAGTGTTGGGAGCTGTCCTTAGGGACAGTTTCACACTTGGACGATTCTGGTTTCTGGTGTGAGTGCCACTGGAGATCTGACCGCTTTAACTGTGCGGGACTTCTCTGCATTAGAAACATGGCCCATGAACATCTGGTTTTAATGTGGTATTTTAATTACTTTTTAAATTTTTTTCTTATATATCAACTTAAAACTTAGAAAGCTTTGCAAACTTGGTCAGGAACTGAATATATTGCAGTATAATAAGGGACTTGTGTTTTTTTTCTTTCAAAATCCATACATTCAATATGATTATGCCTGATTTTTAGTGCCAAACCTAGGAAGTTACTAGCTAAACATCTGGAATAAAAGCATGCTACTGTGCTACAAGTAGGGGTTTTTTTTAATAACAGTAGTTCCTTAGGCTTGGAATAGTTGGGGTTTGCCTAGATAGATGGGTTCAGATATAAGTGGGCAGGTAAACTGGGAACTTAAAAAATTGGAATACTATGTTTCCTCTTCCAATCTGTAAATATGAGTAAGAATTACCTGTTCCTCCTAACAGTTTGGCAGGAAAGGACCAGATGAAAACATCAGGAAGTAGGCATGGGAAGTGAGGGCCAATGTTTTGACCAGAGCGGGTCAGCTGCCTTTGTTAAAGGTGTCCAGGAGCTCCTTGGCCTCTCCGGCATCTGCTGTATGTTGGGCGCACAGGGGAAATACGGGGAAAGAGAGGGAAAGGAGACAATCTGTAGACAACCTCTGTGGCCCATAGCAGTCACTGCTGTCTTTACCCACATCTGAAGCAAAGGAGGTGATGAGCACTGAGTCAGGTGAGCTTGTTTCACATCTGGATGCCAGTGGGAAATGTTAAACTTTTAGCTGGGTAACTCTGAGAACTTCTTTCTGTCTCTGTGTTCCTGTGATTGCTGTTCAGTCTGGAATGCTGCAGTTTAAGTCACTAAACAGAGGTTATACTGTGTTTGAGAAAACAATGTTATACGGGGGAGAAAAGCTCCATATTTTTATAACCTTTGTCATGTTGAGTAGATCACGGCAGTTGTTCAGTTATTCATATTTATAATTTTAAGATGGAACACACGTGAATATAATAGCATACATGTTTCATGTTTAATAGGGATTCTTTTCTTTGCAGTTTTTAAAATACATTTGGAACAACATCCTAATATTCTGTGTCTTAAAAGCTGTTAATTTTTTAAATGTAATTTTATATTAAACCAAGTAATATATACTCAGTGGTCTCGATGTTGCATCTGGAATTCGGTGTTCATTGTGAGGCCTCAGTACAAGAGAGAGACTGGCAAACTGGAGCAAGTCCAGTAAAGGCCACTGCTATGGTTGGGAGTGGGGAGAGATCAGGAGAGGCTGAGGGAAACCTTTGGGTTTGTGTCATTTTGAGAAGAAAGGACTGAGGGGGATTGAATTGTAGTCCTCTGCTTCCGAAGGCAGGGTTAGAAAGAAGGTGGAGCCAGGCTTTTTTCAGGGGTGTGCAGCAGGAGAATGAGAGGCAATGGCTGCAAGCTGCTGCAGGGCTAACTCCAGTTGGGCTTATGGGAAAAACCCTTCCTGGGGTTTCTGGTTAAGCTCAGCAGCAGGATACTCTGGGGTGTGGTGAAACCTCCACCCTCATAGGGTTTCATAACTTGGAGGGACAAAGGCCATGAGCAACCTGATTTAATTTTGAAAACACCTGTATTGAGTGTATGACACAGCATTCTGAGGTCCCTTTCAGTTTAATTTGAGCTTTGATTTTTACTGTTAATTGTCTAAATGCACCTATAAGCTGTGCTATGTAACTCTGTTAGCAGGAGAATCAATGGGAAAGGCACTTGAGCTACAAATGCAAATGTACCATATGCTGCTAGTCAAATTAAATCATCTGCCTTAATCTTGATTTAAACATCTTTAACTTGAGTTAGTTCCTGTGCCTCTCAAAAGAAGAGTGAAAAACTTTTCTTTGAAATATGGTGCTATTAGAGATCCTTCATAAATGTGCTGTCTGCTACATGAAATGGCAATTATTTTCTTTTGTGGAGGGTATTAATGGAATCTGTAATACACAAGCTCTCTTTCCTGCTGCAGGGTTTTTCTCAGCATCTAAAAAGTGGAGAAAAATATGTGGAACTTCAAGATGAGTTAATGTAATGTATAAATCAACCCCTAAGGCATTCTTAAGTCAGAAAGTGTATCTTTCTTCTTGTGAATAACTGCACTGTTCAGATGGGAGCAAACAGGTCAGTGGGTAGGACTCTTAACACTGGGTCTGTGTCCTTCCTTTACACAATTCTTGTGTAATTTGAAGCATGTCACTGTAAGCTAGATCAAAATGGAAATCAAGCTGCATGTCTCAGCTCTGTCTTGTTAGTATTTGCTCGTGATGAAGGAATTGATTTATAAAACCATTGTTGAAGTTAACTTTGATAGATGTTTAAAAGCTTGCATCATGCATTTAAAGAAAAAAATTCATTCTGAAAGCCTTTTAGCTACTCTCGTAAAATGCATTCGGGAAAGGGGCTGAGACTCACTTTCAGAGGTTTGCTGGCTATTACATGTTTCACACTTGAAAACCTATGCTCCAGTCACGAGCAGCTTTAAAAAAATAAAGAAAAATGGCCTTTTCTTCAAACCATAACTATCGCTTGTTTTGGCTGACAGTTTTGGTGTGGCAGGATGCATTCCAGATATCTGTAAGCTGGTACATGCCTTGGAGCTCTGCAGATGTAAATTGTAGAGAAGCTTTAGAAGGAACACTGTATAGTGAAAGCACATAATGGATTTTTTTTGTGTTATAGGCAGATGTTGAATACTTGGGTGAATTCTTTCTGAGCCTTGGCTCTGAAGTTACTTGATTTTGACTAGGACTGGATTAAGAATTACCAAAGTTTAAGACAGTTTAAATTAAATTAAATTAAAAGGGAATTTTGTATGCTTAATAAATGAAGTTGTTATGAATTGTCTCATCATAATAGGATCTTGCGTTACCAGAGTTGTTATCCTTCCTGGCACATCTGTCCTGATAATTTGCCCTTGGAAATCTGGTGTTAGGGAGGTAAATTGCTTGGTGCCTCCTAGGGTTGGATCCTTTTTCGAAGCTTTTTTTTTTTTTCATTCTCTGCCACTTTTTCTGTAAGTGGCAGTTGGTTTGACCTCTGTGTTCTGATCCATTTAGTTTAATATTTTGCCACTGTACCTTGAATTTCACTGTCCCCTTCAATTTAATCTTTTCATATTTGGGCTGTGGAGACTTCCAAGGTCTTGAGCTGTTCTGTTGCCAGCAGACGAGGTAACTTCTTCAGATTAACATCTATAGGCTACTCAAGTGCAGGGCAGAAAATTCAGCATTGGCTCTTCCACTGTCTTTTGTAGCTTTTGGAAACTTACTTTTCTTCCTAAGCCTTGTTCTGAAATTTGTCTTTTTGACATGCTTTCTCTTGAGTTAGAGTGAAAATGGGCTGGGGGCAGAGCATGTACATTGCTTAGCACAATAGGTTTTCCTTCTGGATAATACTGAAATGTCACTATTAAGCAGCATTATGCAGAAGGAGGGATGATGTCTCTCATGGGTTCTGGGCTTTGCTCTCTCTAGTTGTGTATTCAGTACCAAAGTATGGGAATGCTTTGTAGAGTTACTCTTTTCCTTAAAACATGAGATCAATGGCATTTGAGAAAAGAGGATGAAAGAAAAGATGCTCAGGAACCTGGTTGCTAGTACTTCACTCTCCTTAGGAAAGGTGGAAGTAAAGGGATTCAAGCAGAATTTTTAAGACTGGCAAAACAACCAATGGAAAGAAGCTGTGTACAAAGTGTATAGTTGAAACTTGTTATTTCTGATTGCTTAATAGAGAAAAGTATCATGAAAACTGATAAGCTTCCTAGAATTTTTATCCTTCACCCCTTCATGAAGATTTTGAGGTGAAATATATACTCCAAACAGATATTGAAGTAGCATGTTTTAGTAATCTCCTTGTGATCGTCACAGTGGGAACTGCAGAGTACAAAATAGTTTAAAAACTTCGTCTTTCCTCAGCTGGCTTACTGAGATCATTAAAAGAATTGGTTCCAATATTGAGGGCTGTGTGCATAAAAATTTGGACTGTATTCATATGGAAGCAAGAAGCCAGGCACATTTCCTCTCTTCCATAATGGTATTAGCTAATAGGAATGAGCTTGGCCAAACTGAAAAGGAGTGTCTCAATACTTGGAAATTGTGTTCATCTACAAAACATGTTCCCTTCATTTTTGCAGAGTTTCCCAGTCTGCTAAAGGTGCGGTGGATACACTACAATGGACACAGATGATTTCCCTCCCCCACCACCAGAAGGTAATTGAAATAGTTTGGAGTTTAAAGCCAATTTTTCTGTAAGAATTTAATTATCTTCCCAGCAGTGATTTTACCTCTGCAGCATTCCCTTTCCCCTTATTACCCTAAGGCTTGGTCCCAGTGGTATTCTGTTGAAATATGAGCTCCTGTCATCTACCCTGTTTTGTTCTTGAACTTCACTCGCTGCTGTAGTTAGAGCATGATGGGAAGAAACCTGTAAGCAATTGGTCTTTGCAGTCCAAACCTGAAAATGCGTTTTCTACGGCAACTCTGTGTAATCAGAGCACAGACACTTATGGAAGGGTATTATGGGTGCTGGACTAAGGGGTTCACTTTGTAAAGTTTACACTCAGTGCCCCTTGCCTGCTGTATGCTGGTAGCTGGATGGCCTCTGGTGTATCCTAGGTTTCTGAAGGCACAAAGGTAGGATCTACAAAGACACTGTGTCACTGCCTTTTGTGTTTATGCTCTAAGAGAACATTGCATGTGGCGATTTTTTTATGCTGTTTGATTTCCTGTAAGCACATCATTGTGCTTGCTACTACGTATTTTAATACTTAACAGGATTTGGCTTTTGGTAGTTGGGTGCTGGGAGACTTCATAGAAGTGCTTGATCTGATCATCCCCAAACATAAATTTATGGAGACCTGTGGTTGAACTCAGTACAGCTGCTCTTATTTCAGTTAAGTTGCTATTATAGTTTGTACAGATAGTGATTTTTCTGTAAAATATTTTCCATTCCTTATATAGGACAATATTACTTATGGACTTACACTTTATTACGTACATTGATATATGTATATATTAATATAAATAAATAATATACATTATTGCCTATAGGACATTTCACTTATTGTTTATACAGAATTTACATGAAGCCATTTGAATATAAAAGGATTTTTAATCTTATTTTTGTGTAGCCGTAACTCTTTAGGAATTTGGGAATTGTCATTGTAGATCAGGACTGCTTTCTCTTTTGTTTAGGTACTGCCACAGAGGTCTGTTACTAGATACTATCTAGAGAGTTGGGAATGTGAAAGAAGGAGAAACTTGTGTAATCACCTTTTAATGGGTTAGATTTCTGGCCAACGTTATTGGCAGTTTCATTTATGCTCTGAGATACCACTGAGGTTATTGTTGGCAACAATTCCTTGGCTGTCCATGTCCTAATCCATGTGGTCAGGACCCTGAATTCAGTTCAGTTTTGTTTAGTGACAGTTACTGTGAAACTGTCTCTACTGGATAATCCATCTCCAAAGCAGTGTAGTGCTGTAGGGGAAGAGTCATCCCTAAGGAATCAATATTTTCACTTGAGAGGAGGTTGCCGTTTTTCAAAGACAGCCAATAATTGTGGCAACAGCTCCAACTCTGTGCAGCATTTCAGCTTGTGGGATACTCTTGACAAGATTTCAGGGTGACACAGTTAACTATGATTCCGGAATTCAAGTTCTTTCTCTGCAAAGGTTTTTGTGACATGTAGAACTATGTGTATCATGTCCTTATTTTCAGACATGTCAGTTCTTAATAGGCTGGCATTAGATTTAACATAAATTGAGATTCTCCTCTACCCAATCTTGTGTCAATGTCAATTGTTACTTTTTTTGGGGGTGGGATTTGGAACATGCTCCCCAGAGACCAGCACCAAGCCTGACAAAATTCACAAGATGCTTGGTTAATGCTCTCAGGCACATGGTATGATTCTGGGGTGATCATGTGCAGAACCAGGAGTGGGACTTTGATGAGCTTTGTGGGTCCCTTTCAACTCAGAATATTCTGTGATTTCTCTCTCATCTCAAAAAACTTTGTCTGAAACTAGTGGAACTTGTATATTTTTTTAGTTTACCATTGCTAACTCTCTTAAAACCATATTAAAGGGATTATCAGTGAAGATACATTTTAATAATTACACTAAAAGACATTTTAGTTCACTTTCTAGATAATTCTCATGACCTGTTTTGCAGGTGGAAAAGAAGTGAGGATTTTAGGGCCGAGTATGACAGCAAATACACCTAACAACTAATAATTGAAGGTTTATTTTGCATGCATATACACTGGCCATCCATGGGTCTGTTCAGGAGGGGTGAGCAGCACCTGTCAGTGCCTTCAGACAGTGGGCACTTTGGTGGGTTATCCTAGCTCAGAGTGAGGGTGCGATTCCTATTGAGTCCAGAAACCTTTGATATACCATTAATTTTTTTTTTTTTTTTTTTTACTTTTTGCATAATGATTCTAAAATCCCACACTGGGCCCACAGATGAAATCAATTGCTTTTTCTAAAAGAAAAAAAGTTCTTATGATGTTTTGGGAATTTTTTTGTTTACTTATTTTTTTTGTCCTAACAAAGATAGCTGTAGTGCTGAAAGTCATGTGGGCTCCTTTCTCTCTACAAGTGTATACCTTGCACTATAAATCTCAGCTTTAGTCTTGTCGAGTAAGTTTTCTATGGTTTTGCCAGGTAAATTCTCCAAACTTGTTTGTATCAATCCTAATACATACAAAGGGGAAGAATAGCAATAAACCTTCATCTTTGCCACGGGGAAGTTGTAAGAAAATAGATGAAAGCTCCAGGGTTAAATAATGTGTTTTCATTAGCCATAGCCATCTGAATCTCTACCTTGTTTAAGTTAAGATACAGTAAAGGTCAGTAGTGTAGCTGCTTCTGCCGCTACTTGATAAGGAAAAACAACATGTGATAAAAGAATGGAATGTAACATATTTTATTTGTTTTCATTTATTATGCTTATGCAACTTGTCTGTTCATAGGTGTTTGGACATTCCATTCATGCTAATCAGGTAGTGGCGAGTCTGTGCTAGTTACCTTTTCCTACCTCAGAGCAAATTCAAGTAGTGTGTAACTTGGAAAAATTATTGCCTGTGTGTTCTGTCCTCTAGATTGCTTTAAAAAGAGCTGCTTCTTCTAGCCATGGATTAGCCAGGATTAAAAATTTCCTGTGTTTTTCTCTATGTATGTTGAGGGAATGTATGGTTTAGCAACCAGGGAGCAGTTGGAGTGGGGTAGATGCAAAGGCTTCCTTGTCTAAGAGCAAAATCAAAGAAGCACTTCCAAAATGGATACTTGAGATGATAGTACTAGCTCATGTTCCCTGCTTTAGTGTGTCTGTACATATGAATTTAGGCATGAAGTGCAGACATTTAAGATTTCTTACAGAAAAGAATTCCATGGCTATCTTGTGGAATAAAATAGAGGATGATTCTTGTTCTGTCAACAACAACAAAAAATCCTTTCTTAAAAGCTAAATGAAAATGGCAACTTTTATTGTGGCTGTAAGTTATAATCATGCTTTTAATTGGTTGTTGTAAGGGAGTGTCCTTAACCAAACCCATTTAGACAAGAAGAGGATATACTGTGGACTGCAGACTATGGAGGGAGGAATTACAAAGCTGGTAGTTCTGAGAATTTGGAATCACATTGAGTCTCTCCTGTAGAGGACTTAACCTTCACTCTGAACAGCTGGGACTGGATGTTAATGTTAGGATGGTGTTTACGTGTGATGGCCTGTACTTGTGCTATTACTGCTTTATTAGGAGATGTCATGTCTGGCAGTTTTTCATTCCTCTACTTGGAAAACATCTGGTGATCTTGCAAAGTGGAAGTCCTTTTCTTTAAGTGAGGACTTGAGAGGTGTTTATCAGGGCCTGTTTCCAAAGGAAAGCCATGTTTGTTTGCCTGGCAGGATGGATACCTGAGAAACAGCTTTTTGCACAAGGGAGACTTGGGGGAAGGGAGTGGGGTGTACTTTCTATGCCAAGGAGGCTTAGTTTTGGATTTTCATCATCTCTTAATATGTCTGTCTCTCACTCTTTCTGGTACATGGCACTATGCCTCATATGATTTCTCTGTGAAAACTATTAAAAAGCATTGGGTATATTTTATCATACTGAGTATACTTTTATTTTGTTTCCCAATTTTAGAAAATTAATGTAAAAGATATGTTAAAATTTTAAAGTGAAATACTGAAATTTCAGTGTTTGTACTAGGACATTGTGAGAATTTATTTGAATGCATAGTCTTCATATTACTGGCAAATACTCTTTTTACTGAGAGAATCAATTATAACTCTTCATTTGAGGAGCGTGAGAGGTGTCCTTAAGGACCAAGTGTAGTGGAGAGCTGGATGTTCACTCAACTACACCATTGTCACCAGTGCCTTGGGTAAAGCTAGATGAGAAACCTTGTCATGCCGAAGTTTGGGATTTAAGATGTTCTTCAATGAAATGAAGTTGTTTTTTTCTAAAACTGGAAGTAGACTAAAAATATCTCCTAGACACCAATTGTAAAAGCATTTTGTACACCTTTCTATATAAAAAAATCAGCTCTCTAGAGCTATGAGTGGGATATTTCTTTGTTCCTGATATGGAGACATGTAGAGCAAGGAATCCAAGGACTTAAATCTGGATATCCTGTATGCAATTGAGTGCTGTGATTGTGTCTTTCCGCAGTTATTTTTTGTTGTTTCCCTGTCAGGGCCAGAACACTAAAATAGTCCTTGCTCCTCTGTCCCTGAGAAAGAAGTCTGGCCTGAGTCCTTGGGTAAGAGTGAAGTAGAAACAACTGTGCTCTCGTAAAAGTTTCCACTGGGATGACCTTACATATTATAAGAAAAAAATCCCTAACCAAACAAAAAACCCCACCAACAAACAAAAAAACCCACCAACCCCAAAAACCTGAAACCAAACAAAAACCCCACCAACAAATAAAAGAATTTTTATTAGCTCTAGTAAGGAGCTGCTGGACTGCTGCTGTGTTTTGCTGCAGAGATGACTGTATTTCTCTGCTGTGGGAGCTGCTTTTTATTCTGTGTCCTATATGTATTTCTTTCAGATTATTTAGTTACCTTTTCCACTATTTAGTGCAAAATTTCGTAGTTTATTTGTGTTTTAACAGTTCTAAAAAGCTTATTTTTTGACTGAGACAAGAGGTGGTTAAATTGGGCTTTTTAAATACCGGCAAGGGAAACACTTGCATGTTTTATGATTTAGTTTCTGAAAATAAAGACTGTAGAAGACCCTATGATTGTATTTATTTACTGTGATTGGGAAAATAAGACATTGTTTAAATTAAACTGCAGATATGAAAGGAGTTGGTCTTGGACTAAACGATATTGTTAGGTATCTATTTTCAGCATACAGACAGTTACAAATGATTGCAAAAAGGGAGCCAAGATTTCAGAAGAATGAGAACAGAATATGAATTGTAGTTATGAATAGCTCCTTGTTTTTGAAACTGGCAATAGCTTGCTGGTGTCTGACATCCCATCTGTAACAGAACAATTTATTTATTTCTGAAGGTCACATTTCTCTCAGTAAATGAAGGAAAATGCATTGTTTAAGGTAAGGATCAATTATTTTATGTGACAATTCAGACAAGCTGTGTAATGAAGACTAACAAGAAAATTCCCTTTGCAAAAACCATTTGTGGATGATGTATTTTTTCTTCTAGCCAAGTATATTTAAGTGTTGGGAAAAACAAAAAATAGAAAGGAAATAAATAGATGAATAAATGGCTTATTTCTGGTTTTAGCAGCCACAAAGAAAACACAATGTACATAGATATAATTATATCTCATTTTATTTTGAAGAAAAATGGTAAAAACTTTGCTAGTTGTTTAGAACATGTTAAATTATGTTACTGTTATTGTTTTCTTGGTAGGTGACTTCATTCTTTGGCGCGTATTTGGTGTTTTCCTTCTGAATAATAAGATGTAGTTGTTTTGTTGGGTTTTTTTTCTGTTGACTCAGCTGGTCTTTAAGGTGACTTGACTTTACTTGCTATCTCTGTGCAGGGACAAGGCCCGGACTTCTTAATCAGAAAGAGTAGATGATGATGAGATAAAGGCCTTTCAGGAGATTGCAGCAAAACTTGATCATTGGTTGTGGTGGTAACTACTGTTGATTGCTTAAAAAACCCCCAACAATTGTAAAGGAATTTGTACTGATTTTTGGATATTCTTCCAATGAGCAGTTGAAACTAAGCTCTGAAGTTTTAATTTCAGTGAGCCAACATGTAAGAAGAGGGTGAGTTATTTTTTTTCTATGCTTCTTTTGCCTTTTTAGGACTTGTATCTATCATTAGCTGGCTGGGATAAATTGCTGGCAAAAATGGAGGGTTTTTTTTTTATTTTTGGAGTTCTTTACTTCTGTTTCACTGAACACAATAAATATTCACTAACCATGCCTAAAACCTCTGTAATGAATCTACTCTAGAGTTTACAGAAAGATTCACTTTTTTAATAAATTGTTATAATTCTTTTATCTTGTGCATGAGCACAGATAAAAGCTTGTCTGCATTGTAATAAATAAAGTGTATAAATTTTTGAATGACACATTTGTTAGGTGCTGCTTGCTTTTCCTACATGGAGGAACTGAAACTATGCCTAGCAATCTGAGGAAAACATACTTGTTAAACATTTTTGGGAGAAGACTCTTCCAACCTTATGTGTAGATTTTCTTTTTTCTTCCTCGTTGAAATCATCTTCCCAGCCTTGTCATATTTCCATTAAAATGAATACAGAAGATGATTTAGTAGGTCAAAGAAGGGTTGTTGCAAGAATATGTCTGACTGTTAAATAGTCTGTTGTTGAGTTCAATAACTTTGTTTAGGTGAAAGAATGATAGTTTCTGGATAACCTTATGTTGGTAGAAGTTTCTCAAGGGGCTGGAAGGAGAGATGCCTGTGCTCCTGTGCCCATGGGGATGTCAACACTGATGCGTGACTTCCCAGTTATTACTGCAACCCTAGGGTATATTACCATGTCCCACAGCCGTAGGGAGGAGGAGAGAAGATCCAGCAGGCAGGAATTGTGCAGCAAGTTTGATCTATTTAATTATTTTACAAACTCTTTTATAGACTTTTCTCTTCGTAGTCTAATTGGACAAAGGATCAGCCACCCCTTGGGGGTGATGGGCTAAAATCCTAAAACATTGTCAAAATACTTTTCTACTGTACTATAAACAAGACATTTCAAGGCTGCAGGTGTTTGGTTGTTTACATAACTCTGCCACCTCTTCTGTGAGAGCGAAAAGTCTCTCACGGGCTTAGAAAATAGCAAGAAAATCCTTGCTAGCAGCATTTTTGTATCTACACCCAGTCTCTGTATTTCCCCATTCTGTATGTTGGCAGGGAGGGACAGAGGGAAATGCAGGTGCTGCCCTGGGAGCAGTGAATTGGTTAAGTGTAGTTTGTCCAGAGGATCTTAGCAGTCTCCTGTATCACAAAGGGAAGTAGAATTTACTTTGGCTGGCATTGCTGTTTCCCCATCTATATCAGATGGTGACCCACTTGTATTTGCATGAGAAGAACACTTGCCAGCTGTATGGGGTCTTGCTGAGATGCAGCTCATTTTCCCACAGCAGCTCTCTCAGATCCGGCTGGCATTGGCTCTGCTGGACATGGGGGAAGCTTCTGGCAGCTTTTCACAGTAGCCACCACTGTAGCCCCTGCACTACCAAAACCTGGCCATGGAAACCAAATACACAAAACAAATTCTTAACAAGGTGTAGTGGTTTGGTCCAAAAGACTCATTACTGTTTATCTTCTGTGAGATAAGAATTAGGAGAAATGCAAAGCAGGCACCAAACTTGAAAGAATATAAAGAAGTTTATTAACAGACCTAAAAGAAGAAAAAAAATTATACCACACCTTCAGAACTCTCCTCCTCCCCCCACCTTCCTCCCTTCTCCCACTGACAATGTGAAAAGACAACCCTTCAGATGTTCAGTCTGTTTATCACTTCCGTAATAACCTTGTTCAGTCCATTTAGGAAGAGAAGTCTCTTCTTCCTCATGCTATGAAAACATTATCACAACGAGACAGCCGCCCACTTCCAAATATTGTTCAGTCCATTTAGGAAGAGGAGTCTCTCTGCCTGCATGTGAGTCCCTTCCCCCGACTTGCAGCTTTTCCCACAACTGCTTTTGAGGGTCCACTCTTGAAGTTTTTTGGGGTACAATTTTAAGGTTGAGCCGTTCAGAAACAAAAACAGAGGCCCTTCTCCTTCCCTGGGAGCAAAGGGTCTTCCTCATCTTCATTGTTAGGACTATCTCTGGGAGCATCTCTAGGAACTGAGGTTTCTCCTTTCCCATATGGAGCAAAAATCCTCATCGCTTCCATCTCTCCCTGTCCAAACTTCTCATGAAATTACAGCTGCGTCAGCATCTGCCTATCTCAGCGCAGGTGCTTTTGCTTACGAGTTGAACACTCCACCCCCCCATATCTTCATGAAATTACAACGGGATACTCTGATATATCATAGCTTCACAACAGAATTTCAGCTTTAAGCATCTCCTCTTTCTCTTCCCTCAGGTTTTCAGCTCTTCACAGCAGTAAAAGGGTTAATCTCACCCAGGCCTTGCAGCTTTGCAGCTGGAATGTTGAATGTTGCTTATCGCAGTGGAGAGGGGGGAGAGCCGAGCCGCTCCGGCTGCCCACGGCAAGGCAGTGGGGGGGGTTCCACGGCTGGAACAGGTCCATCGGCTTCAGGATGGCCGTGGCCCGGCCCGGCCTGGCCCAGGCAGGGCCTGGCCGGGCCCGCTGGCCCCCACACGGGGCCCGCAGCCACCTGTGCCAGCGCCGGAAACGAGAGAGAGCTTGGAGGGGGAGTTTGCCTATTCTTAAATGTGGATAACAGAGGTGATCACAACTTTAAGTGGCTTAGAGAATTGTCCATATTCAAACTGGCCAGCTGATAGGTTCTATCAGTTCCCAGAGGAAACTGTAAGCACCCCTTAGCAAGGACATCCCTTCCAGGACTATGCTTGCTAACCTATGACACAAGGTGCTTTATATGGGAAGAAATTCCTTCCTGACTTCCATGTGGGCTGGCTGAAGGTCTGAATAGTGATGTTTGTTTGTGGCGGTGATGCCTTTTCCTGGTCTTAAAATCAAGAGTCAAACGCAGATAGAAGGGGAAAAGGGATTTTACCTTGGGATTTATTTTAAGGATCCTTAGGTGCACACGTCCAGGTCAAATGCACCAAAATGCACACCCAAAAGATCTGGTATAACATTATAGGTTTTACTAATTAGCATATCTATCAAAAATTCCCCAATGAGAGGCTTGAGTGAGCCCCCCTCCCCAAGGAGCCTTCCCCTGGATGGTTCTATCTTAGTTTACAGAATGTGTTCTGGAGAGGATTTTGGGGTCTGGGGCACACTGATGTCTAACTACAAAGCTTCTAAAATGTTTAGTCTCTCAGCTTGACAAACAAGTCCAAGAATGTAGGCAAAAAGCACTAAGAATACAGAAGTTGTAAAAAAAGATATAACAGGGGTATAAAAGAAAAGGCAAAAATCTTCATGGCATCAGTGGTTTTCTTCGACCAGTCTTGCAGCCAAGGCAGAGCTTCCTTCCCTCTCCATGGCTAATGAAAGGAGGCAGTGAAAAGGGCTCTGAGGCTGTTGAACTGAAAGGTCCCAAGGAAACACCATTGTTGCCCAGTATCCACTAAGGTGATAGAATTTCTGGTACAAGGTGTGTTAAAAGGGTACTGTAAAACAGGATTTTTGAGAGTTCCGTGATGTAAGAATTACTGTTTTCATGAGTTTGTTTGAATTCCACAGGGGTTTTTTTTGAGCTAAAACAGGACCTTACTGTGGTAGGGCAAATAGGATCAAGATGTGTTCAAACAATAATTAAATACTAAGAAAGGGGATGCTTTAAAACTCCCTCCTCATTAGTTGCTGGGGTAATGGATTTGTCATATTTTTGATATATTATGCTTAGTTCACAAATCAATCTATCTGAATAGTTCTCTTTAGGCTGGGCAAAGGGGTAACCAAAGAAATGAGGAAGTGAGAAGCCAGCTGAAATCCAGAATATTTCCAGTATTGTCCTGGATTTACGGGACATAACCATCCTATTCTAGTTTATACATTTTTCTTTTTTAGTAAAAGATACAGTAAATTGCTGTAAAATGTAATACCTAGTTTGTTTCTTTGTCCAGAATTCATCAAGTGGAAGAAACAAATAATTAAATCTTAGTTATTTTTAAATGTGTGAACAGGTTGCACTCCATTCTTGGAGTGTTAGATGGAGTTATAATTGTTGGGAAAAAGAAACCTTTGGCAGTGTGTCCAAAAGGACAACTGGATTCCTGGAGCTGCATGCATCTTATGATCCCTGCCTGGGCTGTTGCTATGGAGGTGGGCTGAGTGTATGAACAGCTCTGTGTCAGCATCTGTTGGAAGTCAGATGCCTTTAGGTGTTCTAAGTGGTGCTTTTGCGGGGTGCCAGCCAGTGCTTGAGTTTTGACATTGCTAGACAAAGGGTTGTTCAGCCTGGACAGACAGAACAACAGTGATCCAGGATTTAGGCATCCCTTTGCCAAGTCATTTGAAGGTTCAGTCTAGGAAGTATGTACAATTGCTGGCAAGGTGGAGGAAAAAACATGATCCAAAAATGAAGTAAAATCGTTTGCTAACTTCTTAACCAGAATGTGTCAGCCTGGTAGAAAGATGTTGCTAGAATGATCGAAGACCTAAAAACCCAAACTTTTGCTCTGGTTAGCTTTCAGCTTTTCTTTAGTATGATAGTCAGTTTATGCACCCAAGCTGTATGTTTTCTTTCTGTAGAAGTGGAATCCCATGCTTCCTGTTTTAGGTCTCCAGGGTGTGTCTGGCTGCCTTCTGCTTCATAGAGTTCCCAATTACTTTTAAAGAGCTTTTGGTCCAAGGTATTGCCAGATGATACAGCAGTTTTATATTGCTAATTGGAATTAAACAGACTGTATTAGAGAAATGCGTATACCTCAAACCATTAAACAGCAATTGCTTCAAAGTAAAAGTAATTATTTGGAAAACTAGATATCAATAGTTGATAACTGATAGAAAAAAGAAGTGTAGAAGTAAATAACAAGCCAGACTGCTCTCACTGGTGGGAATTTCCTTAAAAATTGTTATTTTTTCATAAATATGTTGACTACATGGTCAAAACTACATTTTCTAGATTTTTTTTCTGTTTTTCCTTAGTATGTCATTTGTAACCTATGGTTAGCCAACATGCTCTGTCCTTGCACTGCCAGAGCTGGATATTTCATTTTCTCAATGACATCATAGTCTTCTGCTGTTTGATTTCTGTTTTATTAAAGCTCTCTGGTTTTCCTATTCCCGGTGTGGGTTGTCCATTTGGCAGCATGTCGTAGGTGAGTTCAGCGGTTCGTGTGCGCAGTAGCTGAGGCCGAGCCTGGCTGCACAGCTGCCACCAGCACTGAGCTCACCAGCAGACGTGTTGTACCTCAGCTCAGGTGCCTGCTGGCATTTATACCAATGCAGACGGGTGACCTCAGGGGTACTAAGGGTCAAGTGTATTCATATTCCTTAAATACTGATGGAAAGCTAGTAGCCTTTAATATGGATAGATGTTTTTCACCATAGAGAGTGATCTCTCATGTATTTATGCAGAATTCCAAATAACATCTGACTAGGCTTTCCTTACAGCACCAGCAGAATTTCTTGGTGAAATTCTAATGTCAGAATGTGCTAATATGGTGCTGAGGTGAAAGAGACATCCTCAGGACCAGGCTTGGTCTGTGTTTCTGGTGGTGGCAGACAATACCAGTGCCACCAGTGTGAGGAGTAATTAAACTAAATGGCCACAAAACACTGATTTTACTTAGCTGCCTTTCTGCCTATAGGGTAGTCAGTACTGAAAAGTACCTCGAGGCATTAAAAAGGAGTGCAAGTCTGCTGGTGTTGTTCCTGCTTTTCTCTGGACAGCCTGGTTCATGTTTTAATGCTTTTATTTTAGACTTCTGATTTTTTGCAACTCAGTTCTTCTAAATTTCACTTAATAAGAATTAAATTTTAGTGCTGTGAGTAGTTTTTAAAGTTCAGAATCTTTTTGCTATTTGTAAATCTTTCCTAACATCCACAGACCTGGGCTTTATTTCAAGGAATGCAATTTTTTTTGTATTAGGCATGCTGTTGTTAGCAGTCTCTCTGAAACTTGAGCAGGCAGATTCATTACTCTTCCGACTCTGGTTTTGAATTTGTTTTTTTATCCAGAAGAATAATATCTGTTGTGCATGCCTAACAACATAATTAGTATGTAATGTGTGTATTTGCAAAATACTAAAGAGGCATTTGTACTTTTTTCTTTGTTATTTATTTGCAGGAAAAGCCTGTTAATTCATCTGGTTTTGCTTTTGTTTCCATCACTGGAAACACTTTTTGCATGAATGTATACTGTTTAGTTTGGTTGGGGTTTTTTGGTAACTGTTTCTACAGAGACTGGTAATGCTGACATTGTGCTCTCGCTTTGGATGTGCGTGCAAGCTGTGTGTAATTAGCAGTGTGCTTGTACCACAGGAACATGGGTTCCCTGCAGTGCCAGCTTAGCACAACTGAGAGTGCAATGGGAATGAAAGTCCTTGGCTCTGATCCGCTTCCCATGGGAGGGAGTGCACACTCGTGGTTTTGCATACACAGTTTTGTCCTAGGTGTATATTTTCCCCCAGCAACATAGATGCTTTCCACCTGTGTGACTGTGCGAAGAGGTGATTTATGGATGCCAGTGGTATGCTGGTGGATGTCATGCGTGACTGGGAAGTGTCAGTGAAGGGCAGTGTTTGCAGAAGCACTTGCTGGTGAAGGTCAGCCTTTCTCCTGCAGGGTCCCTCCTGCCCTGCCCCTGAGCGCTCCCTCTGCGCAGGTGCTGGTGCAGGTGTCCTTTGAGGAAGGGCAGAAGAGTGATGTGTCAGCTCAGTACCAGCATGAAAGAATATTTAACTGCAGTTTTCTTTCCTGGAACTGAAGAACTAGTGGTCACAAGTGGGAGAGTGGGTTGAAAATACCATGTTGCTTTCTAGCTGTGGGAATGCAACCTAAGCAGTGCTTTCAAGCTAAGAGAAACAAGAGGCTGTCCAGTGGCAACAGAGTTTCTTGAAACCTGTCTGCAAATTCCTGCTGAATATGAGGCAACTGTTATTTTACAAAGATTTACAAGTTGGCCAAATCAGGAAGCTTCTGCAGGCATGAGTGTTTCCTAGCACAAGGTTCACCATCCTGACAAACACCAAGCCTCTGCTAATTTCAGAAATTTCATCGGAAATGATAAATGAGCAACTTGAGAGCCCATTTATCCTGGAGCACAGTCAGCAGGGTGTGTTTGGCCCCACATGGTTAGTTTTACTAAAAATAATGGTAACTTTAAAAATTCAGTCATTTCTTAGTGTCTGCATGCTTTCAATACTTATTTCTACAGTACACTTCCACAAGGAGCTCGGCAGATTATAATTGTCTAGAAGTACAGGTCTGTAAAGGGAAGTGTATCTCATCAGAGAAATCTCTGGAATGTATCAAGGATAAATAATAAGCATTTAGATTGCTATGTCTGGCAGTTTGTTTTGACTTGTAACCTGTGTAAGTTAGCAAATTTTATAATACCTAAAAATATTCTGGGATAGTAACATTTAAAAATTTTTTTTTTACTAAAAGGTTTTGTGTATTTCAAGACACTCAACTATTTGTAGAAAGTTGAAACATTTGGGGAATTCATTTGAAAAAAAGGTAGGTCTTTGCAGTCCTAAGTGTCTTGTTGCAATCCAAAATACATGAGTAAAAAAGATAAATGTTTTAAAACTGCATGTTGGATTAAGAGCAGGCAACTCCTGCCAGTCTGTTTTAGGTTCAATTGTACCCATATTTTTTCACTAAATAATAATTAGATATATGTCATTCACAGCATTGTACACTTATTTCCTTCATTGGTCATATGGTAGAAGTGACTAAAAATGTTTATTGAGTCTTCTAAGTATAATGGATGCATTTCCACTTTTTGTTCCATAATAGCCTGTGAACTTTAAAAAAAAAATGAGTACAACTGATTGCAAAGATGACATTCCTAATTATACAGAAGCCTTTCATTTCTAAAAATATTTTTCAAACCTTAAAACACAAAGTATTCATATTTCTTGGTGGCAGCATGCCTGTTTATGTCCAGGGCTTCCAAGTTTATTGTTACTGTGCCCCAGACTGCTGAACTGTTTGTGCTTGGGCTTCTATTTCACTCTTCCTTTATCATGGTTTTTCATAGAAGAAACTCAGTTTTGGGTCATCATGCATTTACGAGATTGCAGGGGGAGGACAGACTTTTGGGGGGCTTTTATTATTTCCGGTGTGTTCAAAGTACACTTAATAGAAGTGCAGAGCTATTTTATCTTATTTCTGTGCCACTAAAATAAACTGTTTAAGAAAACTATTAATGAAGCTTCACTGACTTAATCTGGGCTTTAAAATTAATATCACTCTTTTAACTCCTTAGCTGTATTACACTGAACTATAAATAATTTGAGGGTAATGGATGGGAAAGCAGATGGTGCCAAGAATGCTTTGCAATTGGCAGAGCAACCAAACATTTTTTAAATTTGCTTGTGCCCCAGCAGGTCTCTGTAAACACAGCCTAAGTGAGCTTGTTTTTGAAGTAAACTTAAGAAATGTCATTTCACTGGCTAAAAAAGCACAGAAAAAAAGTCATAAATCTGTGTGCTGTGCACAGTTATGAGAACATGTATTCCTTTTTCTGATTCTAAATTAGCACTTTCATACTTAATTTAACTTGAAGACAATTTTTCCATTATATCAGACTTTTTTCAGTCTTGAAAACTCCAAATAGAAATTTTTAGAAATGTGAGAATTTCCCTGAAGCATTTACAGAGCTTTCAGAGTGGTATTGCCCTAAGATGAAAAAGTTTAATCAATTATTGTATTCTCATTCCTCTGGCTGGCACACATAAAGCTAAGGATGTGAGTAGTGGTGAAAGGGCAAATTGGATTTTTAGTAACTAATTTAATTATTTGAAGTAATTCCAGACAGATTCTGTCATGCTAAGCATTGTGTGATTATTACTTCAGAAAAAAAAATATAGTACATTTTAAAATTAAGGAAAAAAAAAAAAAAAAAAGCTGTCCTCTGTGTGTTTTTTGCAAGGGAGGGTGCCTTGAAAATCCCCTCCTCACACACCCACCCACCCACCATGCTCCCCCTCTTCCCCCCCTTTTTTTTTTCTGCAAGAACCATTGCCTCATGCACTTTTTGGCTTGATCCTTTTGATTTGCAGATAGAGGGTAGGAGGAACTCGGGCTTTCTTCATGAGCATGAAACTTTGCAAGATCTGTGGTGGTATTTAGTAGCCAGATTCACCCTGGGCCTAACTGCTGTCTGTCTTCCTAATTGTAGCACTTAAAAAGAGCTTTTGTCTGTGTGTTGTTGTGACATAACACAAAGAACTGTGGAAAAAGTAGGTATTTTCAAAACAGGAATTTTTCTTTTTTTGTATGACATAATTTGTATTTATCTGCAGTTCTGATCAGCTCTTAAGTTGGAGCAAAAAGCCCCCATCTTCCTTTTATTTTATTTTTGTTGTTAAAATACTTTTTCCAATTGAAATAGTATGCCCTTGATATTAAAAGCTTAAAAGGAGAATATTCTTATTAAATATGGGATGGAAGGTATCTGTAAATTTAAAAGGCTAAAGTTTATGCCTGCAGAATGAAACAAATGTAAAAGTGATGCAAAGCTGAAATATAGTTTTAAAGCTTTCTGAACGGAGGATATTTGTTTGTGTCCTGTCTGCCTTTTTGACAGACATGTAATCTTTCTTTTTTTGTGTCTTTTTGTAATCTTAACCTGCTGTTCCATCAGTGATGTGATTACAGGATCTTTCCAAGCTGTAGTGCCCATTTATCAGGTTCTGTTCCTTGTTTATGATACAAAGTAAAAGTTTTTAAATGAATAAAGCAGGGCAGTGTTAACAGCCATAACAGAAACAAAAAATAGGTGACACATCCAATTTTTTTTTCACTCAAGTTGAGAAGACATCTTCCCCCCCTTTTGTTTCTTTTCCCCATTACACAGTCAAGCAATAAGTATTGCAATTTAGTCAGATGGATGCTAAATCAGGAAGAATGCCATGTTTGTCTTTAATCACTTGGAAGAGCTCTGAAGAATTTCTTGCATCTTTCAGGAAAATAAGAATTGCTAGTGGACAAAGGAAAAATGAGAAGCCCGACTTCATACAGAAGAATTTTTAAAAGGAATTAATCAAAATGAAATTAAATGTCCTGCTGCCTCAGCCATAACCCATGACAATAAATGCAGGATAACCTGTTTTTTTTGTTCCTTACTATTCTTGCAATTAGTTCACTTTTTCTCCTGCAGAGAGGCTGCATGAAAGATCTTGTTATTTGTGGCTGTGGTAAAATATGCTGGCTCAGCCTGCCTGAAGAAACAGAAGCCTTGGCAGGAATGCTGATTACCATGACAATCTAAGCAGTCTAGAGCTTCGGGGTGTTGTGGGTTTTATCATAAAAATAAAAAATGTGTCCTGGATGGTAGGATAGCTGATAATATCATCATGGTGCTGCATATCCAGTTGTCATTGCAAGACTTTATTTTTCATTTTGTGTTACCTGAGGAGGGGGAGGGGGGGACCTTATCATATTCAGGTAAATTTTTATAACATACTTGTGTGTTTACATCTTTATCTATTTTAGAATATAGTTTTGTGCAATATGTACAGGAGGGGGTTTAAGTCTTCATGGGTTTTCCCCACTAGCATGGAGGGAAACTGCCGTGTATTTTTCCTGCTCCCTTTCCCCCACCTCACGTACAGTGCCAAATCTGTGCTACAGCATCTTTGCAAGCAAAGACAAAAAAACCCCAAACCCACCCTTCCTATCCATATTAGGGTGTTGTTATTTCAGCCATTACTGCCTCAAAGGTACCCCACCCTACCTTCATCAGAATTCACTTGTGTGTGGTAATAGGGCTGATGGCATGTTGCATGAGGTCTTTGGTTTAAAACTGTCTCAGATTGGAGTAGGAAAACCAATCTGCTGGTCTCTAATGGAGTGTGTGAACTAAGTTATTGTCACTGATATTTGGACACTGTTAGGAAAGAATAGAAAGGAAAAATGACTTGAAGTTATAAATTTGCAAAGTCCCTGTGCAAATAAATTCATCTGTGAAGTTTTCTCATTTAAAAGTTGGCTTTTTACGTGTTTTCCTAAAAACTTTTGGCTCATTATGACAAAAGCAAGGGTATTTGCATTATCCTTTGTTAATTTCTTTCCAAGTAATGTCCTTGTTTACACTAAAGGATTTATTGAAAACTGCATGAGGTTATCAACACATCAATGAACTTTTCTTCTGTGCCAGTCACCTCAGAATGTAAGGGTTCATTGTATAAGCTTCATTTGTAATGTGGAGCATTTGCTGGTCCCATGAAATCATTATTAAGAGCAAACAACCAAAGGTATGTCTTTTTACCCAGTTCTAGAGCATGGACCGAAAGCCACAGGTCTGAATGATGAAGAGGAGGACGAGGGAGAACAGTTTGACTTTGATAGTGGAGATGAGATACCAGAAGCAGACAGGCAAGCCCTTGTGCCACCTATTCCCGCTCCTGGAAATAACATAGAGCACCCAGAGGCTGGTGCTGCAGGTAAGTCAGCCTGTTGGTCTGCACCTCCACTGGGCTAAATAGTCAAGACTCATCAAAGGATGCCTTTTCTTGTCCATGCAATAAAAGTACTTTAACAAGAGTTTTCCATGACTGAATGATTGGTGTTTGTAAATACACACATGCTGGGTTTATTTTGGAGCAGTTTGGTGGCAATGGAAGGCAGATGCATAGCTGTTATCGTTATTATCTATAGTAATAAGGCAATATGAAAGCATAAAAATACCACTCAAGAAAACGTAAAAGGGAAAAAAAAGAAAGAAAGAGAGAGATAGGGTAAGAGTAGGGAGATACATAATTGCCACCCATAGATCTGCGATGAGACTTAATTGAAGTGATGATTGAAGGTCTCGATCTGTCCGGAGGTGGGGGGAAAAAGCCCACAAAATACAAAGTCCAGTGGGTTAATACGTTCTCAGGTTCAGGTGGGAGTGCCCAAGCATGTCCTCTGTGGGGGGGAAGTATTACACTGTCTTTTGATCATGTGCAGTTCTCTGGTGGAAGGCCTCAGGAATCAGTCTGGGGGCACTTCAGGAGTCATTGATAGTTTATGACCTCTTCTAAGGCAGCTGCCTCTCGTGTCAGTAAGCCTGTGTGTGAATGGGACCTTCCCTGGGAGGAGGGCATGTGTGTAAGGGAGGGCAATTTGGTGTGATAAAAGGCACAATCCTGTCTCCACAAGGTCTGCCTCTTACCAGCCTCAGAGCCCAGTTTGTAGCCTCTGGTGGTGATAAGTTCACCCCCTCCGTCTTATGCAGAGGTTTGTCATTACACACCCAAAAACTCACCACCTTCCCTTTGCAGGCTTGCACACCTGGCCTTAGCAAAGCACCCAGGAACCTCCAAAAATGGTCAATTTGTTTTGAGTCATAGTTCAGTCTCTCACATATGGAAATACCATGCGAGTGTTTTGAATATTCCTGCCAGTTACAGTCATGGTAGATCTGACAGGGCAAGTGACCATTGTGTGTAATTCCTGTGATGTTAAATGCCCATTCAAGTGTGACATCCGAACCAATGGATTGGACATAGTCTGAGTGTCTTGCTACAGGGAAACTTTATACCCTTGCTGGTCTTAAGGCGCATTGATGGCTTGAGATAAGCTGCTCCACAGCTAAACTTGCTAGTTACTGAGCTTGAGATGTGCATAAAACTAAGTGGAGTTTGAATGTATGAATTTTGTTCATGAACAGAAGTGTTGCTAAATATTGAAATATTTTTTTATGACATATGCAGATGTTCCCAGTGGTGAGGTGTAGTCTGGAAATTGCTATATTCTGCTCAAGTTGCTAACAGCTGATTTTCCTTACTTAGATCCAATTTCCTTTGGTAAGCAGACTCACTGTGCTTATGGCAATTAAGGATAGATAACTCTTCAGGTACTGTGCAGTTTGACAGCCTGGAACTTAAACACCATCTTTCCCTGAGCATCTGTTGCTCACTCACCCTTTTGTGGAGTTGTGCTTACAGCTCAAAATCATTTGATCACTTGGGATGCAGTTCTGCAGTTCACTTCAGAGGGGCCTGTGGTTCTGCTGTACCTCAGCTCGTCTCAAAAAATACTGGGAACTTTGCATGAAAGGAAACAATACATTTTCAAAGAGGAAAACTTGTCAAGTTATTTTCTTCCCCCTTTTCTTAACAGAGCATTTTCAGGACTGCTCTTTGAGGAATGTCCTTCCAGTGAGCCCAGACAAAAACACAAGAAATATTTTAGGGGTAGGCATAAGGAGAAGAATTTTGAGTCATAGGTTATAAGCAACTTGTATAGTAAAGAGCCGGTCAGTGTTTAGCATACTTGCAAAGAGCTATTAGAGCAGCTTGAACAGGTATGAAAAGTAAAACTGTATATTTTTGTTTAATTTTTCAACTAAAGGAGCTGATAATTTAGAAAACAGTGAGAAGCCGCAAACATCAGAACCTGCTGCAGAAGCCACTCCGGCCAAAGTAAATCCCTACTCAGTCATAAATATTTCCCCAATCCAAGACAAGGATCCATCCTCATCACCAGAACCAAGTCCTCAAGATGAATGTGCAAGTCCAAACTTGTCTGGTGGATATTCTGTTCCTGTCCCTTGTGGATATGCTGTGCCATCCAACTTACCTTTGATACTGCCAGCATACTCCAGTCCTGTCATCATACGCAGTGTTTCTGTAGATGAAGAAGGTACTGTATTTACACACCTTACTTTATTTGAAGGGGAATCCTTGTTTAACCTCAGGTACCTTTCCTGTATAGCACTCACCCTGGATGAGTGTGGGAATGGTTAATGCTAATTCCTTTTTTAACATAATGAAATAATTTCCAGATCCAGAGTTCAGTGTTCAAGCCAAATGGTTTTTTCTCATATCTTTTATTGATTTTTCTAGGTCCTGGCAAAGTTCCTCTTTTGCCTTTTCTATATGCATTTCTGTTTGTTTATTTTCCAATTCTTGTGGATTTAGAGTTGCTGTGGGATTTTTCCCTTGATGATTTGATGAATTCTTTGTCTTTTAGTGCAATTTTAAGGCAGAAAAGGAAGCTAGAAAGGGAAATAACTATGGATTATTACAGAAATGGGAGATCCATTTTGTACTCAGAGTTTACAAAGCTGACAGCTTAATGTCAAGAGAGTAGGGAAAGAAAGCTCCCCATATCCTGCCTTTTCTTTTTTGTATTTTGAGTATACTTTTCTGTATCTAGGCACAAATTCTTCTGTAATTCCAGCCTTTATTTCAGCCTTTGCTTTTTACCACTATTAGGAATACTGTCAAGAAAAAGTAAATATTTGTGTGGTCCTTATTACCTGTAGAGGAATATATGTTTGAGAGATAGAATTAAATGCATCAGACATTGTAATTTCCTCTTAACAGCTCTTCTGACAAATGGCTGTGTCTTTGAATTACTTAATTTTCAAAAATTCATGGTGTGAAGTAACTTCTAAATTTTTTTAGACACGTGTAAGAATAAAACTATTGCAAAGAGGGAGATTATTCTTTAGCGCTGAACTAGTAAAATCAATTTCTTATGCTAAAATGTGCCATTTGAACCAAACTAATATGATATTCCAAGCATTTTCTTTTTTGTTTTCTACTTGGCAGGTACACAGTCAGCAACCGAAGAATGCCATTATAATTCTGTAAACTTGGAGGACCCTCAAAATAGGTGATTTCCAGTTCAGCATATTTTAATGATTTGTAAAACCTTAATTCCTAAGAAAGCTTGCATTTAATAAGTATTTTATTCTCCTTGTGTAATGCTTCCATGTTTGTTGGTTTGTTTTTTTTCATTTTCTTAGCCCTGTAATTCTGGTTGTGTACTAAAATCAGCACTAGTTGGGGTTCTTGTGTGTGTAACTGTGCATGACATTTTTGAAGACACTGGGTTGAATTTTTATAGAATGATGGCAGTGTCAGCTGCAACAGATTGCTGGAGATCTTGTCTAGCCTGCTGCTTTCAGCATGACCACTGCCAATACTCCATCAGATCAACCATGGCCTTGCTGGCTGAGCCTTGAAACCCTCCAAGGATGGAGATGCTGCAGCTTCCGCAGGCAGTCTTCCCTGCTGTACTGCCTTCCGTCCCCCCTTCCCCTCCCTACACCCCCCAAAATTCCTACCCAAATCTTCCAGTGGCCAGTCTGTTGACCATTCCCCCTTTGTCTGGCATTAAAAAAAAAAAAGGGTGCCACACCCCCGCAAACAAACCCAAACCAACAAATAACCCTGATTCCATCACCTCTGTAGTTCTCTTGTGGATAGTTGTAGCTGCTCTTGGATCACCCCATAATATCCTTTTCACCAGACTAAATAATCTCCATGTCTTTTATCTCCTTCCTTGTGAACCATGTGCTTTAGTCCCTGACTTCAGTTTCTCTGCATCTCCCTAGAGATTGCTTCAATTTCTCCACAGCTCTCTATCAGGGGAGTGTTGGGAAGCCAAAACTGGACATGCTGCTACAGGTTCAGCCTCACTGGCACCAAGTGGAGGAGGGTAGCAGCTTTGCCTGATGGCTCCTGATGCAGCCCAGAATGGCTTTAGTCCTATTTACCATGAAAAAGAAACTCTCAGTTCACTGTTTTCTGAGAAAATTTCCTGTGTTCTGGTAGATGAACTCAAAAGCAAAGTGTTTTTTAAGATTGTAAAGAAAGTGTTTTCAATTTTCTGACTCAAATCTTCAAACTATGAAATAGAATAGGTTATTCATCACCCAAGTATGCACTGAAGCAACATTTTTGAGTAATCAGCAGCCTTGGAGTGGAGACTAGAAGAAAAGAAATACATTTATTGTCTAGTCTTCATGGATGTTTAAAAACATTGTGGTGTAACTTTTACTTCTTTTATTTTATGGCCATTTTTTTCAAGTGAAGATAACCAGACCAAGAGAGAGGACGATGCCCTGGCCAAATGGGTTGCAGATCCTGCAAATACAGCATGGATGGAAAGTAAGTATCAGTGGGCCCTGAAGTACAACTGTAGGAGGCGGTCAGTTTTAAGTTGTGATCAGCAGATGTGCGTATCTATGTGCACAAGCAGATTTTATAGGAATGTCCATGTTCACTTTTACTGTATGTTTTCAGATAGGTTCCAGAACCAAGCTGTACCAGTTAGAACATTCAACAGTGTCATAAAATTGTATTTCAGAATAAAGGTAACATTCACTTTTCCAGCTTTTGGAATCTGTGGAATCATTTGTAACTGTTTTTTGGAAGTCATTTGGCTCCATCAGTGCATGTGCAGTGGAAATAAGCTCCAGTTCAGAGTCTGATCTGCAACTGTATTTGAAATTGCTCTTCTTGTGCAGTAGTTGTTAAATAAGTACTTGGAGGAGATGGAAAGGAAGGAGTTGCCACTTTGTCTTGGTGTGTGCTGTTGATTCTTGGCTGGCAGCTGCATTTTAAACCAGAGCAGAGACTGTGTGATTTGAGGACAGGTTATGTCCTCCACTGGGCTGGAGGTTCATCTTACATATTTTGTGAAGTGACTGAAGAATTTGCATCATCATTCTGCCTCTTAATATGTACTATGATGAACATTACATTATTAATTTTGGTTCTTTTTAAAAAGTCAGTTGCAGCTTTCCTACAGGCATTTAGTAAGGCAATGAGCAGCCTTCGACAGGCACAGAACATTCCATACTTCTGTGAAAAGGAGGGAGAAATGCTGGCTGTTGAAGTGGATTTTTGTTCTCAGGCTAGCAAAGGTCATCATAAGCAATGCAGATAAAACTCTGGAATTTCACAAATACCATATACTGCTTTGTGCATTATTGCATTAATGGAAAGATTAGATGTGCAAGCAAAACGCTAGTGGAGGGTGAGTCATATCTCCATTGTATTCATATATGCCAATATAACCAAAATTCTTTAAAATAAAATACAGTATTTCAGTTGGAGAGGACCTACAGCATTTCAACTGCCTGATCGTTTCAGGGCTGACCAAAAGCTAAAGGCATGTTAAGGGCTTTGTCCAAGTGTCTCTCAAACACTTGGTCCCATTCAAATTTTAGGAAGTTTCTAATTTGGTTTTTTTCTGTCTTGGTTTTAGACCCGGATGAGGTAATTTACGATGATGTGCCAAGAGAAGATTCAGACTCTGAACCAGGTTTGAGGTCTTTGTAATGTTGAAAGCAATGTAAAATGGAATTATTTGAATGTATATTGAACAGATATGTTCATTAAGTACCTAAAATATATGTAAATGGAATTGTATCAATAATTGGTAGGTCTTAGAAAGTTCAGAATTAAACTAACACTTAAAAGACTTTATCTCAGCAGGTCTCCTACACTTCTCAGAAGTTGAATTCTGTTTTGTTTTATAGATACTGTTCCAAATGCTTGTGTATTCTGCATATTAGAGAATTATAGTGTTGGGTGTTGTAGCTGTAGTGCCCTGAACAAGGCAAGGTAGTTAGGAAAAGGGTGTTTTAAATAGTTAGATGATGTATGATAATGTATCATTGTCATGGTTGTAGAGAGAAGCTCCTTCCTTGAAAGTCCCCTTCAATTTGTAAGTGCTTGGTAGATGGAAGAGATGGTCCAGGGTGGCTGTTTGCCATCTTGATTGTGACTCCACAGAAGTGTTTTATTTCAGCTTTGAAGTAGTCCACTCCTCATGGTTGAGACCATGTTTGGAGGGGGCAGAATAGATCTCAAAGTATTTTCTGGAGTCAAGATTTTACCTTTGCTGGGAATGATGGAGTTAGGGCTCAAGAAGCTTATTTCATCGAGTTCTTGCTCAGATTTGTTTTGCAGTTTTTGGGTATAGTGAAGTCTGCTTAAAGATCAGTTGCTACTGACTGATTTTGTGTTTTGAGTGGATTGGCTTACTGGGAATGCAGCATCTTACTTGTCATGGTTCTCAGAGGGTGTAGGTGTTTGATACTGAAATTGTTAATGAATCAAGAAAACACTTAAGCTTTCTTTTGTGGAAACCACATTAATCTTTAAAGCTGTAACAGTTTCATTTCTTGTCCTTAGTAGTGTTCAGGCAAGGTGTTTTACAAATTATTACTGATTTTTTCAGTTATTATTGGAAAGTACCGTGTTACATTCATGACTTGAATGCTTATATTACTGGAAGTGCCCTCAGTGGACTGTGCTACTTTGAGCAGGGACATCTTTGTGCTGTTGCTGATCAGTCAGGAAACATGTACACCAAGCCCACGTGGCTGAACTGGGTGGGATATGGGATATGGAGCAGAGCTCTGCTGAGCATATTGGTCAGAATCTTTAGCTTAACCCATAAGACATTGATTAAAATTTTGACTTTCATTTTGTCCCCAAAGACATTGAAAAATTATGAGTAGATAGGTAGTAAGGGAAGTTTCATCTTCCTACATTCATGATCTTGGTATTTATTATTTGTATATTTTTGTTAGGGAGACACAACTATTCCAAAAAAAGGTTTTTTTTCACGCAGTCATGGCGTAAATCCTGCCCCAATACTGACAGCACAGGAGTTAGACTTGCATGAATCTTGATTTATTTTGACTTACTATGATGGTTCTTTTAAAGTATTCATTGTGCTAGATTACCACTAAGATGTCTTCTTCAATAACAATATTTTAAGGACAGTCTTGAGATGCATAGGGATTTAAAATTTTTAAAAAAAATCTGAATCTTCCAGATTAGTATAGAATCTGCTGTGTTAATTATAAAAAATTTAATTAATGTTAATATTAAAATCCAGGGTTTAGATGGATTTGTAACACGTCAGCTTTTCTTTTGAGTACGTATTTTTTCTCTGTTTAAATGAAACTTCAATCTTAAAAGCACAGCTTCTGTTTCCTGAATTTAATAGGAGACAGTTGTAAATGCTGCATCCTAACCTCTGACAATAGTGATTCCTGGCAGAAATGTCCACACTTTTCTACTTGTAATGACAAATGATGCTGCAGGTAGAGTGCATTCCTGTTTCCTGATAAGCAATTGGCTCTAAATTTTCCATTTTGTTTTGAGTCAGTTTTATGTTCTTGACATCTGTGCCAATGGAAAGACCTGTGTCTTTAACAGGAGGTACTTTGGCTAGCCTTTGCAATATAGACTTGAAAAGGTTAGATCTTGAGAAGTTCAACACTTGAACAACCTCAAGTTTTTAGAGCAAATTATGACCAAGGTAACTGCCAAATGTGGGAGACTTCCAGTGACTGGTGGTGATGAGTCATAAAATACCATTGTGTAACGCCTTTCTTGCTACTTTGGTCTGATCTGTTCTGCTTGAAGTAGTGACATTTTTGGTTGATTCTTGCAATGTTTTAGCATTTGTCATTTGCACTGATGTCCCTAGGGACAAATGGCAAGCTTACAAATGGAGGCATGATGCTTCTCAGTGCAGATGTGTTCATAGCTACAGTTCAAACTTCCTCTGAAGTTCTAAAACTTGTTGTAGGATTTGGACAACACGACAGTGTCATTTGAGTAGTGCATGTTTTTCAAAGGATCGTGGTGTGTACCCATAGCACTGTCCTTTTTTATTGCTCTATTTCAGCAAAGACAACCCACTTTGGCTATTTGAATATTGTATTTAATTCAGAATTTTTAATGTGCCTACAAAAGTCTGTACAATTCTTTATAGCATATCCTGAGCAAGTTTTTGGTGTTCAAACAAACACAAATTTCAGTGTAGCTTTATTTATTTTGGTTTAATTCTTGCAGAGGAAATGATTTATGATGATGTTGAAAATGGTGATGATGGTGGAAACAGCTCACTGGAATATGGGTGGAGCTCAAGTGAGTTTGAAAGCTATGAAGAGCAGAGTGATTCTGAGTGTAAAAATGGAATTCCCAGCTCCTTTTTGCGAGGCAACCACAAGAGACATGTATGTATCCTGCAGTGCTGCTCAGTCATTGAGGTTATCCTGGTTTCCAACACTTGCGTTTCTCACCCATATTTCTTTTTTTCCTCAATTCAGTTTCAAATGCCAACAGCATCTTTTTAAAGGAGATGTGAATCAGTGTGGAAGCGACAGTACACAACTAAATGTAACAGGGAAAAGAAGAGGTGAAAATATTAAATGGAAGCTTATTACAAAAAAGAAAAAACTCAAATTGGATAAAAATGAAATTAAAAATGAGATTATTTTTGCTTGTGGGCAGTTCCTCACCTTCTCTTCTTTTGCAGTTGCTGAATTAGTATAAGTGGTAAATAAGTGTGGAAAATAATGTGACGAATAAATGAGGGCAAGCCTGACAAGAATTGAAGGTTTGGGATCTTTAGGTGCTCGAAAGTCACAAAACTCTTCACCAGTGTTCCGTAGCTTTTTGTCTTAGATCTGCATCATTTTGGTCGTTTGAAAGTGACTGAGCTTAAAAAACTTCTGAAAGTAAACAATTTTTGTAATCAAAGAGAATTCTACCTGTTAGGAGAGAAGAGAGGTGGCGTGATTAAAGTGATCCATCTGTGACACTTCTCAGGTCTGGTACCTTTGGCTCCATCTCTTCTGCAGGAGGCTGGAAGACACAGGTGACACAGGTGCCTGTCCTCACTGCATCTCTCCCACTGCACAGGGAGAGAAGTCCTGGGCCCTTGCATTCTTGTTGCCTTGGCTCCTCTCCTTCTACCACCGTGTACCCTCTTTGTGAGAGGCTCCCCAGTGTGTGCTGACTAGGGACAGGCCCCCAAGAGCCACTTGGCAGCTGTGTGTTGTGAACTGCCTCAGCACCCCATGGCTGGAATGTGCAGGGGTTGCAGACAGGGTGTTATTTCATAGGACCCTTATTTTCATTTTGCAGGTTTCTTATCTTGATGAGAATAAAAGCCTTGCTGTCTGTGTTTCCCTGCGTTATGTGTTATCTGCTCTCCCCCCACCTCCGTCCTTGTTGCCTGTCCTTTGGAAATCAGGGAGTAAGCAATTAACTGCAAGACTTGAGCCCACCCAAATCTGTACTTTTTCCTCTGTTTTTTCTTGGTTTTGTTCTGACTAGAACAATCTTAAGCTGTTGCAGCTGTTTGTTTGGGTTTTTTTTTTGATCTGTCATGGAAAACTGTTGGCAGTGGTTGAATGTGATTGTACCAGGATCAGGCACAGAGTGTCTGAGCAAGAGACTGAGGAGTGATGACAGGAGAGGTGTGTGCCCTTGGGTACTGCCCTGCAGATGGTTTTTTCAGGCCTTTGACAAAAGGTTTTGGGGATTGCCTTGTGAGGATGGTAATGAGGAGGTGAGGAACACTTAAGCTGGTGGATGGAAAAGTCAGAGAGACTCCTGCACCTGGATGGGTTGCTGGGAGATGGAGAAATCGGGAAATTAGGGAAGGGTTTTGGCAGAGAATGAGGAAAGACAAACTTTAGGATTGCTGCAAAAACCCCACAACAAACAACCAAGAAAACAACAAAAAAAACCAACACAAAAAACCAACCCCAGCCCTCCCTGCGCTGGCACTTTGACATGGGCAGGCACTACTCTTCTTTATATACGTTTTCTGTGTATCCATTCCTTGCACTAACTCTCACTTCTCCTCAGGTCTTGTGATGGATATTACAGTATATGCCCAGCACATTGCCCTGTAGCCTTTCAGAGCCTGTGAGGGACTTGCCCTACTTTTAATTTTAGTGTTAGTTGAAAAGTATGGCAAGGTTGGAGGTGGGATTTTTAATTTTAAGTGCTAGTATGACTTCCCTCAAAGTCACTTTTTCATTATGATTCTTATTATTCTGTTATTCTATTTATTTACTAATTTATTTTAAGAAGAGAAGGTTTTTGTGCTGTTAAATATTTCTAGTCTGTGAACCAGATGCTATTCTTCATTATACTGCTGTAATGCCAGAATCATCATGTTAGAGGTAATTGCATCCTGGCCCAGCCTAGTGGAGCTACATGCTGGGCCTGTCCCTTTGTTTTCAACTCAGTAGGCCTTCTCTTTCCTGAGGCTTTGATCTCTTGCCGAGTAACTGTTGATATCAAGCTGAGGGGTTTTCCACTGGACTTCTATTACAGGGCACACCAAATATTTTCCTTTTTTTTTCTTTCCTGGTAGCATTTTAACCTCTTTTATCTATCTTTGTCAAAACGTTTAACAAATGGTAATTAGTATTCCAGAGCATTCCTTTCTCTGTGATAGTTTCCTTGCCTTGCAAATGAATATATTCATGTACGAGATGGTTACACCCAAGTTCATACAATGAGGCTATGATGCATGTGGAAATTAAAAGACCATGAATCCTGTTAGTGTCTTCTTACCTGACTCACTGCCCTGTCAATTTCCTTGTTCTCAGTTGCCAGCAATATCTGCAGGTTCTTCAGTCTCTGAGTTTTCTTCTGATTCACTGTTTTGAAGGATAGTCTGAAATACAGACTAGGGTTTGTGCTCCAGTGAATAATGCTTATGGTTAAAGCTGATGTATTTTTTCCATGTGGATTTTAAGAGATAGGCACAGTATAATTAAGATATATATAACAATGTAGTTACCTTAGTCTAAGTGGCTTTGCCCCTGTCTTCACAGAAAAGCACCTGGGCGAGTTCAGCAGTGCCCAGGAGCGATGGTCCCTTCCTCAGACTGGAGCTTCTCTCAGTGATAGTCTTCCCTCAGTTGTCTTTGTATCAGTAGATAGATGGGGCAATGTGCATGATTTATGTGAGTGCTTTAGCATGAAGTTTTCATTACAGCTTTTTGAAAAGATTGTGTCTTTTTATACACTGTAGCTTTCTCATGACCTAACGCGTTTAAAGGAGCATTATGAAAAAAAGATGAAAGATTTGATGTCAAACACTGTGGGAGCAGTAGAGTTTCAGCAACTAAAGCAAAAACATGAGCTGAAGGTAGTGTAGTTGATTTTTGTAACTAGCTACATTTAAATAATTGCTTTTCCAACACAGACAATGTTGTCTTTTAATAACAGCTTGAAAAAGTAGACAATCATTTGTATGAAATGAATTCCAAATGTGCTGAATTTTTATTATGAAGTCTTAAATACTATCATATTGCTATAGTCTTAAAAATACTTGGTCAAGGTCCTTTTCTCATGCTTACTTTTAATGTTAACAGTCTCAGAAAACGAGATAGGGCATTGTCTTTCCCTGCTGACTGGTGCCCTTATCCCAGAGCATGAACCAGGTGTGCAACCCTTGTGCCTCTCTGAGACCTTGGCTCCATGGGGCTGGCCTGGCCCTGGCCCTGGCCCTCCAGCCACACAGGATCAAATTGGGAATCTCCCTGCTCTCCATTCCAAATGGAGCCTGTATGAAAAGACTGGGTTTTTGCTAAAAGCTTCAGTCTCAAACCCAGAAATTCCCTGATTGCAGCAAGACAGCTTTGTTTGTGTTCTGACAGTAGTGGGGATTTTTTGTTGTGGTGACATTTTGGGAAAGAAGAGGTACAAAGCAGGGTTTTTAATAAGCATTTTCCAGCAAAACAGCACTTCTTTGTTTTTTGTTTTTTGGTTTTTTTGTTCCATGTAATTTCATTTGGCTGTAGTAGCATACTGTAGGATTATGGAATTCTTAATTAAAGCAATGCATTTCTTCAATGAATGAAGTTATTAGTTGTAACTTTTTCCTTCATAATAATGTTTCTTTAAGAATACAGTTAATATATAACTGAGTCTAGGGGATTATCTTTAGATCAGAAATACTTTGGATGAGTTATTGGGACACTGAAAGATGGGTAAGACCTCTGGCCATTAATGACCTGTGAGTAGTAGGTATTTGTTGCATAAGATAACATTTGAGACTATTTAAAATTTACAAGTTTGATGCAGAAGGGTTCTTAAGCATTTCTGCTCTTTTACACTTGTATACAGTATTGCCATGAATTAAATCCTTGTCTCCAGCTTTTATTTTATTTTGAAATACAGGAGCTCGGCTCTTGAGTTTTCATGGTTCTTTCTACTTACTATATATCCATTGACTTTGGACTATATTGATAGCTTAAAGTTTGCTGGCTGAAACGTTTTCCTGTTATTCACTGAACATGTAGACTGTATTTTTTATCTTACAGATGCAAAAGCTTATGAGAGCTGCTAGAGAAGGTACCAAAGATGGACTTGAAAAGACAAAAGCAGCTGTGAAGAAGGGTCGTTCCTTCATTCGGACAAAATCTTTCATTTCTCAAGGTATATGCTATTTACAGTGTTTCTCTTTGTTACATTCTCTAGTAATTTCTGAGAAAGAAGATGGATGGTGTAGCAAATTTTTGTACTGGGAGCTGAGAGCTAGATGCAAGAAATCAGATCTATATCAAAAATGTCTGGTATAATAGCTCAGATGACAGTATGGTCATTGCATCTTCAGCAGTTTTTTATGTTTGGGGCAAGGAAAAAAAACCTGAGGACCACAGAGAAGAGTCAACTTAAAACCAACAAAAAATCCCACCAAACAGTGCAACCTAGGTATTGGTAGATTGGAGTATGCAAATGATAAGTTACTGTCATGGTGTAACTGCAGCCAGCAGCCAAGCCCCACACAGCCACTCGCTCACTCCCCCACCACCAGCACTGGGGAGAGAATTACAAGGGTAAGAGTGAGAACTTGTGGGTTGAGATAAAGACAGTTCAATAGTGAATGTAAATGCCACAACAATCAAAGAAAGACAAGGAACTAGTTCACTGCTTCCCAAGGGCAGGCAGGTGCTTATCCATCTTCAGGAGAGCAAGGCCCCATCACACACAGCAGTTACTTGGGACACAAACGCCATCACTCTGAACGTCCCCTCCCCTTACTCCTTCCTCCCACTTTATATACTGAGCATGATGTCATATGGTCTGGAATATCCCTTTGGTCAATTTGGGTCACCTGTCCTGGCTGTGTCTCCTCCCAACCTCCCATGCACCTCCAGCCCCCTCATCAGTGTGACAGTACAAAAAGCAGAAAATGCCTTGGCTCTGTGTAAGCCCTGCTCAGCAATAACAAAAACATCTCTATATTGTCAACCCTGTGTTCAGCATGAATCTAAAACATAACTCCGTACTAGCCTCTGTGAAGAAAATTAACTCTACCCCAGCCAAAATCAGCACAGTTACTAAGTCTGTCCAGGTCTCTCCATCAAATAACTCTCGAATGTCAGGAGAATGTGCTGTTAAGACATGGTTTTCAGTGAAGGAGTAGTTGACTATTTAAAAAAGTTCATAATTGGCAAGGAATAATGCTTTCTGTGCTTAAGAGTGGAAGTAGGGGAAAAGACTGTTCTGCTTAATCAGTTTGATGATTTTTTATGAAAGCTGATTTTGGATAGGGAAAATAGAAAGTGAGGTAAAATCAGAAAGCCACAGAAGTATTTGTGTTCTTTCTGTAGTTGAGAGCAAGTGACAGTTCTTTGTCTGAGCCTTGGCAGCAGCTGTCCACAGGCAATTTTTTCAAGAGACAGGTGGTAGTAAATTAAACTAGTTTTTCAGGATAAGTCTGAGAGATAGTATGTATTTCTGCTCAAGTTTCTGCCCAACTAATTAAATGGTAGTGACTTCAGAACCTATAAAGCTACAATTTTAGGAAGATAAAACCACAAGGGTGGGACAAGATATTTTTATTGAGAGAGGTAACATAAAGTTGCATCTTACCTGTTATGGGCCAGGACACATCTTACATCCCTGTCATGACCTCTGACTGTTTCTCAATTTACTTAATTTAAAGATTGAATATAGAAAGCTACTTACACAAAATGAAGTGATCAAAAAATGTATCCTCAACTTCTTGCAGTTGCACAGATGAAAATGATCTGCAGGGCAGTGTTACAGTGGGCCTGGCATTCCTTCTTGCATTTCTAGCGGTTAGGTTGCAGACACCGTCTGTCTGTGGATGGTTGAATCCCATAACCTCTTTCCAAATCAGCGGGGAGCTAGTGACAAATTTGATAACTAAACTCATGAGTTTCTCCCGGCCATTAGATCTGCTTCCCTTATTTCTCTTTTTGTTCTAAGACAGTTTCTCATACTGTTCTTTCTCTATGTCTCCTTTCCTCGTGGCTGCTTGTTTGGCTGGCTGTGTGCTGCCACCTGTCAGTGCACTTCGGTGGTGCTTTTTCAGTAAAATGATTATCCACAGAGCAGTGCAGCATCCCTCACTCCTTGCTGATGGAAGCAAACATTTTGGTGAATTTGGCTACTTTAGTTCAGTTGTGGAAGGGTGTATGGAATTTTTTTAGCTGGATCATATTATGGGTGTCTTCAGTTTTTTTCCCAGAGATCATTTATTTTAAAACTGCTGGCCCTGGAGCTGCAGTGCTTTAATCCTCATTGTCATGTCCTGCCCTCTGGACAGCCCCATTCTCCTGGCTGAGAGAAGGGAGTAGAGGTCAAACAAAAGATGCTTAGGCTGTGTCCAGCTGTGGGATATTAGGATGCTTTTGAAGGATGTTCTGTATTAGAGCGCCTATTGGTGGTGGTATTTATGTGATTTCACAGATGATACAGAAGTGCTGGGAAATTTCTTTTGTTTGGTAAGTGAAAATTTATAATCACTGTGCTTGGATGATAGGGTCTTTGCTTTTTTTTTTTTTTTTTTCTTTTTTCTTCTTTCAATCCACATGTAGAAGCTGACATTTTGGTTATTTATTTGTAGATCACAGATCATCATGTCTGGAAGAAGAAGAGCTAAATTTATTTATTGATGTGGACTGTATGCATACCGAAGCAATTATGACTCCTATGCCTGAAGGATTATCACAGCAGCAGGTAGTAAGCTTTGGGAAATATGGTCTTCTGCCTCTTTTTTCTTTCCTTCTGCTCTACACCCGTGGCTCTTAGGTGCCTTTGGTCTTCAAACATATTGGCATTTTACTTAAGTGAACATCAAATTCAGAACTGAGAAAGTAGTTTTTTGAGAATTGGTGTGTGTGCATATAGTTGCATCAATCCTGAGTTCACCCAGAGATGGGAAATGCTGGCGTGCATTATGAAATTATCTATAAGAACTATATTGTTTCACTATCTGAACATTTAAGCTAAATGTGATGATTTTGAGTTAAAAAAAGAAGAGAGTTAAAGCATTTTTATTGACTCAGAAGATGTTGCTCCAGGTGCTCTGGGATTTCCATTTAAAGTCTAGAGAATGTCCTGTATGCTCTTTGAATCTAAAGGTTTTTCTTGGTTAAAAAAAATAATCCCCCATAAAAGCAAGTCTACAGAAGAATACATTTTGCTGTTCTCCACCTCAAACTGTATGGTGACTGTGGAAATCACTTAAAAAATACTGAAATCACCATCAGTTAAGAAATTTTGGCTGAAAATAAATCCTGTGGGTTCATGTTACTGTATTGAGAGTTTTTAGCTTCTTGTGGTGTCAAGTCATGAGTTAGTTGGTCAGTACCTTCAGAAAATGAGCAAAAAACAAGCTTAAGGGGCAGTTGAGGAGAGGGCTGTATATTTTCAGGGGTTTTTTTGTTTGTTTTACCTTTTACTTGGGCGAGGTTTACTTTTCTCTGGTGTTTAACACAGTGAAGTGCTAATCTTGTAACAATGTAACTACCAAACTGTTTTCCATTACTGTAAGATTTTATTGTAATGTGAAATTTCAGCATCAGTCTGGATGCTCTTTCCTTCTTTCAGATAGGAATTTGAGTTTCACTGGGGTAGTGTTGTATAAATAAGTTTACCCTTTTGCAAAAAAACCCCAGAGTGCTTATAGTTTGGAACAAACTAGTAATAGTTGTGTAAGTCATGACATATATTGCTCATCTGCGCAGGAGGAGCTGTCCAAGTGGGCAGGAATGGAGTTAGGAAAGCCAGAGTTCAGCTGGAGCTAGTGAGGTGTGAGGGGTAACCGTGAGGAGTTTCTTACCTGTACATTGGCAGCGAACAGAAGCTGATAACAACATGACACACTGCTTGGTGGGGCACAGACCTAGTGAGAAAGAGTCAAAGACTGTGCTACCTTTGCCTCAGGTTTTACTGGTGAGGCTTGTCCTCAGGACTCAGCCCATGAGCCCAGAGGCAGTTCTGCTGGAGCAAAGCCTGATCTGCAACTGGGGGAACTGAGGCCATTTGGGCATATAGGTGTCTGTGGGACCAGATGGGATGGATTTAAGGATGCTGCAGGTAAGGCCTTTCTCAGTCATCTAAAATCACAGTGATCAGAAGACTAGGAAAAAGTGTCACACTCTTACCCACAAGAAGGAGGAATGAGTCTGGCCTGACCTCACTCCCAACAAAAGTGATGGAGCACATGCTTTTGGCTGCTATGTCTGGGTTCAGTAGGACAGGAGGGAAAAATCAGCATAGATGGACCAGAGTCCCTTTGTGCCTTGAGCGCCTTTGAGGAGACTGGCTTGTGGGCAGAGGGGAGCAAAGTGTGTCACTTACCTCTGCCTTAACAGGGCTTTCAGCTGTCTCCTGTAGTATTCCTGCACTCTTGCGGGTTAGGTACAGTCTGTATGGGTGGACTAAAATGGTGGGTGGGAAACAGATGAGGACGTCACGCTCAGTGTAGTCCGTGGTACAGAGTGCAGCGGATGGTCAGTGGTAGTGCTGTCCCTCAGGAGCAGGCAGGGGCCTGTGGCATTTAAAGGCTGTGTGAGTAATCTGGATGGCAGCTGCAGTGTGCATCTGGAGGTGATGCTGAACTGGAGGGGTGCAGCAGCTGTGTGTGGGAGGTTGGCTGCTGGTCAGCAGGGCTCTGGTGGGCTGGGGTGCACAGGAGCAGCGGAGCAGCTTGGAGGGGGCCAGCATAGGCCTGGCTATGGGAGGGGGTCACAGTCCTGGGTGCACCAGGCCAGGACCCCTTCCAGCCCAGCTGCCCGGTCACAGCAGAACTGCTCTGGGGACGTGCTGGCTTCAAACAGCAGGTGGCATGATGGCTTCTGTTTAAATCCTGGTGCCTGCAAGTACTGGGGCTGGGGCTCATATCTATTGCAATAACCTGAAGCCATTATTAAGTATTCGTTTTGTGTATTATATAGCTTGAAATTTTTATTTCTACAGATATTTATTCTTTTCAGAAGAATGAACTGTGACTAAAAGTAGGATTAGTATTCTTCACCAGAAAAGATGATCCACTATTCCAAATAAGACACTGCTAAATCCATTCTAAACACAGATTAGGCACAACTAATTTTGCTGTATATATCTTCAAGCAAAGCCTCAGTTAATTTTGAGGTCCTCCTTTGAAATGCCAGTACTTGAAAGAAAATTCTCACATAACCTGCATTTAATAATGCAAAGTACAAGTGTGGAGAATTTAAAGGCAGTCATGGTGAAGGAGGCAGGAGGCTGTGGGGTTCTGGAGCAGAAAGAAGCAAGCCTGAGATTTTTGCTTCATGGTCATTTAGGCTATCTTAAAATAGCAAAATGAGCAGTTTTGCCTTCTCTTGTAGTTACAGAAAGTGGTTTGATCCTACCCCTGTGCTGCCTTATCCCTCATAGTTCCCCTTTGGAAAACTCTGGGATGAGCTGGATTAGGAAATGGATTTGGGTGAAAACAAATCCTTATAACAAACAAGAAATCTAATTGATGTCAAGAAGCTTGAATTCTAAGCCAGATCAGTTCTCCAGTCCTTCCTGTCCTGCCACCCGCACATTCATTTCAGCTGAATTACAGGAGCAGAAGGTGGAGAAGGAGGTGTGATAAATAGCCTGTAGTTTATTAACATGAAATATGGTAGCATTTCCTGAATCTCTTACAACTCTGTCAATACACATAAATATAGATGAGACGGGGGTTTTCACTTATGCACGGTAATGCCCAAAAGAGAATGCTGACTTGGATAGTTTCTCAGTGGTACAGTTTATATGGCCTTAACTTTAAAAGGCAATTAGTATTTGCTTGTTTGCCCTTCATGTTGCTTCTAATAAATTTATGAAACCTATTAAAAAATAAAATTTAGGAGTGGTTTTTGAAAACTTGTTACCTATTTTTGTTGTAGCAAATCACTGAAGTAGTCAACATCATCTTATACCTGTGATTGTTTCCATTAATGCCTACATATATACATTTAAGGTGCATAGGATTATAGAATATCCTGATTTGGAAGATCAATAGGATCATTGAAGTCCAGCTCCTGGCCCTGCACAGGACAGCCCTTAAAATTGCATTAGGTGCCTGAGAGCATTGTTAAAAGCCAAAGTCAAAACACAAGTTTCAAAAGTAAAGGTTGGAATTACTACAGTCAGAAAAAAATTGCAGATATTGATACAAAAATTGTTGTGTTCTTTAAAGTAAGTAGTTTTAGAGTAATAGTTAATTTAATTACTTTTGAAGAGGTACAGTATTTTATTATAGTTCCAGTACTGAAGTTGCTTTGTATTTCTTTTGTTTTATTAATGTGAGAATTTTATCATCACCATTTCCAACTATGATGAATCTGTTACTTGATTTGAACTTTGGACAAAACTTTGTTGTTTCAACAGGTTGTGAGAAGGTATATTTTGGGCTCTGTAGTTGATAGTGAGAAGAATTACGTGGATGCTCTCAAAAGAATCCTGGAGGTACCTTAATATCTTTTGCCTTTTAAAATTTTGAATATTTGAAAAAGAATCATTAAAGATCATTAAAGAATCTGTCATATGACTGACACAGATTTTGCTGCAGATGCTTCATGCCAAATGTTCTGTGATTTTGTGTGTGGGTACTGCTGCATGAGTTGGTTTTTCTGCTTGTAGAAGTCCATTTTTTTGTTTGTTTAAATCAGTTTGCTTTTTTCTTTCCCCCACAGCAATATGAGAAGCCCCTTTCAGATATGGAACCAAAATTACTGAGTGAAAGAAAACTTAAAATGGTCTTTTATCGAATTAAGGAAATTCTTCAGTGCCATTCAATGTTTCAGATTGCACTGGCGAGTCGTGTGTCTGAGTGGGACTCTGTTGAAATGATCGGTGATGTCTTTGTTGCTTCAGTAAGCAAATGTGTCAGAACAGATAATCTGTTTTTGTTTTAGTCTTGTTTTTCCATCTCCCTATCTTTCTAACTTAGCTCCTTTATTCCCATTTTCTCCAATGCCCGTGGCAACTGTCAGGAGAATGCATGTACTATCCTGATAAGGAAACTGACACCAACACGTGTCTTCCGCTTGGTTGGCAGATGTGAAAGGACTGTGAGCGAAGTTTTCAGGCTTTGATTAATCTTTCAGACATTTAAGTAAACAGTTTATGAGAAATTAGAGATTCACAAACCCACCAAAATGAAGGTGAGACTGAGGCTCAGCATCTCTTAAAAAATGTGTAGTCATACCTAGTAGTGTGCAAGTAGAAGGAAACCACAGTAGGTAATGTCCTGAATTCCTGAGTTTGAACTGAGATGGGGCACTGATAAAGAATATCTGTAAAACATTATCCCATCATTAATGGAAATCCATTCAGTAAAGGACAGAATTAGCTACTGCTTTAAATTAGAGAAAACAAGAACTGGCCTTGGTTGATAGAAAGACATTGTTCGCCTTGAAAGTTTGGCTGGAAAAGGCTGCCGGCCTTCTGGCTTAAGTGCTTTTTTTTGTTGCCACCCAAGTGCTGGAAATCACCCCCTTTTCATGCCTGCTGTAAGAGAACTGGGATCTGATCACAGTTCACCCAAAATGAAATAGTTACTAAAGATTTGTTGTTTTCATGCCTGCTGTAAGAGAACTGGGATCTGATCACAGTTCACCCAAAATGAAATAGTTACTAAAGATTTGTTGTTTAAAGCAAACCTCTCTTGTTGTGACTGAAGGTTAGGTAGTCTCAGTGAGACCAGCTCTGCAAAAGAGAGGGATAAAATTACCAAGAGGGCAATGGGCAGTGATCTTACCATTCCCATGACTGTTTGCAGGCCACGCAATCTGTCTGCTTTTTTGATAAGTCCTTAATAGCTGAAGTCAGGATGTGAAGGCTGTGGGACTTTGCTGATTCACTTAACCTGGAAGACAGGCAGTGAGATGATCAGGGGATCTCATCTGCCACTTCAAATTGCAGTGGATGCCCTTTGATTGCCCATAGTCCTCAGGTTCTGCCCTAGTGTTCTAGCCAAGATGAAGCAATTTCTGTAAATACATTTCTTGCAATTCACAGCTGTTATATCTTTCTGTTTCTGACCTGTCTTCTGCAGAAAGATTATTTTGGGTATTATCAGTATTTCTGTATATTCACCACTAGGCCAAGCAAAGCCCTTAGTTCTGAGCAAGGCAAGTCCCTAACAGCCAGAAATCTATATGGCTGTGCTGGCAGAGGTCTTTTGTATTTACAGTTAAGATTTGCCCTTTTTTCTTTTCAGTTTTCTAAATCTATGGTATTGGATGCATACAGTGAATATGTAAACAACTTCAGTACAGCAGTTGGGATTCTCAAGAAATCTTGTGCCACCAAACCTGCCTTTTTAGACTTCTTAAAGGTTAGTTTATTCAATCTTAAAACAGTTGTGCATATGCTATAAATAAGAAAGTATGAGTTATAAGCTGGGAGGAAACTGGGCTGCTGATACTGTAGATTGTCTCACTGTTTTTGTGGACTTAAGGTCTTTTTTGTGGGTTTGGCACAAAAAGACCCCAGAGGATTCCCTTCCAGTACTGTATTTTTGGCATAGTAACGTGTTGTTAGATCTAGGATGTATTTTGAAGTGCACAGTAGTTTTATTGTTGTTCAAATCAGTTTATTGGTGTTTGCATTACTTTATTTGGCTAAACATTAGGATTCTTCCATATCAGGTGAGGTTCAAATAGTAGTTCACCATATGAAGCCACTTTTTAATTTGGAATTTATTTTAATTCTTATTTGTTTATTGTATTGTGAGAAGCAGTACAGCTGGATTTCCATTCCACAACAATTTCGTTGTTTCTGGCTTAGGGTTGAAATTGGTGATTTTTTTGCAGAATGCATACTGCCCTGTTGCATATGATGCTTGTGATGATGTGTATGGAGATCCTGGCACATGCAGTAGAAGTGCTACGAATCCCTAGGGTTGACAACTTACAGAGGGTACACTGACTCCATTGCAAGGCTTTTGGGCTGTCTGTGACATTGCTGAGAGTCTGAAAGCTCATCTTGTCTCGTTCCCCAAGCATTCTGGATTGAGCTGTGGCTCTCAGAGCTGTCACCCTGTCAGGTCTGCTACAGTGGTCCACAAAGCACTAAAATTGAGTGCCTAGTGCAAATCTTAGGTTGCCTAGAGAAGGGTGGCTGGGGTTTGTCTTCAGATCCTAAAATTAACTAACAACTTCTTGGAATGTGGACAACTCTATGCAGGATGATACTCTGGAAGCCTTAAGCACCATGAAGATCAGACTCTAGTGAACGTGTAGTCACATCGTACGTCTACTGTTAAAAGCGTGTTTTTCCAATAGAGACGTAATCCACATCTCTCATCACTGCTTGTCAGTGCCACACTGGTTCTGCTTGCAGAACCACAGCCAAACTCTAATGACAGATGACACTTCTTTACCTTTCCTTTTTTTTGCTCACCAGCAATGAAGATCAGAATTTTCACTACTGCTGTTTGGAAAAAAACAGATGTTTGTGGAGATAGCAACGGGAATAAATTGTTGTGAAGCTGATAGTTGTAGCAATAAATAACAATTTAAGCACAACACCAGTTTAATATAATTTTGATTTGCTTTGTTTTTAATATTGAATATTTCCTCTAACCTTCCTATTTCTGGACATTTCTGGCTTTTTTGCACATGCAAAAGAAAGTTGTCTGGTTTTATCTGCCATTCCTAGTAACTGAAATAAGGGATTCTAACATTTTTCTTTCCGAATATAAATCAACATTTTTTTCCTTAGTTTTTTCTAATAAAGAAGATCAAAAGCTCTGTTCGCATAGGACTGAGATTATGATGTTTACTTAGATTTCCTCTTAAAAACCTATAGGTAGGTTTTTAGATTTATAGATGCTGCATTGCTGGTGTGGCTTTAGCCCAGCGGTATTTATTTAAGGAGGAGATTTCAGTTCAGTAACAGGCCATCATTTTAATAGTGATGGGTTTTTTTAAAAGATTTAATATTTTTAAATTAAATCTTGATAGTAAATGGATCTTTACAGTCTTCCTATTATAATTAATGTAAGCAATATAGAAGAAATTTTAGGAAAGGTTTTCCTTTCATTCTGTAACTGGTGGAAATGTGCTCATGGTAGTAAATGTGTCTTTCCTGCATTGCAGCAGTGTCAGGAGTCAAGCCCTGATCGCATTACACTGTATGGTTTAATGATGAAACCTATCCAGCGTTTTCCACAGTTCATCCTACTATTGCAGGTAAATAATGTTTACCAAAGGGAGGCTCCTGCTACATTCTTGCATGGTTTACCTTTGGGATTACATGGTAGCTGTCTTCTGCTAGAGGAGCATGCTGCAGTGGAAGTGACCGCTAGATCATGGGGAAATAAAGAAAAAATTTCAGTGTATTAAACATGCTGATCTCATAGTCTGATTGCAGGGATGGGCAGTTAGGGCATTGCAGGAAAATCGTAGTAAACTAGATTTACTATAGATTACTTGCTAAGAAAGATACCGCTTATAAATAATTTTTTAGTAAAGGTGTAGTTCAAATATGCTACTTGTTCATATCAGTTTGTTAGCTAATAAGACTTCAAAACATGGCTAGGAACTTAGTGGCATTACTTTCCACTTAAGAAAAAACCAAGAGGATTAAATTTGTGCCTTGGATAGTTTAGAAATATACGTGAGATGCAGAACAACAGTACACTCTATGACTACTTGGCTCACAGGACCTGCTTGAGTATGTTGCAGCTTCCTTCAGACCTGCAGCATCTTGTTTCTCTTCCCATGGAAACTGCAGATTTGACAGGGAGTCCTTGGGTCTCATCTCAACAGGTAGTTAAGCTGCAGGAGGAGCACAGTTCCCCAGTATAGGCCTGCTCCAGACAAATTTACTCTGTGACTCCTTCCAGACCGCAGCACATTTACCCCAGTAACCACCATGTGCTAGCTGTGTTTGCAGGTGCGCAGAGGAGGACAGCTTTGGGATGCAGGTCTGGGAATTACTGTGGGTAAAGGAGCAGAACTAGTTGTGGGGGAAGCATGTGGTCAGAGTTTTTGAGGGAGTAGGAATGAATGATGAAGTTTATTGTGGCAGGAAGACAGCGTGAATATATAGGGATTTTTAAGTGCTCCGGGAATGGAGATGAGCTATAATTCAAATTGTTCCTTCTGTATGCCTACAAAAGAGAAAGACTTGGAGGAGCTGTTGTGACCTTAATGAAGTAATGTTTCCTACTTTAGGATGAGTATGCTGTCCATGTTTTAACAAGGAATAATAACAGTAATAAGTATAATACAATATTATTATGACAGTATCAGAAAAGTTTCATTTTAAATCATTGTTCACAGATACATACATATTATAGTATAATACTGATTGCCAGATTGTTTCATATTGTCTCTTCTCTGTAATTTTGTTCTTTAAATAAGCTGTATATGGTCCCATTCAGTATATTTTTAAGAATTACTAAGATGTTCAGGAAGGTAAGCAGTGTGTTGTCTGAATATTCATTAGGTGTTTATTGGTCTTATCCTTTATTAGTACTCAAGTAAAGAATGTAGTTGTAACTGTACATCCTGTAATTTTTGGAACCTGACTTTGAAAGTAAATCTGATTTTTGTTTTGTTTTGTAATTATCCCTCAGGATATGCTGAAGAACACTAATAAAGGGCATCCTGACAGATTACCTCTACAGATGGCTCTTACAGAACTTGAGACACTGGCAGAGAAGTTAAATGAAAGGAAAAGGGACGCAGATCAGCGCTGTGAAATAAAACAAATAGCAAAAGCAATGAATGAACGTTACCTGAACAAGGTAAGGAAAGTAGGAAGGCATAACGGAAATGGAAGAGTCAGTTTCTGGGCCTTGAGCAATCTCTACCGCAGAAACCAAAGAGACACCTATATTGTTTGTTTTTCTGTAGAGCTCAACCACATGGGGTCATTCTAGTGGTAAATGTGAGATGTCACCCACCTCTGGGACTGAACAGGCTCATCAGTTAAACCACTGTGTGCTGGAATGGGCAACACACTGAACTAGCCTCAGCAGTGTTGGTGTTCTGTGGCAGCGTAGGAGATAATAATATGTAGTAAAGTCTCATGCACATTTTCTGCATGGAAAAATTCAGCTTTTAATTTATCCTAGAGGTAAGGAATTACTTCTGTGTAAAGAAAGGGACCACGTCCTCATACAGCAGTGCTTCCAACTATAAAGCATTTCAAGATGTGCTATTGAATGGGTCCAACATATTCCTTGTTTTAAGGAAAATCCCAGTCTATTTCATTCATATATTTGCATTGCACAATAGAAATTTCTAAAAAGAATTGTAAAAGACATTCAGTAAGAAGGAAGGAACAATCTTTTTTATTTGAGTTTATTAGTAGCTATCTGTACTGTGCATATATGTGTGCCTGTTTTATTTGTATCATAAATGATTCCTTCTTTTCCATGAAGTGGGGTATAAATGCTTCAATTACTGCTTCTGTGAAGTTACAGGTTATTATCCTGTGAACTCTTTCTGAGATAAAGTAATGGGGATGCGCTGAAGGAATGGGGTTTTTTTTGGTTATGCATAAAAGCATAGCTTTTAGGAAAGCAATAATCAACCAGAACATGCTTGTTTTAAGCTATTTACCAAGAATGTATTGTCATACTGGAACAGTATTTCCATTCCAAGTGCATCAGAAGATGGATTCAGACATTTTACTTTCATTTCTAGTTGTCATAGTCTTGCTTCTTGAAGCAGCTACTAATCATCTGCAAATAGTTCCAAGACACAGAATGCACTCTTGAAGAGGTGGCCCAGGTTACCTTTTGTCAGTTGATATTGACTGTAAGATTTTGTGTGTTATGCAGTGGGGCATTTATTGATATATACGTGGGTAGTCACTCCAAATCTCACAGGGTCCTTCAGGCCTTGTGTGTTAATATCACAGAATCAGCTGAGTTGGAAAGGACCCATCAGGATCACTGAGTCTGACTCCTGTCTCTGCACAAGGTCACCCCCAAGAGTCACACAAAGTGCCTGAGAGTATTGTCCAAATGCTTCTTGAGCTCTGTCAGACTTAGGGCTTTGACCACTACTCTGGGGGGACTGTTCCAGTGCCCAGCCACCCTCTGGGTGAAGAACCCTCCCCTCACAAGGAAGTTGTAAAGTGCAGTGAGGTCCCCCCTCAGTCTCCTCTTCTCCAGACTGAACAGACCAAGTGACCTCAGTCACTCGTCATACGGCTTCTCCTCAAGGCCCTTCACCATCCTTGAGGACCTCCTTTGGACATTCTCTAATAGCTTAATATCTTTCTTACATTGTGGCACCCAAAACTGCACACAATATTCAGGTGAGGACAGTGCAGAGCAGAGTGGGACAATCCCCTCCTTTGCCTGGGTGGCGATGCTGTGCCTGATGCCCCCCAGAACATGGTTGGCCCTCCTGGGCCTGTATATTTGCATATACAGTTTTGGAACAATGCCAGCCAGGGTGAAATAGGTGGTGAAGGAGGTGTGTTTGACATGTAAGGGATTAGTTCACGCTTGCACAGTGCTGATCATCAGCCCTTGAAGGCAAATGTCACGAGCAATTTACGTGCTATGAATCTCTTGGACATGTCATCTTCTCCACAGTCTGTGGCACCCTGCCATCTGTGCTCCTCAGCTGTGTGAGCCAGGGGGGCAGAGCAGTCTGAGCACACTTTTTCCTCACATTCCGGCCTCCCACTTTGGGCAGCTGGAATTATGTGTAGGTCTTCAGTGGACTATGAAAGAAGGGACAAGGGAAGGAAATCACAGAAATTGTGGGAAGTATCATTTTTTTCGCCAAGAAACCTTTATCAGTGTGGAAGATTCCCAGAGCAACTGTGGTCTGCATTAAGATGCAAAGCCCCTTCAGTCCACGTTGATGACAGCAAAAGTTACTGTTTCTCTAAATGAAAAGCAGACTAATAAAGATTCCCTTGGCAAATCCACCTGCAATCACTTGTGCTAGGATGGCAAGTAATAACCCATTGTTTTTGTTTTTTGTGCTCCCGCTATTGGATGTACAGTGTATAATATACAGTGCTGATTGTTTTCAAAATCCAGCTACTCAGCAGCGGAAACAGATACCTCATACGGACTGATGATATGGTTGAGACCGTTTATAACGACAAAGGAGAAATTATCAAAACCAAAGAACGGCGACTTTTCATGTTAAATGATGTGCTGATGTGTGCAACAGTAAATATTCGGTAAGATTTAATTTATATTTTTTAGATGATCATTTGAACTTCAGCTGGAAAAAAATGACACTTTTTGAATTGCCTTTGTATTGTTGTATTTACAGTGGCTAATGATTTCTAGGAGTAGTCATAATAAATGGATAACTAACTTTGTTATAGTCCTCTGAATTGCTGGCTGGTATTTGGAAGTTTTAGAGTAAATTTGTAAGAAAATTGTAGCAGTTGGAGATTACAGATAGAAGTGCTCTGTAGTGTCTAGTTATTGCTGTGTATTAGTGCTTAGTGGAATACAGGCATGTCAGGGTAAGACTTTTTTCTCTTCTTCCTTAAATTCAGACTGTAACACACAGAGATTTGTAACTTGACACAATTCGTAAATTAAATCCCACCCTCTGCAAAACAAACAACCCTCAACAAATATACAGAACAAAACCCATAAAGTTAATGCAGGTTGCCAGAACAAACCTGGAAGTGGCTAAAAAAGTTCCACGTGGGGAAGGGTTGTTATCTCTGAGACCAACCATTGAAAGATTAAAGGTGAAGTGCTTTGAAAAAAGCATTTTTTCAAAGCTCCTTCTGTGCTTTTGTTGGCTGTAATTATTAATGTTACTAAATGTCTGTGTACGCCAAGGTTGTGTTCACATTCATATGTTGCTTGTGTCATAAATTGCTTTATGTGATGGTACATTCTGACAAAGAAAATGTGGATCATTAAAATCTTCCAAGAACAGCTTTTCTTAAGCATAATGTGAGTTGATATCTTAATTCATTACTGAAGTATGAATCCTGTACATGTATTTCTAAGTGTGTGATTGCTTGGCCTCGTGTTAGTGACTGAGAAGTACCATGTAATGTTCAGAAGATGAACAAGCTCACGTCAATTATCCTGTGATCCTTGCCTTTACAAATTCTTTAGTTTCTTAGTAACACTTGGATATTGTTTTTAACTATTCATATTTGATCTTCTTTCATACCAGTAAAGTCTTGGACTTTCTGTACTTGTACTTGAAGCAGCAAAGTGCAGTCTGCTTTTGTTTTCCATGTGGAGAGTTTATGATCATGCCAAGTGTCTGACCCTGTGAGGGTCATGTCCTCTGTAAAAGGCTGTATCTTTTGCAAGCCATAGAAAATTCATCTGCAACTAGTGGTCCCTAGGCACCTGGGATGTTTGAGTTTGCAAAAGATAGATATTTTTACAGATGACAGGTCTTTCTTTGCATACAGTCTAGATGACCAGCATGAGCTGCTGGCCTAGCTCTGAAGTCACAAAAGTCAGCCCGGTGCATGTATTTCTTTCAAGTTGTGCACTGTACTCAAGCTGATAAACAGCAGATTTTAGAAGCTAAAATAATAAATAGCATGCCATGAAACACAGTTGCTTGTTGCAATAATAATTTGTGCATCTTCCAGCTCTTCCTATGAAAGCAGTGGCACCATGACAACTGGCCAGAGGTATTTACTGAAGTGGAGCGTACCGCTGGGACAAGTGGACGTCATAGAGTATGGCAGCAGTGAGGGCCAAGGAGAGAACTGCAGGTTCCCACCCCAGCACTCTGCTGAAAATGTCATCATTAACTCTAAGCCAAGTAAGTGACAGGAGTTACTGACTTTTACAGACTACTTTGTTAAAATCCATATTTGAAATTCAGTGGGCTACTGAAAACAGGAAAGCATTTTGTGCATGAAGATTTCTGTAACATGAAGAGTAGTAGAGCCTCTTTCTTTGGAAACTGAGAATGCAAAAAGTGACAGCCAGGCTTCTGCCTTGTGACATGAATTACTTGTATTTGTCATAGTTTAGAATTTTATGCATGAATGAGTAAAGAGTTCTAAAGCGTGAGAGGGTGCAGACGTGCAAAAAGGTGGGTTTGGTGTGGTGCACCAGTGGTCCCGTGGTAGCTGGTTCTGCCTATGTTCTTCATCCCATAGTTAAAGCAAGGAAGTTTCTCTCAACAAAGATGACCGAGCCACCCTGTTGCTGTGATTAAGACTCTGGACACAAGTGGTTATTGCAGGGTAGAATTTACTCACTTCTCTCAAGCCCATGGTATCTTGTCCTTCAAACTAGTGCTTCAGAAAAAAACCTTAATGAAAGTTTTCAAAACAATATGTTAATAGGTAATTTCCTCCTAGCCTCTCTCCAAAAATGACCTCAAGATCTGAAGTTTGCAAATTCTTCTATGCTAGTTAATCCCCCCTACAAGTCTGCCAACTGCCCTCAAGAGATGTATGAAGTTTAAGACTTTACTTGTTAGCTAGACTTTCACATGTAAGGAGTTCTTTTTATATCCTATTTTTTGCCTAAATATTGTAATATTAAATGCACTTAATACCTCTAGATTGTAATTTGATTCCTATTCATGGATTATAATTCACATGGATTTCAGTGCTAGCTCTAGGCATTATTTCACACTACATTTATTTAATAGTGCACCCTTGGCTTCATGAATTTTCCCACAGTTGTGCTGTAAGGAGGCATAAATGCTACACCATCAGAGTGCAGCATTTACTACCCCCTGTAGTCTCCGGGATGGTTCTTGTCAGGTCTTTTTACTCCTCCCTTTGTAAATAGCTACAGAAAATTTTACAGACAGTTATGTCTTTATATCAAGGATGACTTAATTCTTGTAACTCCTTTTAAGCATTAATGGACTACTTAGAGAATGAGATTAAGGCCTTTATATTATAACTTACCAGATGCTGTATGCATAACCCTGAGAAGACTATATAAAGAAGTGTATTTCTTAGAATTGGGGATCCCTTTTGTAGGTAAGTGTGGGAGGAACAGATTGTTGAATATTCCTATTATGATTTTGTGCAGCAGTTTCACAGCTGATAAGACCAAATCCTTGCATGTCAGTAAGGCCAGATGGGGAAGAAAAGCATGAGGGGAGAAACAAAAACTCCTGATGAAACAGTCCTGTAGAACTTACTTGAACCTCCTGGCTTTTGAGGTTTTTCAGCTTCATCATGTTTGGTGACAATATCACGCACAAAAAAAGAAATTACTTTGTACATCATTTGTAAATCAACCTTCAGGTTAAATGGTACTCAACAGGTAAAATGTGAGCTGAACTAATCTTTCTCTTTGTAAGCTCTGTTATATTAATTCAGTCTTTTAATAAAAAGGATCAAAAGATAAGAAATAAAAAGGATTTGAAGCATATACTGAAAAAACCTCCCTCAGGTTTAATCAAACCTTTCTGCCAAATGATCCAACTAAATTAAATATAAACAATAATGAAAGAGGAGCAGCATAGCCTTGCTTTTTGCATATACTACTGTGTTTGCTCTAGCTGTTACTCTGGATGCAGAATTGTTTGAACTGGCCCTTATGGACAAGTTTGAATACACACCTAATTGTATTAGCTGTTCTGTAGAGTTGTCTCCTTAGTTTCAGTTTAAGTTGTCTGCTAAAGATTACAGAAGCTCAGAAAGTACAGCCTTCCTGCAGAAGGGAAGTCTGGTAAGACTGGGTACTGGTTCAGTGCTGCTTTTTATTTGCACCCACAAAGTTGCTGCATTTTATGGTTGGTGACATGGTCTTTAATATGGTAGTATCACTTCATTGGTGAAACTACTGGGTGTTTACTACAAGTTGCAAATTACTAACAGAGAAATACTGTCTACTCTGCTTGAAACTTCATATCTTTGCAGTCATCATAAATTTATGTCTCCCTCTGTTTTCAAAATATACCATGAAATCCCAATGGCCTCATAGTATGTGGTATTAATAAAATCTTGTGGTCAAGAACAGTTTGGAATGCTGCAGGCAAAATCCTGAGACATAAAACCATTTCTCAGACCTGATTTTCAGCTTACACATCCAATTTGTGTGTACTGAAGATATACAGAATAATGATGATTCTGTGTAAAATCATGAAGTAGTAGAGGGATTACCTCTTGCATTTCTGGAAGACTGAGGAAAGCTGGTTTGTATCTGCCACATGCCAGGTTGAATATGTGATTCCTGTAAGGTTGGTATTCTGACATTACTGCTGTGATTAGCAAGGATTCTTGATGGATTCAGGTTGTGTTCTTGTGAGGATTATGGGTTATTAGTTACATTTCCCTTATCATGGCACTTTTTTCTCTACCAAAACCTTTTCTGTGAGGAGGTAGCTGTCACAATTGTATCTTGCTGTTTATTATTGACTAAATGCAATTGGTGCTTCCAGTTTTCTGTGACATTGCAAGAAAAGGCAGTATAGATTAAAGATGCAAACTTTACTTTGGGTGCTGAATTAATAGCTGAATTTGAATTAATCTTGTACGGTCTGTAATATGCAGCTGAAAGGTTGAAAGGTTTTATGAGTATGTATAAATCAAAAGCATGCTTTAGTACTGTTCTAAGATGACAAGCAAGAGCTATGTGAACTTGGTTTTCACTTGGCAAAATCATCAATGGGCAGTTTTCTACCCCATTGAGCTTTGTATAGCGGTCTTTTGTCTCTGAATTCTGGAGAACACATTTAGGGGCTATTAAGTTTATGTCTTTTTTTTTGTTTTAAGCCCTTTTTATTTTGATTGGAGAAACTGTGTGGCCTGAGGGTGTATAGGGGAAAGCAGGAAAGTTTTCCTAGAGTGTATTCTGCTATACTGCCCCATCTTTGATGTGCTCTTGTCTTGTTCTATTGTTGTCCCCTAGCACCAACAGTAGACTGAATTCTTTTAGTTATGAACATGAAGAAGGATTGAAGTCTCAGCTGTTTGGCAGAGTCCTTTATTTCTATGATTCTAATATTGTTTCCTAGTGGAGTGCAATTACCACTTGTGTTTGCTTCCTGCAGTAATAACCACTAAACGTTTCACATTCTTAGTCTTCAGGAAAAAACAGCATGTTTGTCAGGTCGCTTTTCTCTCAGCAAATTAGTCAAAGTCCTGTTTTATGTGTTAGAGTTGGTCTTGCTTGGAGGTCTGTATGACTCTCGGGCATCCCAAATGGACAGTTTTTGTGGAAGCAGTTAGTTATGTGTGCCAAAAGTGTGAAGTGTTAATTTGCTTCTGTAGAACTGTTGGCAGAAAAATATGAGATAGAGTTTTTTCCCTAGTAAATCCATGTATTGTTTCTGGTAGGCTATTGCTGTTCTCTTCAGCCCAGTTAGTCCATGTGCAGAAGAAGCACAGATACATTCTGTGTAGTATAGAAAAGCTGAATTAATATAAGAACAGGGGAATATTTTCAGTGTGAACAGAAAGTTGTATATTCTTGGTTTTGATTTACTTGTGTAAGAAACCTGTGTACTTGTGTAAGAAATTCACCTCCCTCACCTGGCTGGTGATGCTGTGCCTGATGCCCCCCAGGACACGGTTGGCCCTCCTGGCTGCCAGGGTAGTGCTGACCTGTACTAAACTTGCCATTGACCAGGATCCCCAGATCTCTTTCTGTGTCGCTGCTCACCAGTGTCTCTGCTCAATCTGTCTGTACACACAGGGATGCCCTGTCCCAGGAGCAGAATCCAGCACTTGCCCTTGTTAAGCTTCCTGTGGTTGGCAATTGCCCAGCCCTGTAATTTGTCAAGGTTTTCTCTGCAGGGTCTCTCTGCCTTCAAGGGAGTTGACAGCTCATCCCAATTTAGTGTCATTGGCAGTTATTTAGTATTCCTTGAAGTCATTTATGAAGACACTGAAGAGAACTGAGCCTAAAATGGGCCCCCCGGAAACCGCACTAATGACAGGTCAGCAGTCTGATGTCACCAACCTATTCACTATAAATAACCCTTTGTGCCTGACCTGTGAGCCAGTTTACCTGTGTTTATCCAGCTGTGTGGTGGACATTTTGTCCAGAAGGATCCTGTGAGAGGCCTCAGATCAGTAGCTTTAGTGAAATCCACATTTACATCAACTTCCCCTGATCAACTACCTGGGTTACTTTGTTGTAAAAGGAAATTAAGTTTCTTAAACAGGGCTTTAACTTCATGAACTTGTTCTGGCTGGGACCAATGACCCTGTTGTCTTTCAGGTCTTTTTCACTAGCTCCAGAATAAACCTTGTAACTTTACCAGACACTGAAGTGAGACTGACAGGCATATAGCTACCACAGTCATCCTTCTTGCCTTGGGACAATGTTTGCCACCTTCCAATTGACTGGGACCTCTTCAGATTCCCAGTTGGACTGAATATGTGGAAAGAGGGCATCAAGAAAGTAAAATGTACTTTTACGATGAGAAAGACGATGGGTGAAAGCACAGTGAATACATCTTGCTTTTAATATGTCATATTGATGAAATATTATAAATATACTTTCCAAAAATATAAAAAGTATAGTCAAAGGCAAATTTGTAACTTCTTACCAAAAATGTTCAGTATTTCCCCTCTAGAAGAATCAGAAGTCAACTTTGCCTTGCAAGTCATCCATGTATAGATAAAATCACTGTGAATATGTGTATTTCACTGCCTTTTAAATGGGACTATAGGAAAAAAAGTCAAATATACTGGCCAGAGTTTCAGTTTCTCATACTTCTGGCACATGTTATGAGTTTGCAGCACTTTATGCAAATTGTTGATGGGTTGTAAATTGTGGTTTGTGCTGAGGCAAATGCCAGTTTGGTGCCACAGCAACAGCAGCCACCCCCAGTTGCCTGTTCTTGGGTCCCCAAGAATTAAAAGGGTGAGTGAGAAGTTTTTCACAGCGCTTTTGTTTAACAAGACCAGACTAGAGAGACTCTAGAACCAAAGGGAGAGGGCTAAGCATCCCGCCATGTTTGGGTGGGAAACCAGCACCTGTCAGCAGTGCTGTGCTCTGATCAGGTTGATTAGGAGACATAGATAGTATGGACAGTTACTTAAGCAAAGAAACATCAGTTTGAGCCGTATGTCTAAAGGCTGAAAGGGAAAATGAGCCAAACCCATCTGTACTGTACTGTACTGTACCCATCCATGCTGTGATGAGCATCAAAGAGAACAGTGAAGTCAAAAATCAGGCTAGTATTCTTATGGCTGTATTTTAGTGTTCTTTCTTTCTTTCACAGGTTTACAGTTTGTAACTGAGAGCAAAGCTCAGCACTGCTAAGCCATGGCTGCTCCCCTTTCTCATTCAGACTTTCGGGGATACATTTGTACTCTGTTTCCACTTGTTCCAATTGTGTTCTTGATCTCTGTGGGATTTGTTTACTGTCAAATATAGTAGTGACATGATGCTGAAGTGCAGAAATGATTCCTCTCTTCTAAGTTTTCTTCTGCTTGGTGCAGTCACTTTGTGTAGGCCTCTGAGTGTTGCCAGGGAAACAGGGAGGGGTGTTTGATGGGTTACAGTGTGCACTTGTTTCTGTCAACATCTTGCTCATTGAAACAGCAGCTCTTCTCAAAATCAGAGATAGTGCTCTGTGAGAGCCATTGCCATTAGAGCTGGTTTTTTTCCTGGTTTGTCTAATGAGAAATACAGAATTGGGGAAGAAAAAACCAGTCACATTTATGATCCCTCTAAGGCTCAGCAATTGTATAATACAATGTCCAGAGTAACCAAAAACTAATATTAAGTAGCATATCAACTCCAGCACTGGTGATAAAATTTTAGAAAGAATGATGTGGAATGACTTGCTAATTGAACTAGCTTTCATCTCTGTGGAATATATAAAGATTAATAATGTAAGTCTTTATTTTAAAGGTATTGAAGACAATACTGTGCACTAAAGGAGATGCAATATGTTCATAAATGTAAACTGTCACTGATATATGTGAAAAAAAGACCAAAGATTGTAAATAAATCTAATGCCAAAAAGCCTGTTCATCTGAGCAAATGGGGTGGCATTAAATAGTTCACTTTGTTAAGCGGATATAAGTTTCTATCTAGTGGATTAGGCAAGGATAAATTTAGGTGTTACATGTTTGTCTCACCCATGCAGGATGAGATTATTCTCTTTGCCATTTGTATTTTTTATAGTGGTTATAGGGTTTGTTATCCACTTCCTATAAACCTTGTGTGTTGCCAGGGGTCTCATCCACGTCATGGCACAGAGTCATAAAATCAATAGAAACCAAGCTGGTGTGTATGAAAGAGGGAGGTGAGCTCCTCACAGTGCCATTTCCACATGAATTGTTATAGTCTGGTGGGAGCTCCAGTGTAAACCTTTGGCAGCTCGGCCAGTTTACAACTGCTGCAGACCTATCTTGGAATCCCTGCAGTACTTTCATTGTTTAAATGCCTTCACACATGTACTTTCATTGGCTGTTTGTATCAGTGTTTCTGCACCCAGTTCCTCTTTTGCCCGTTGTACCTGTGCAGATGCATCCCAGATGTCCTGTATGACCCCTCTCCTTCCTTAGGAGGGCAGGGGCTTCCAGGTCCATGCTGTCCTCAGCCTTTCCCTTTGGGCCTTGTGAGAGAAATGGCCGTGGCACTTCTTTTCTTTGACTCTAAAGTCTTTGTTAACGGCATTTTTTCTTGCTCATGGGAACAGAGGCAGGAACTGCAGTCAGTACATAGTCCAGGAAGACTCCTGACCATTGTCTCAGCTAGTGTGACACTGGGGAGCCAGGCTGTGGGGTCCACGCTGAGTGTATCAGGGCTCTGGTGTTTCTCCCTCATGTTCCCTACTGCTTTAATCTCTGACACAGTACAGCTGCTTCTGTCAGCAGGAAAAATATTTATGGCCTTTTATATCTGAAATGCCTGTGCAGTCAGGATTAGCTGGAGCTTAATATAATCTTGAAGCCATACTCTCAGTGTATGAACTACTTCTCACTGTCTCAGAGGCTTTACATTTCCTTTATGGTTTTGCATAATTTTGCATAATTTTATTCACAAATGGTATAGCACTATGAATTCAATACCTTACTCACTACTTGAAGATGCAAGCTGTTGATTTTATCTTCTTATTCCTCAAGATGTGTGAATAAGCAGTTTTGTGGTTAGATGGTAGTTTTCGTGCAACCTGATTCTTTGGTGTTCAGATCTGGTACAATGAGCAAGACAGGTCTCAGCATTCATGTAATTGCCAGTTGAGAGAAAGGTATTGGCAACTGGCAGGGAGGTAAAGCATGTTAAAAATACTTTGTTAGAGTTGAGACTTGTGAGGTTTGTTTTCCAGCTCTACTCTGTGTACTGGGTGTCATATGGTATTTGGTTCTTCTGTGATTAGGACCTGAAGAACTCCCCTGTCTTGCATGGCAGTGAGAATAGTTAATTTATTACATTAGTTTCAGAGACTCAGATTATCAGTTTCAATAATTAAGAACATAAATTATGTTTAGGTGCTTACATGATTAAAGTATGATTAGACTGAACATTGTCATTTCATGTTTATGATAATGCTCTTCATGGTAATTGGCAATGGTGGGTCCTGACTGTATTGGTAATCAGCCTTGCTTACGCCATGTCTGAATTGAACAGTTTGCATTTTAGTAATCTCAAGGGGTTTATTGCTTATCACATAATATGATGTGTGTGCTTGTGCTGCTTCTTTCTGTGCTAGGTTACTAAGCCTAAGTTAGGGTTATACTGCAAAGACACGTGCGAGCAGCTGCTCAGCTTTTCATTGATGGCTGCCAACTAAACTCTTGTTCTCTGACATCATTCCTGACTTCCCATTTGCTTAAATTTCCAGACCTGGAGACTGATGCCACTCAAAAACTTGTGTAGTTTGGGCCTGAGAGTGGTGTAATCTCAGGAGATCTACAGTTGAGTTATGGTGGTGTTGCAGTACGGATACTGTAACACGATGTATTAAACCAGGAGGCCCATAGAAAGAAATATATATGGACAGATCCTTGGTAGATGTTTCAGAGATGTTTATTTCTCCAGCCCCATGGCCGGGGCTCTGCCGAGGAACTGAGGCAATCACGGGACCTGAGGGTCCTTGCCCGCACAGGGAACACAAAATAACCAATGGGAACGAGGCTGAGCAGGGGCAGGGAAACCCCGTGTCTGTCCCCTCAGCGCCCCTCTCCCAGGGCTACATGACAGGGGGAGGAGACCCTGACATGGTGGCTCAGATATTTTTGGTGCATGTAACTGTGGAGATCATGAGTTGGATTTAGTGTGAAAGAGCAAACCGGGGGAGGGCAGAAAGTCTGCTTTTCTGTGAGGAACTTTAAATTGACCCGTGGACTTGATTAGGTCATAAGCTGGGATTTTGGATTCATAGGATGACTTTTTTTGTATTACTATTTTAGTCAAATTCCAGTTGGCTGTTCAAATGCTCTTGAAAAGGAGAAACAAGAAAACCAAATCTGCCCACATATTTCTCTGATGCGTCTATGGAAACAGGAGCAGCATGAATGAGCACGTGAAAAGATACAAATATGAGGAGGGTGGTGCTGTGGGGGCTGTCAGGGACTTTGCTTACATAACACAATGTGCAGGAAGTTGGTAGTTCAGTGTCTAAAAACAAAACCTCATCTGCTTTGTTACTGGCTCAAACAATCATACAGAATTTCCAGGAAGGATATATATCAGAGGTATGGATGTGCCTCTTGTGTATAACTGATGCTTGAATGTGTCAATTTCTGTGCAAGAAGAGGTTTTGGTACAGAAGGGGACCCTCATCACCAGCCTTCTAGCAAAAGCTAGGTGTTCTGGGACAAGGGAGTTTGCAAAAGGAAAGGAAATGGTACTTAAATACGTAACATCAGTATCAACTGCTAAATTAATTACAGTGTTTCTAGTATTTCCAGTATTCATAATCTTTTTGCCAACTCTTTTTATTAGTTGCTGAAATAGATAGCTTGAGTATAATAATGGCACATAAAGATTTCTTTTTCTGTTTATACTGAGAAAAGTATTTCCACTAGACCTGTCAAAAGAGAATGTTTGTTCACTATTTGATAAGTTCTTTTCCACCAAGCAGCTGTGAAGCATTGGTGTGTTTTATGTACCAGTGTATCTATAGGAGCAGGATTCAGTATCACGTACAGGGGGAGAATTCCTCAACTGCAGTAATTGAATCTTGGGCCTTATAAATGGTTTGTGGTTTTCCTTCTTTATATTAATTATCAAGGTCTGCAGTGAACAGGAAACTATTTTACTTCAGGTGCAGCATTGTCTCTCACAGTCTCCATTCTCATCCTTTCTGAAGGTGGGCATTATAAATAAAGCACTGGGATGCTGTCTGCCTATTATTACTTGACAGAAGAAAATCACTGAAAGTTTTCTAGGACAATCTAAGCCAAATGTAAAGAATTGAACAGTTCTGTCTATACCTAAATGGTTTTAAATATATTACTGCTGCATCATCATAGTTTAATGTAAATAGGTTAACAATCTCATGATATCTGCCCAGTTATTATGAACTGATCAAGAATTCATCTAGTATCATGATGCTTTGCTTTCCAGAACATTGTACAAGCTACTCAGGTTTAAATGTAGTTGAAATTTTGTGTAAGGACCTGGATTTTTATTATTTTTATTTTTTTTAATTTTTTTTTTATTATTATTATTTGTTCCAAGTGTGTAATCCTATACAAGTACCAGTTTGTTATGCCTTCCTCAGACGCAGCAGCTTTTAAAGTTACCTCCCACATATGTAACTTCTTCCCCCATCCCAGGTGATCTTTATGCTCTAGATGAGGATTGAAACTTTTCCAAATCTCTTCCTTTCATAACACGTGACGTTTCAGTGTGCTGCCTGGATGCACACAGATGGCTCAGTGGGAGGAAGCAATACAAATGTACTCAGCCTCAAAGACCAGATTGCAAATGGCAAGTCGAATTTTGGGTATACCAACCTTTCAGAGTGGTCTTCAAATCTGGCATGTTCTTGGAGCATATCATTAATTTTGTGTTACCCCCCCATAACACTGGAATTGTAGTCAGGAAAAGAGCTTTTCTCAGTTGTGGTTTTTGCATGTGAGCATTCATGTTCTTCCATTTTGTGTAAACTAGTCTGACTTCAGGGCTCTGTTTCTCTCAGAAGCAAAGTAATCTTCATAAGGACCTTGAATTTTCGTGATGCATCAGTTTTCACTTCATTTCAATATAGCTTTTCTGAAAGCAATTTATATTGATGTATTGTGGTTTTGAACTATGTGGAGAAAAGGTCATTTCTATGATTATACTCAAGGCAGATGTTGTCAATATAAGTTACTTTGCAGTAAAAGAGGCACCCAGCAATCTGCCTATTAACAGTATTTCGTTTCAACATGATGGACAAAACAGAAATGTTTGCAAAAATAGTTGCGATATTAAGAGTATATTAATTGAGGCTTTTATTTCATTTGTGTGACATTTGGATTTATGTAGTATTACTTGAAGAAAATCCTTCTAATTGATAATAAACAGGAGTTTAGTATGGGAAGGGACCAGCTGAGCCATTATGTTTGCTTGCCCAGCAATAGATTTTTAAATTAAGGGTGATTGCATCTACTCTGTCTTGTTTAGTAGCATAAATCTGTGATAAAATAGTAATTCACAAATGGGAATCAGAACACACAGGAAGAGCTAGTAGAAAATGTCTACAGGTAACAAATCACCATGGATAAGAAATGTGTCCCTTTGTAATTCATAGAAAGGAAGAATAGGGTGTGATCAGTTCAGGGTTATAATAACCAATATGCTTGAAGTGCCCATGAAAATTGAAAATTTAGGGGACCCAGATGGACAACAATCCCAAAGGTGCAGCTGCTGTGCCAGCATCTATTAATGCAGCTGCTGCTGTGCAGGCAGAGAGAGCTGTGGCTGCTGGCTGTGCTCCCCAGCAATTCAGCCTTCTGCCAGAGGTGGGAATCCTCCCCCTCTGGCAGAAGCACTGGCACAAGCACACAGACACCTATCTTGCATGTGTATATTTATTCACAACCTTCCAAATTCTACTTTTGCCTGAACCAAGTTAAACTGACTTTAACCACACCCAGGGAGTTTCCTGCAGGCTTTGAAAATGCCTGGGTATAAATCGGCTAAAATTGCTTCTGTTTCAATTATAAAAATTGCTTCAAACCAGGCAAAACTGATGAATTTGGTGCTGAGAGTAACACTGGGAAACAAGCAGGCAAAATTAATGTTTAGTATTATACTCAAATGTATCTTGGCCTAAGAAGAAATTGTTACAGAAAGCAGAATCTTGTCCACAATTTTACTTAGCAGCAAAATAAATTTAAACTTTAACCTCCTTTCTTCCCAAGTTGTGGTTTTGCTTTCTTTTTTAACTTTGAGTGTATTTCATTTTAATGCTGAGCAAGGAATTGGGTATTTTGCATGAATTACTGGTTGTTGGCAGTAAACCTGCCTGTTGCAGGGGGGCATGAATTCCTCTGGTAAAATCTTAGCAACAAAGGAGTTGATGAAAAAAAATTTTTGCTAGCTTACATGTGGCCAAGATTTCACCCTTGATCTGTAGGTGGAATGCAAAAAAGTTGCCTTTGAAGCCACATATGTGGTTATTGGTTACAGCATGCTGCCTTCTCTCCTGCCCAGGCACACTGTAGCACGTAGGATGTGTAGAGCTGGGGAGAGCCTTCTGTAAAACAATGAAGGTTTTTTTTCCCCATAGGAAAAATAAGTTGGTTTCGAGCTTGAAAATTAGCAAGAGTGTCTTAGAAATGAGAAGGGAATGGCTTTATCATTTGTGAAACGTTTCACAGTACAAAGGAAGCCGACCATGTATCTGCTTTGGAGTGAAGCCAAGAGTTTTTCAGTGCACTCTCTATGGATAAAAGAAAGAGTGAACACTCACCCCAAAATAGCCAGCAATTGAATGGTCAGGGAACATGTGTGGGCTGAAGCAGGCAGTCTGTGGCTGTGAGATGGGAAACATCTGATGAACAGAGTAGTGTTCTTCCCCACCTCCTCCACTCAAGAAAAACCTTCCATCAGATGATTCTCAGGATCAACTGGTAGTCAATGTTTGGTTAACCACTGAGAAGCCAATTCTACTTTAAATGACATTGTGAGTAACCCTTACAGGACCCAGTTCAGAGATGAAGTTGCTATAACTTGTAACTCATTATCCAGACACAATCCAAGTGATCAGTTTTTGGAGAACTCACTCCTGATGAATCTACGTCATTATTGATCTCTGAAGCCTTATTTTTCTGTGTCAGTTTGTACCCACTAAGGACCTCCATGAAAGACTGATATTAGTCATGCCTATTGATCTAGTTCTTGACTATTAAAATTTCTTCTTAAATTGGCTGTTTCTCTTTTCTAGAACATCAGAGGATGGAAGCAGGCTCTCATTAATTATTTACTGTTTTGATTTTGTGCTTCCTTTCCTGTACTAAGAATGTGGTCTTTTAATGAATGAGCCTGAAATTACTTTTGTTTAGTTTTTCTGTGTGACAGCCTTTCAGATGCCAGGTTAGTTTATTTGCTTGACGTTCATATTGCATCCTTTCTATCTTGACTTATTAATAGCTTATGAAATATGCATGATGCAGACAAAAGAGACTCAGGTGACAATTACTGAATGAAATTCAAGATTTATGCCTTATTACCAAGGCTGGAACAAAGATATTTGTAAGATTATTTGAAGCTTCAAGAAGAGGATTATCAGGCATGGTGGATATATATGTACTGCACAGGGCAAGTCCATCTGTGTAAGCAGTTAAAGCTTGCTTTATGGCCTCAGTTGAAGACTATGGCATAAAGTCCTGCAGCATCTAGGAGTTGCCTGGATGCTGATTGTTTTATGTTGCATTAATGTCTCTTCTTCAAACAGTAATAAACAAAATGTCTGGTAACTGTCTTTATCAAGCTACAAAGAGTGACCCTGGCTTTTATAATTTAGGAATAATATAAACTGCTTGGGTGAAAATATCCATCCTGTACAAGGGAAGCCTCACAGACTTTCAGCTTTTCACAGCCTGATTGTTGTAAATTTTCTCTTGGTTCAAACCCACAAAAATGTTTGTAGTAATTTTTTCAGGGCAGCTGTTTGTTTGTTTAGTAATGGAGTTTATAAATGACAGGTGACTGGACTTCTGCTAAAAACTCAACTAATCAAACAATTATTTCTGTTCAGTCTAAATTTTTTTTTTTTTGCAGAAGCTGTCTTTTTGCTAGAGAAATTTGGAGCAAGAATGATATAATTTGTGTTCTTTACAGTGCCAGACACATTATCATGACTTTTAGCTAGATTTCACCAGATTTCATGTTAACACTGACCTACCTGCTCCTTTCTTTGCAAGTAGCCCCATCAAAATCAACAATTTGATGCATCTAGGAACAAGGGATTCAGGTACTTAACAAATTACAATTATTGTGGATGTTAGCAAGACAAAAGGTGTAAGCTGGCAGAGGACAGATACAAGGAGTGAAGTGCTTACATCTTTTCAGATATAGATTTTTCAAGTATTTGGGTTGAAGAAAGTATGGAGTCTGCAGTTCAAGAAAAGTGTTAATTTTTTTCTTTTTTTTTGAAATAAAACTGCAGATATGCTCAACTGACCATAATTACAAAATTCTTTCTCTTTGATCTACTTTGCAGTCATTTCTTTTAATGGTGTACAATAAATGTAATTATCTTTTCTAACTAAGTTGGTTTTAAGGGTAAAAGGCTAGATTGTTCTTCTAATTAACATTCAGAGCAGGCACAGAAGAGGATGATAGTTGCATTTATTATCTGGATGGGTAAACAGTAGTAAAGTGCAGTTTGGTGCTCAAGTGCAACACACAGAAATAATTTCATTGATCCAATACACCAGAAGATTTAAAGGCTAGATAATACTTTGAAATTTCATGGGAATGTGTAATATTTCAGGTTTATGTTGCATTTTCCTGCAGTGAAGTGGAGAATTCAGAAATAAAGTAGCCATTAATATTTTCTTTGAGCCTTGAAATTTTGTACTTTTCAGGGTTTAAGGCAGACTTCCAGCTTAATATAGTGAATTGCATTAAAGAAAAACATTGGCCTCTATCTGTATGATGCCTCCAAAGAGGAAAGTGTCTTTAGAAAATATTTATTTTGATACCTAACTGAAAATATACTAATGATTTAAGTAACATTGTTTCATACGAGTTTATTTTTCACTTTTATTCTGACTTAGGCTATTTGGACAGCTTTGTGTTTGGTTTGATGAGTTTTGTTTCGTACCTGGGCCCTGCAGCAGACTGGAGGGACTGGGGGTGGCCGCGGTGTGTGTGGCAGCTGGGCTGTGCCCAGCGCCCTCTGCCCTGCAGCCAGAGCAGGTGGCACAACTCATGTCCGTGCTCCTGATCTGTCTGCAGAGCCAGTAGCCAGCACTGTATTTAGATCTTGCTCTTGCCAACACACCATTGAAATTCTTCTGATCCAGGGGCATTTGCTGCCCACGGACTGGTTTCCAAAGCTTCCAAAATGGTAAGGATGAAGGATCCATAGTTTGGATACTACACTGCATGAGCTAAAGAATCTGCAGGAGTTTCCTGGAAAGATAATCCAGTCCTGTTCCTGTCATTCAGCCAAAGAGAAACATGCTGACTCTGTATGAGTCAGGGTGGGTTTTTTATGGAAGAGTGAGTGTTGCTTCCAAAGGAATTACATAGCCATTCCACTCCTAGCATCATGGTAGTCAGAGTATATTAGCAGGGTTTTGCAAGCTTTTTGCATTTAAATGGACACCTTATCCTAGTAATTAGTGTGTTTTTCTGAGTTACTGTTCCCTTATAAACCTTTGTACTTATTGATGATTAGCATAAAATATTTCTGCTGCTGTTCAGCTTTTCTGCTGATTTTAGAGCAGATCATTTTTTGATTTAAGCATGATTACAGTAAAATTTCAAGTGGTTCAGTGAAATTGCAGGCTTGTGTTGTAATTAGGATATGGTTATATGATCCAGAACTGTCTCATGATCAATAAAGAAAATTTTGAATTTTAAACCATCATAGCAAATTCTACAAATAAATTTTTTTGCTTGTCATGTAACCAAAAACAACCTCCAGGAAAGATGTTTAAATTAATGTGTTACAGCAAGTCTGTGTTTGGTGCTACACAAAACTTCCATGGCAGCAAGAGATTTTGGGGCCAGTGAAGCTTTGATATTTGTTACAGTTCTAGTGTGGGTTATTAAAACTGCAGATAGTGTTCTCCATCATACAAGCTGAACAAGCTTGAATCTTTTTTTGTAGCTAAAAAGGCAATGATAAGATGATCTAAAAGGAAATGCCAGTGGTACTGCCTGTATGTGTGAAGGTTGTATGTGGTATATGCTACTCCTATTTCCTGGGGTGCCTGTCACAATTATCTGTCTGCAGGGACATTAGAAGTAGCTGGAGCAACAAAGTGAAATAGTGAGGATATACGTAGAAATGAACCATGCTGATTTTCAGATGTAATATATGTTTATATTATCTTTGTGATACTTTCCTTGTTGAACTGAGAATTGCATCTTTTTATTATGTATAACCTTATGGTTTTGTTCATTTTAGACAAGCTCTATATGGGACCAGGGCAACTGTACCATGATCTGCAGAACCTTTTACATGACTTGAATGTACTTGGTCAAATTAGTCAATTAATAAGCAGCCTTAAAGGAAACTACCAGGTAATAAACAAAGCTGGATTTATTTTTCAAGTAAAGTAGCATAGTTGCCTCTCTCTAGGGTCTGTGCAAGACATTCTATAGTTCTCTCTGCAAAAAGGGGAATAATTTTTACCTCTAGTAATGCATTTACTGTTAAATATTATAAATGGATTACAGCTGTCCTTCTAAGCTTGTTTTTCTTTATTGTTTTTAAGTGTAGGTGGGTACTACAAGTGTCTGCATTTGTTCAGTAGCTGATAAGCTTATATGGAAACAGAATTACATTTTGATGTTAAGAAATCGGATTCTTGCAGTTAGACATGGTAGTAGGAGGATGGTTGTTTGGAGGAAGCTCTTGATCCCCATCCAAGCTCATCCAAGCTGGCTTTTGGGGAAAAACTGTACTTAAAACTGAGTATAAATCACAAAAATATAAAAGGATTTTCAGAAGAATTTTGAAAGTGTTTTGCTTTAGCTTTGTTCACATCCCTTTGATTTAGCTTATATTCTGGCTAACAAATATAGTATTTAACACCAAATGAAGTCTTGAGACTTCAAACAATTACTTTTTTGCTTGGTTTTTTTATACATTTTATACATGGTTACATGTAATTTTTAACTCTTACTTGCCACCACAGGTAGTACATACATGTGTGTACATGTATGAATTTATGAAAGCTGAGTTTCTCTTGACATATCTTGGCTCCAGAGACAAGGCATTAAATAAAACATAACATTTTATGAAAATATGTACTCTGAAAGAAGTTTATGGAAACAGTTCTTTTGGACAAAGCTTTATGAGAAGTAGAAGGTGAATTTCATCTGCATAATTGGGAATATGTATAGCATATATACACTGTCAGACATTCCCCCATTACCATATACTCAAAACCTTTCTTCCTGCACTGGCAGTCAGAGCCAACTATGCTTTGAAAACTTAAAATTCAGTCATTGTTTCCAAGTAGATGTGTGTAACAGAATTACAAGAATTTAGTTGAGAAATGAGGTCAGCTTCTTTATTTTTGAAAAACACTTAAGTTGTCATAGAATCCTGATGGTGGAAAGTTTGTGTACTTCTGCCAGCTTGTTAGTCTTGATGCTTTGTATCATCCAGGTGTGCTTTTACTCTCTGCAACAGAGCACTCACCTTGCAGTGAGTTATTGTTTCAGCATCTTAAACAGATTTAGACCACACATCTTTCATGATGGCTTTGTAAACATTTTGACTCAAAGATTTGAACAAAAGCATATTTTCAGTATGATTTGTAGATGTTTTCACAAGATCTTCTTTAGAAGCAGAATTTGTGGAGGGTGGAATAAAGTAAAAGATTTGTGCGTACACCTGACACAAATTTACATTTTTTAATTTGACAGATGCTTGGGAATGTCATTTGTGTATCATCAAACTGAGCAATGTGAGATTAAATTTTCAGATAAAATACATTAGCAAATGTTTTACAGATTTTTCTGAAATGTGTTTACAAATATAGCTAAATTGTCCATGATTAAAATGTGGTCTAATGGAAGCCCATGTGTCATTGTTTGTTATATGCAGGTCACCTAATTATCCTGTTTGCAACAGGCTGGTAGGCTGCTGTGGAATCTTATTTTTTTTTAATTTTTCAGAACTTGAACCAATCTGTAGCCCATGACTGGACCTCAGGTTTACAAAAACTGATTTTGAAAAAAGAAGATGAAATCAGAGCAGCAGATCGCTGTAGAATTCAGCTGCAACTCCCGGGAAAACAGGATAAGTCAGTAGAAATCTTGATTACAAAACTTTCTAAATTAGTTTATATATTAGGTATAGATGTACAAGGGAGGATTTGGGAATCTGTAGCTCTTCCCTCACTTCTGTCTCCGTGGTAAGCCCCTGAGTTTTGCTCTTATGCCACAATGCTGAGAGCTTTAATGTTCCAGAGCAGCACTGTAGCTTTTCTCCTGTTCCTCAGCCCAACGTTCTGGGTGCAAGAAGCAAGAGAGGAACTGTGGTAGTGACAGGTGATAGGGAACAGTCACTGGCGTATTCCTTCACCAGTGAGGGTGTTCCTCTCATAACATTTCATGTTATGTGAAGTGTAGGAAGATGGACATATGGTGTATCATAGCCTGCACACTGAAATCAGAGCTTAGTCTTTGTCTAAGCATTAGAAAATAATGGAATTTCATCTCGCTCAACATTTATAGCCATGGCTGTATTTATACACAATGCATTTATAGTGGCTTTTTTTTTTTTTCCCCCTTGTTTTGCAGGTCTGGGCGGCCAACTTTCTTTACAGCTGTGTTCAATACATTTACCCCTGCCATCAAACAGTCTTGGATCAACAATTTACAAATGGCCAAACTGGCCCTTGGTAATTCCTATTTACTCAAATTTCCTAATGAGTTAAAATAGCTCTCAGTGTACAGTGTAATTTTTTTATTTTTATTTTTTGGAGAATGATTTTTCTTTTTTGGTGAAAATTTGTCTGCAGATGTTTAAAATTGCAATACAGTAAATAGTAATGATTGTGTATCGCTGTAATAACATTGTAGATAAAACATGGTGTTTATTATGAAGGAATATATTTTCTTCAGTATTTTAATGAAGTCTGGTATTCATTACTAATTGTTGCATCTAAATCAACACAAACCTGATCTAAGTTAGAGCAATAAAAAATATGCTGTCATGTCATGTTATTAGTCGCCTGTGCTTGCACAGAGGTATAGGTTTCCAAAGACACTTAGACTTTTCAATACCTAAGTTGAGAAATTTTAACTTGCCTGAAAGCAAGTTTCACCAGCACGTGGTCAAAATAGAGTCCTTTTGTGATGCCTCACTGAAGACAAGCAAAGTAACAAAAGAGAAGAGAGAATGGATGTTTCCATCATTCCAGGAGGAGGATCCTTATAACTGTGATAACTAGCAGTTGGTAGTGATGTTACTTAAACAGGCAGAGAAATGCTGTTCAACAAACAGATTTCCTAGAGCCTGAGGAAAGGTTTGATGTGTCTTTTCCTCTTTCAATATTCAGTTTACAAGATCGTTAAGAGACTATCCTTAACATTTTGTTAATGTAAGGTGTTCTTTTTTTGCATCATCTGTATGTATATAATCTACTCAGTTGAATTTTTGCTCACAGTTTTATGTTGTCATTTATGCACCTATGGCATAAGAACAGTCTGATCTGTATTGACTAGTCCTAACAGAATTCTTTTCTGCTCCTGTGGAGAGAGGTGTGAAAGGATTGTGGAGTGTTTATTGTTCTTTCCATTACAGTGGAGGATAATCTGTTAGGTTGGTTCTGCATAGAAGATGATGGGAATCAAATCAAAAAGGAGAAACATCCTCTGCTTGTTAGACACATGCCAGTGATGATGGCCAAGCAACAAGAATTTAAGGTGAACAGAATTTTGATATGAGATTACAATTAAGGTTTTTGTGTGATATAATTTCTAAAGAATACCGCATTGTAAATACATCTATTAGTTCACATCTGTTAGTTCTCTTGAGTTGCTATCTTGGTTTTCGATCATTAGTAATTAAAGGTCCAGAAGAGTCATGGGAATGCAAAATGCTACAGTCTTTGAGGCACTAAGCATAGTGTTTATTTTTACATAGTATGACATTCACTTTCATATGTATGTGAATCACTCAGTATAAACAGAAGTGAGATTTCCAAGTGTCTGTTTGGGGCTTAGAAATGACCTAAAGCTTACAAAGGGCAGGAATCTGGTCTCCATGAAAGCTGTCTTTCCCTGGTGTAGCTATGTTAAATCCTCCTCAAATTTCTGATCTTTATTAGTCCACAGAGAACAATATTTTAAAATTCTTTTTAAAAATTACGTTTTATGGGATCTTATGTAAAATGTCATATTCCAAACAATGACATAGATATTTTCTTAATGGTTCATTTCCTAAAGTAATGTGTCAGTTTGAAGTCCTGTTGACCACTGACTTTAATAATGAAAATAAGTGCAACACCAAACAGATGGAAGGGAAGAGTGCTGGATGCTATTTTTTCTGTGTATCAACAGGATTTCTTATTGACCGTCAGTCAGTAAGTCTTGTGCAAAAACAGTAATGGAAATAAAATTGTGTATGTATGGATAGAATCCCAATGTTAAGTTAACGTCATTGGATGGGTGCTGCTTTAAGAGGTGAGTCTGCAGGCCTTCATTGCTAGAACAGCCTACACAGGCTGCTGAGCTTCCCTCCACGTGTGAGTATACAGGCCTGGATGTTGGGGAAAAATAACTGGTGATTCAAAACGCAGTAAAAATGTGTAATGGTGCCAAGACAATCTATTCCTGTGATACTGGTTTTCAGAGCAGCCAAAGTCTACTGAAACTCTCTTGATTTCCCATACAACCATAGTCATGCTTGTCTTATTAAACAGCTTTTTCTGTACTGACTACTTTCTAAAGTCACCACTGGTGAAACAACCAGCTAATTTAATTTTTTTTCACAAACTTAAATGATGTATGTGTTTCGTTAGAGCCTAGACATTTGTAAGTCCTGAAAATGCATGCCAGGATCCGTGAAGGCCCAGGCTCAACTCTTCTAATCAAGTTAGAATAGAGTCTTCTTGTTTTGAAAGGAAAGGGAAGTCTGTCACCCATATAGTTGGGTGATATCTTTGCCTTGGTCACCTCAGGAAAGCACAGTGTGTGACAGTATTTGCCTGAGCCCTGGGCTAACTTTGCCAGTTTTGCAGCTCCTAAAGTAATGTGAGTGTGAGGCCAGGTGTCATGCCTGGTTCTCCCAAGTCCTTGATATTACTAGAAAATATTACTTAAGTATTACTGGTGGTTTTCTGCAGCCTCAGCTGCAGTTTGGGTCTCAGGCCACAGGTCAGAGTGGGAAGAGAACCTTTGCTTGGCTAATCCTGTTTGTTGGCTCTCTGGGTGCTGCCCTGGGTGCCCAGTTGTGTAGGGAGCCATCAGAGCAAGTTTACATCCCGGGCTTCTGTCAAGATTGAGAGCTAAAATACCAGGGTTTAACTATGGCAAAAATCATCATTTTTGACTAAGATGCAAAGTGAGGCAGAGGTGTAGCAAGGAGCCTGGGAAATATCCAGCATGCAGACTGTCTTATTTTTCACTAGTGATATATTTCATTGTCACAGCTACTGTAAATTGCCACAAGTAATTGTGGTTTGTACTGTGTAATCATGTGTTAAATGAGACATGCTAAGACTGTCATGGATAGCTCCTTTTTTTTTTCCTCTTTTTCTCATCTATTGATATCAATTTTTTGTCTGTATATAGTGAATTGCTTAGCTGAATAAATAATGTGTTTTCTACTAAGGCAAATCACTTCATAATGCCTGTTGGCTTCAAGGAGATTTGTAAAAGTCTTTGCACTTTGGAAAATTAAGTAAACTTGGAATTTAGAACTCTAACTTTTGCCTACTTGTTTCTTTTTGGTGTGGGGTTTTTCTTCCTTAATTGTTCACTGTTGGGAGGAATTGTTCACTGATGTTGCCAGGCTATGGGGGAAGCTGTCTAAGTTAATACTAACAGAGTTGTCTCTAGTACTACAATATAATCACAAGGACATTGATGTCCAAGACGAGAACATTAGTTTGAATTATAGAGAATCTTGTGTAAAAATGTAGTATCACACCTCATTAGAAACCTTTTTATTCTCTACACGGTTATGATTGCTTTTCAATATTTTGAAGTGTTTACATAAGCTTTAGGAAACTGCCGTGGATATTAGGGAAATTAGAAATCCATGACTGGTCATAAAAATGTTTTTTTCCAATCCTTGATGCTTGAATGATCTTCAAAGTTGGCCTGGACTTAAATATAGATCTTGAGTCTGTTACTGCTTTCAGGTTTTATTTTAAATGGGCTGCATGATAGAATCATGAGTATTGTTATTGATTTACTGACAGTAACATGATGACATGAGATTGGGAGGGAGTCAAGGTCTGCAAGATGATGGTATTAGCATTCAAAATGACTAAGGCACCTGGAGAAATAATTTGGCGGGGGGGGGGGGGGGGGGGGCAGGAAGAAAAATAAAAAGGATGACAATCAGGACAGACACATGGTATGCTCAGGGAGAAATTAGGAGTTTCATAAATACAGATTGAAGAGGTGATTTAGTAGTCTGTTAAAGTAATTTTTAATAGACCAGCAAAGTAAGGATTGCTTAGGGATGTAATATTGTTACAAAGAGCAGTAATGAATGAGATCTGTAGACGCAGGCTTCTGAAGAGGTAAGTGTAGTGCTGCTACCAGCTCTGCTAGAATAGTGTGTTCAGGTGAGAAAACTGCACTCTCAAATATACATATGAGGTTGATACATCTGCTGGAGGGATGTCAGTTGAAAAAGTGACAATAATAAGTTCAAAAACAAAAGTTTGAAAAATCAATTGTTTAAAAAAATTATATGTAATTAAGTGATAATGTTAATTTAGCCTAATGAAGAGGAGCTTCAGGCAGGGTCATGACATATATCAGCCTTACATGTGAAAGGACACCGCATAGAAAGAGAAGTACCTGGTGTCTGAGGTGAGAGGTAAGAGGCTAATGATTACATCAAGGATGGCATCAGGTTGGGGACTTACAGAAACTTAGTAGAAGTCATGAAGCATTTGAGCAGATCAGCAAAAGAGAATTTGTAGTCTTTGGCCTTGAACGTCTGTAGGGGTAGATAAGAAATGTGTCAGGGACAATACCCGGGCAGCTGATGCTGCCATGGGAAGCTGGATGAACTAAACTGACTCCTTGCCTTATGAGATTCTTTGATATCCTTAAGTGCTTTAGTTAATTACAAACTAAAATAGACAGAAACAGGCATACTTTTTTAATGTACTAACAGCTCTCTTTCCACTCTTTGAAGATTGAATGTGCTGCTTATAATCCTGAGCCATACCTTGCCGGAGAAACAGAGTCAGATTCCTGTGCTGCAGAACATGGTTTTCTTTGGGTAAGTGTAATCTTTAAAATATGAAAGTGGTTGTCTCCTGTTTCTTTCCATTGCTTTTTGTGACTCTCAGCAACATGTAGACATTAAATAAATGTTGGGTTGTTTTTTTCTCTTTGTTTGTTTAAGGATAAAAGGTTAGCTAGTAATTGTCCATGTGATCTTGCTGGTCTCTGTAGGGTGTCAGTTAAGTGTGTGTGATTTGTGCAGCACAGAATGAATTCCAAAGTGCTGAGCACATTCAGAAGGGAGTTATGTGCTAATTTGTAACAATTGCTGCTAAAACACATATGAGCTTACACTGTCCTACTGTCTATTTTCATACTTTAAGAATGTTTTAGCCACAAGTAATCTGTTTGAATCTGTATAGTAAAAAAACCTACTCTGCATATTGCTATGACCCCAGATACGCTGATATTCTGGCAAAAAAAATGAGGTGGATAGTAGTTCTTAAAAAAACAAAAGGGAAGCTCCTGATTTCAGGAGCTTTTCTAGTTACTACAATCCTGAAATTTTAAGGGAACCCTTGTGAATTAAAAGTTAGAAATAGCTTTTCTTAGTGGTCTTTTTCAAGGACACCCATATAATTTCCTTTTGTCTTTGCCATTTGTAAACAGTCATTGCAAAAACATGCAAATTAAATCTTTCTACTGCTACAAAATATTCTTTCTTTCTCTTTAGTATTTTATTTCATATAAACAGAAGGAGTTACTATACAAAAATGTATACTGTGCTTGGGTAGATTTTTTTTTTTAATTTTTTTTACTTCTCCCTGATTCCTAAAGTGTTCAAGTTTGTGGACATGATGATACTTAGTTCTGGATCAGGGAGAAATTTGGGATACTGTATCAGCAAGTTTACAAGACTTTCTTTTGCAACAGAGCATTTCTTTGTAGACCAGTTACTGTGCAAAGGACAGGCCTCACCTATATTACCTGTTTAAAAAGAAACAGACAATTTACAACACCAGGTATTAAAATAGCATGTTGCACAGTTACTTACAGTAATTGCATTATGTAATGTGTATACATTTGAGTCAGATATCAGAATAGGCCATAATATTATTCCTGCTTTAAAAAAATAATTAGTTCTGTGAGTGTACTAGGCAAGTTTGTATATATAATGTTTTGACATGTCCTGTATTTGTGCTGAATTATTCTCTTACGTCTTAATGCATGAAAATTCATATTTGTACATATAACTAGAGATGTACTCTTCAGTTAAAATTTCAGTCATTCCTTCTTGTACATCCTGATCTTCCTGGAGACAGGTATCAGTCATGGTCTGTTTTTTTTTCTTTTTATTTTCCTTTTTCCAATTCAGATTGGCAGTTGTACTAATCAGATGGGCCAGATTGCAATAGTCTCATTTCAAAGCTCCAGCCCCAAGGTTATTGAGTGCTTCAATGTGGAATCACGGATTCTCTGCATGGTCTACATACCAGAGGAGGAGAAGCTGAAAGAGCAAAACAAAGCTCCAGACTCTGAAAGTGTTCTTGCAAAAACTTCTAATGTGCCTACTATTTGCCTTGGCATGGAAGAAGGAAGGTGATTCTTGGTTTTGGTGTAATGTCTATGATTAATTGATTAAGTTGGCTATGCTATACCAAAATTGTGTGAGATACTTCCAAGAAAATGTTTACTTTTTAAAAAAGTATCCAAGTATTATCCCAGTGACCTCAATGTATCCTTTCCACTTAAATCAAGGAAAAAATGCACTCCACATTATTTAAAATGACACCATGTGGTAATTGAAATTAAAGCAGTGCATCTTTTTGATGAAAGTGGATTAGTTCATCATACCTGAAAAATAAAAATACTACTTTTGTAACATTACAACATAATCTTCAGGTATTGGAAAATTTTCAGAATGGCAAAGAGGAATCTTTGCCCTGTCATATTATGCAGGATTTGTCACATGAATAAATAATATTGCTGTTTACTATTGGCATGAATTACTTTGCTCTTTTTGAACTGGTGGCCTACTGAGCCATCACTTGATTTATATCAAAGAACAAGACTACATGTTCTAAACTTAGAGGCCAGTAACCAAACAGATCTTGTTATAGTTAGTGAGGCCATAAGTGTGTTACTACATGTGATTTTTGAAGGTGTTTCTAAACAGTATAAATGAAGGAGAACAAAATTCTCCAAGGAAAATGCTATTTCTAGAAAACTTTAATTTAATTTAATTCCAGACTTAATAATATTCTTAACATATCCATGGTAACAATCAATAGGATTCGTGAAAATTTTAAGTGTAGGTGACATCTGGTAGTGAGTTTTTCTTTTCCCTAGTTCTCCAGGTAACAAATTTATTTTTTTAAACTTAAAAAAGTTTTAGATAGACTCATAATAAGGACTTCATGCAGAATTTTTATTATGTATCTTTTTTTGAAGAACTGTTTCTGCAGACAAGATAATATGAATGTGTTGTCATATGTCAATGTTAAGTAATTGCAAGGTGTCTATGCAGACATTCTGGAGTGTAAGGAATTGAAGGAGAAAATCCTCTTCCCCTCAATATTTTATTCTAAACTTGTGTTTTGCATATTCTAATAAGAACTATATAAAGCATTTCACAGGTCTGTTTTTTCTTGCTTCTTTCTATAGCATTTCTATTTACAAAAGTTGCCAAGGCTCAAAGAAAATTCGACTTCAACACTTCTTCACTCCTGAAAAATCAACGGTTATGAGCTTAACATATATGTCTCAATACTTGTTTGCTGGCTTGGTAAATGGAAACATCTCAATCTACACAAAAACAGAAGGTATAGTGATATGATTTGATGGCATCCTGAGGAACTCACATGTCAGTGTATTTTGGCAGAAGTAATTTTCCACTACTGTATTTTCCAAAAATTCTTTGTAAAACTGCTGAACTAGGGTTAGTACTCTTTCCGGTATGTCTGAAGAGACTTGTCTCTTTTTGAAGGATAGTTGGAACTTTGATAGTGTTCCCACTTTCACCATACGTGCATATGAAAACTGAATTTTCCCCTTTAGCTTAAACCCAGACGTCTTCAGTGTTGCAAGAGTCCAGAAATTTATGTGCTAACAGCAACAGCAGTACACAGTATTTTACACAGCACAGTGCTAATTCCTCTCAACTACCCATTGTTGGTGTTTATGAAACACAGAAATCCCCTATTGGTAGAGATTTCTGTATATCTCATTTAAAATAACCCCATTTTTACTGTACAGATGGGATAAGTCTTTCCTATGTGTGCAGTTCCTGTATGTCATGGTAGGCCTCCTTCTTCTATTAGCATCACAGATGGTTGTTTTGTATCTAGCTAAATAATTGGCTAAAATAATTTGAATAAAGGAGAATCCCAGGCAATTCTTCTGACCCACAACTGTCTTTTCCAGAGCTGGTTTGGATGCTTGTCTGTATATTTCAGTACATCTCACTAACTTCCCTGCAGTATTGCACACATATTTAGTGATTCAGTTCAAAATCAGTGAGGCTTTGCTCAAGGTTTAAATGTTTTAAGTGGAATGTTAGCACAGAGACTCCTAACCTTGCGAAGTACAGAGCCAGCAGAGATCTGCCTTATTTGTGTGAGCTGCAGTAATGATGGTTGTCATGTTTCTCTAATGAGTGCACCCTGTGAAAATTTCAGCTGCATTTGTGTGGCACTGTACCTTGGCTTCTAAATCCTACCAGTTTCTAACTGAGGAACCAAAGTCAATATCTGTAATCTTGGAACAAATTATATGTCCACTGTTAGATCATATAGAGACTTTGTTTGAGAAAGGTACAGGATGTTTTTTTTTCCCCCCCAAGCAACAAAGGATCTGGGAAAATGTGTTGGGAAAGAGACTTCCTTTGTCCAGTTGTCATCTTCAGCCGAGTAGGTTTCCTGCTGAGCTGTTGTCTCTGATCCGAAGCCAGACATTAGATTTCAGTTTCCTTTAAATTTCTTTTTTTTTAACCACTGAATGGCATTTTTTTTCTTTGCTTTTGAGGCACAGGAGCGAGGTCTTGATCTTAGATTCATAGCATTTTTGGCGTTTCAGTTTCTCTATGTATCTGGGAGGGGTATTAAAGTGAATCTGTCGTCTTCTCTGAATGGTGTTGGTGTATTTAAGCTGTTTTAAGACCGCAATTACCATCACTCAACTTCTTCCAGAAAAGACCACTTCAAAAACACAACTGACATCCTTGGCAGTATAGCTAAGGAAGGATTCATGGGTTGCATATCTACAGAGAATGTTAAAGATGGGCCAGAGCTGTTAACCAGACTGCATTACAGTCTGGTCATGAGGTGGAGGTTGTGGCATTAACCATCCCCTGTTTATCTTCTTCTGAAGACACTGGTTTTGGGCAGTGAGATGTTCATAGAGCTTGTCAGACTCTGGGTCATGATCACTGGAGCTTTGAGATGGGAAATAATGATATTTTTCTGACTCTTGTCAGTTAGTCTTGTAGTCCCTCTCCTTACTGCTTGGTCAGTGTGGCTTATTTCAGTTCTCCATGCCCCATGGAAGTTGTGTGATTCAGCTGCTCCCGTGTTAGCATCCATCTTCCTTGTAGTTGGCTGCTGTGGTTATGTGAGGCAGTCAGCCCTGGAGGGGTGTTTTTATGAGCACTGACCTATTTACCAAACAAAGGAATCCAAGCAGTGAAATGGGAGGGAGGGGGAACACAACCCCTGAGGAGCTTTGTGCAATCCATCAGGGTTGCCTTCTGTTCTGGAGAGGGGGTTACTTTTCAGCCAGGCCCTTCAGCTTGGGTTTTGGTCTGTCATCAAAAAGGAGATTAAGTAAAGATTTAAAAGTGGATGTGAAATATATCACTGCATTACATCTTGATTTGAAGCCTGAGAAGGACAAATGCTATGAGATTCACAGGAAAAATGGTTGTGCAGCCTGTTACAGGATTCCATGAATTAAAAAGGATAATCCTTCTTCTAGGCTAAAAATCTGTCTCACAGTCTCTGATAGAGTTGGGGTCCTTTTGTCTTCCTCCCTGTGCAGAAACTGTGAATCAGTTCAGTCACTGAAGCTCGATGCCTTACTCTGTGTAGAAAAAGACCCACAACTTGTATCATTTGATTTGCAGGACCCAAATAGCTCTAATTTCTCCAGCTGTTTTCGGATGGGTCGGTGCATATAAATATCCATGATGTTTGTTTACAAACAGCAAGTACTCTCTTCTGAGTTTCTTCACTAGAGAACTTTGTCAGATCAACAGCATCCAGAGTGCTCTCTGGCTGCAGAAAACCTTGTCTTGAAGTAGTATAAAATGGAAACTGAGAAGTCTGTACAGTAAACCAAGGAGCTAGTGCCATGTTAGTGGGAGAATAGGAGGTGCTCAACTTCCTTTCTGGAAGGTAGTAATGTTTTACTGAGACACCTCTGTATCCATGTATTTTCACATACGAGGTAAAAAGTACTTGAGCTTTAATGTATTTGAGCATAAACTAAAAGCAAAGTCATGAGGTGCTGATACCGTAAAATCTACTTGGCTCTTAAATGTGAGCTAATATGGTGATTTGTGAAAATATCACAGAAAACTAGGGTGCAGATCAGCTAATATGTTAATTGTAAAAATAGTACCCCTGATAGTTATCCGCACTAATCCTTAATTTTATTTGTGTGAGAAGACTTGTTTGGGGAACTGTGAAACAGCTAGTGAATTAAATGCTGTTCTACATAGGAATGGGAGTGATGCAGACTGCAAAATTTCTGCCACCTTGTTTGTTGGGAACTTACTTTAAGGTCTGTGAACTTTAGCACCGTTATCAGTCTGAAAAATTCTGCATTTAGTGTTTGCCTCAGGCTGAGTTAATATTTCCATGCAAAACATGCTTAGAAGAGGTAAAGGAAAAAGTGTGTTGTATTGTCTGTGTTTAAAAAACATAACAAAACCCCTTTGTGATGATTGCAGACAGAAGAGCAGATGTGTTTTCTGAGTGATGTAATAGCAAAAAAGGTCAGCGCGTGTTTGACTTCCATTCACAAAAGTATCTTAGGAAAGGGAAATCACAATCTTTATATAATATAGGTGTATTGTTCCTGATATACTGTAGTCAGTTCCAGCTACTTCCTTTCTTCTAGACATTGGTATACATTTCCTTTCCATGAAGTCCTGTAAAGAGTATGGAGAGAAACAGGAAAAAGAAAATAAAACTCAGAATTATTGTGGCAGAAAGTAGAAGAATTCATACTTTAGTAGTTTCAGTAAGAGTTTGGTCAGGTGAAATAATTAACAGCTGAGACAATTTTGGCCATGCACAGAACAGAAGAGACTTCACTGGTAAGAACTTAGGGAATTCTGAAGTTGGTCAGAAGTTTCGATGACTTACCTATCCAAAGAGGCCTTGTGACACTAATCAAGTGAGCATTTTCAGAGGATTAATATCAAGGAAAATGACTAAAACTGAAAGGAAATACAAGAGTAAGAGGAAACAGTTACAACAGTGAAGGAGTAGCAAGTCAGTTCAATTGGTGAGGTACCTTGATGGATTTGGTAAGACACTTGTGTCCTCTGACAAATTGAGGGAAGGAAGAATATGTGGAATGTAAAACACTGATGTCAAAGTCAGAGCTTGAGTGGATCCATGTACTACTCCAGCTTGTCTGAAGAGTGTATTTCTGGCATGTGATTGCCACTTCAAGTAGACCTTGTGAGAGGTATTGCTGTGAAAAATAAGGAGTGGTATTAAGCTGTTAGGGAGAGGACTAGAGCAAACAGAGATAAACAGAGATAAAATACTGTTGTCTTTGCAGCGTCATATAATACTCATTACCAGAAATATGTTGACATTGCTTTCAGTCTTATTTGTGTATCTCATGCCAGGACCTCCAGCACCATCCCCTGTATAACTTTAGGAAGAGCTCTGTCAGCTGTTTAGCTTGAAGAATTTGATGCATATGTGAGAAAAAAGGAGTATGCATGCATAGTATAGGACATTCCTAGTTACACATTGTTTAGAAGAGCAGACCTGAGTGTCTCATCTTATTTTCAAGTGATAAGGAATGTGCTAAACTTTTGACTTCTGTAGGTACCATTTTACTCCTCCACAGCACTGGTTTATGTACCATGTGATGGAAAAAATGTTTGTGCTCCACTGCACTAATTAACCAAGAACTGCTGTTCCCAGGGCTGTGTTGGCAGCTCTGTTGAAACCATCAGTAGTGCTGCTAAGCAAGAGAGGAAGCTGTCAACAAAAAAGCTTGCTCGGTTCAGCTTGACTGAAAGCATAAAGGATGGGAAAACTGCTACAAACTCTGAAAAGACTTTTGGACGAAATAAACTATATGTTAAAAGGTTATCTCATATGAAGACCTGAGTGCACCAACAACTTATAATTATTAAAAGTACTAAATATTTAAAAATATTTATAAATTAAATAATAGGAAGCTTGTTCTTATAACTTATTGTAAAATAATACTACTTTCCTTCGTCTGAAGGGTTTTGTGAAAACAAACCACAGAAAGATAAAATAGCCAACATTGTGTCCTATAAAACGAACATTGTTTTAAAACTTTTCCTATCAGATTAAATTTGAGTGAATAGAAGGATAACTAATTTTCCAAAATTCATAAAAATCACAAGACTAGTAACAAAATGCACTAATGGAAATAATGTCCTTATACATTAAAGTCTTAGAAATATTTCATGAGCATGAGAGACCTTACTTTGATGCAGCTAAACACCTTGGTATGTGCATTGCAAGGTACTGTTCAACACTGGTGTATAAACTATGGCATGTAACTTCTGGAGAAATATAACTTACAAAGAGTATTAAAAATAGTGGCATAACACAGTGACATAGCACAGATCTATTAGTATAAAATCTGTCTTCTATTTTTTTTAAATATTCATCTAATATGCAAATATCAGACATCTTATATACAACATAAATATCGACATCTAATTTCCAGAAGCCCCTTGATTCATTTCTATATTTGACCCTCTTCTCAGATTTTGTAGACACATCTCTTTCCTGCAAACAGCTGTACCTACAATTCATATAGTATGCCTTGAGATTCTAGTTTTGGCAAAAGTTTTATTTTGGCTTCTATTTCTTGCTTCTTTTCTCTTTTGCCAGGAAGAAATAAACTTATTTAGTCAGTAACTAGCAAAAGATTTTATAGCATCAAACAAAACCATTCCTTATGTTTTTGCAAGTGCTGTGACTAATTTCAAATACCTGGATAGTGCCATTTGTCAGAACTACTTACATAAGTATGTCTTGAATCTGCAGGTGTTTACACAAGTAGAATAGAGATAATGCTCCTTTTCCTTTAGGCTGTAGAAGCAATGGACATTGGATCAGACAGGTAACATGAAACATGAAGTCTGTGCGGGCAGGTATTGAACTGGGTCTGCTGAGATGGAGAGGGAGGCAGGGAGAATATTATGTTTTCTTCGAAGTATGATTTTGATAGTCTTAAACCACTTGTGAACTAGACACACACTTGCTAAGTAATTTTGGAGATGGGTGATAAAATTCTTGGTCATCAAAATGAAGTCTTAATCTTACTTTTAGCCAGCAGCCTGTGGTTAAAGCATTTACAGAAGTATGTCAGATCAGGCTTAATCCCTTGTCTTGCTTGAGAGGATTTTTACCCACACTTTCCACTCTCAAGAGATTTCCCTGGCTGCCACAAAATTAGAGGAGAGAGATGCACAGGGCTTAATTTGTCCTCCTGGTGCCATTCTACTTTGTATAATTAATTAATCTTTTACTGAGGCAGGGTCCAGAACACAGCTGACATGTCCTTTGAATACTGCTCTAATTTCTAGACCAGAGAGTGTCCCCCTACCCTTTTTTCCCCTCATCTGTCTCAGATGTTGTCTGATCTGGAGGACAGCATTGTTTGCAGGAAGAAATAAAAAAGCACCAGTGAATAGCCTTATCACCTGACTAGGGTCATAGGGTAGAGTGATAGCTTTGGATCTTTCCTGGGCTGATACATCAAATGGGATTTCAGAGGTTTTTTTCATGAAATCATGGTAACATGAAAGACATCAGGTCTCTATCTCACCTTCTTTGTATGTCCAGTCCTACAGAACTCTTAAACTGGATTGTCAAGAACTGTGTTAGAACACATACCAACAGAAAATGGTTTTGTGAGAACTGAGTTTTGTTAGGCATATATGTTGAATCAAATATTCATGACACAGATGGTATTTATAACATTGATAATGTTGAACTCACCTTCTTACATTGATCAAAATTATTAATAAGGAGTAGTGCTTAGTCATCTGAGGAATTACATGGAACTTTAGGGCATAAAGGTCCAGATCTAAAAAAAAAATTTAAAAATTAGATGTTTGAAATTGAATTTAAGCAAAATGTAAATCTGAGTCCACAGTTGAGATCCTGAAAATCCTTATTATCCTGTCATTTCAGTGTCAGCTATGCTTTATATATAAATTAATGTGTAGCTTGAATGTATTTAAGAGAAAGAATTGTCAGGTTCTATGAACTTTTGTTTTACATTAATGTAAAATATATATATTTTCAGTGTGAAAATATAACTAGAAAAGATAGCTTTTTGCTCAGCATATCTGCTCCTTGCCCAAACTCACAGTCCTTATCCTTCAGAAAAGACAGGAAGAATGTACCAGAATTATGCTGGGTTTATCCCTAAGAATGGTGCTACGTACAGGTTGTTGTTTAACTTCTTCAGTCAGCATCCCTTACACAATGAAAGTTGTGACACACACGTGTGCAGCTTCACTCTCTGAAGGCTTTGCACTGGCTACAGTGGTTACAGCAATCATACGGTATGGGCAGCCTCCAGTTTAGAATTTAATTTGTGGATAATGTGGTTGCTAGAGAATGGAAACTTTTCCAGAAGTTTGTTTATTACTGATAGCATATATGAGTCATAGAAAATACAGAGTGACTTTGACGTTGCTGGGAGAGTTTGCAGGCTAATAACTGGAAGCACTCTTCTCAATGCAAACTAAAATAATGAAAATTATTTTGACAGCCTGAAACTAAGTGTCACTTTTACAAAGATGCTTTCAGAAGAGAGCTACATCCTGAGAATGACTCAGCAAAGGTTGTATCACAGACATGACAGCAATGTTGAGAAGTACTCCAGAGCTGAGACTTCTCATTATTTTTGTTGCTACTGTTATTGGTGAAGCAGGAAATTTTGTACTCCCTTTCCCTAAGCAAATAATAGGAGATGCACTTGTTTTGAGGACGAAAAAGAAAAACTTCTACTTAAGTGCTTGCCTAAAGATGTATTTACTTTGGTATCATCAATCAAAATTTAAGTGGTTACTGAGTTGAAACTAGTGCCAGAAGAGTGGCAACTTTTTTGCAGCTTGTGCAGGAAGAAGGCTTTTCAGTGGAGAAATGGTACTTTCTTGAAATATTTTATCTCAGTGTAAAACCCCATTACTTTTAACAGATTTTTATATTATTAATAAATTATAATGTATAGAAATGTGATCTTTGAGACTATATTCAATGAGCACTTAAAGTATATAAACTAATATGAAAACATTAAAATTATTATCAACGTACTTAGTGTGTCAATTTGTATGTATAAAAGATAAAGCTAAAATGTTGCTGGCTCTTAAATTTGGGGATAAATAATCTGCTAGTCCTTGTTTCAAAGAGATGGCAATCAAGAGTATCCAGAGCAGTAGGTTGAAACATGCAGTTCTTACCAGAACCTCTCTGAATAACTGATTGTGCCACATACACATGCATAATTTAATTTAGATCTGCTAAATGCAGTCCAAAGAAAACACTGTTGGTTTTATAATTAGGGGAAAAAGTAAGAAAAGTGAAGATATGGTACAAGACCAAGTTTTAATTTCTTCTTTTTTTTTTTTAAATTTCCTTCTTAAATGAAGCATCTAGTAGCAGGAAGATCCATTCCATCAATATGCTCTTAGAGAGTGATCTGCACTCATTAGAGCCCACAGTAAAAATCTTCCTGACTACTTTGCACATGAAAGATGATTCTGTCCTAGTTAGAAATTGATTCATCTTGAAATGAGTTGGTTGTGAGCTCTTTCTGAGCTGGAGACAATTGTGTCAGCCGTGGGTTTCTGCCTGTATTTCCTCTGGAAAGGAAAGCAGTTGTATCAGAACAGCAATGTGGTATTCCTGGATTATCATTTAATCTAGATAACATTTGCACTGTTGACAGGTATATGAGTACTTAGGTTTGGGTATTCCCCTTAATGTTGTTTTATCCTTACAGACTTACCCTGGAAGCTAAAAGTAACCATACACAAATCACAGTGTAGCTTGAAGTGGCAACTGTCAGAAATTCAAGCAGTGAGCTTTTCAGAACTGTTTTAAAGCAAAGACCACCATTTGGTTGTGTATAACCTTTCTTCTTTTTTTGTTGAAGATGGGACATGGAACACGGAACCTCAGAAGATAGTTAAATTGGGGGTTCTGCCTGTTAGAAGTCTGCTTGTGATGGAGGAGACCATTTGGGCTGCATGTGGTGGACAAATTTTTATAATCAGCACTGTGACGCATTCCATAGAGGTAAAAGCTTTTAAAAGCATTGCTCACCTATTATGCTACAGGGTATAAGTGGTGAAATTTTAGAGATGAAAATCTGTTTAAGAAGCATCATGATTCAGGAAGCTTTTTATTGAATATGGTCTCGGTTCTGTTAAATCCCACTCCCTTAGTTTGTAATTCTGCTGTTGTGTTCTCTCCTGATGTCTCGTTAGACCTTGCTTCCATTTACCCACTGGTTTCCATAAGGTGCTGGAAATTATAGAGTATTTGGGGCAAGAGATTTTCTTAAAAATGAAATCTGAGGCAAGGCAGCAGAGAAGTGGGTGCCTAAAGGAATTCATGTTAATTACAGAAGAAGGTTTCATTAAGAGACTACTTCTATATAATTAGATGTTAATTGTACCTTGTGATAATTTCATAATGTATTTTTTCAGAGTTTTGCTTCTCAGTGGCCTACAAAAACTTTATTTGCATAAGAGCAGTTTCTGATGAATAGTACATAAGAGCTGTCTTTTCTGGAATGAGAGAAGAGTTAAGGATTCAAACTCACATTTGTGACCACATTTTCCAGAGAGTGCTAAGCCCTTATTTCTGTCAAAATTACAGCTTTCACCAAAAGAACATCTTAGCCATCCAAAGTTAAGAGGTGATGAAACATTGGGAGTTCAACCTCTCCTTCAACCTACAAGAGTGTCACTGAATTGCATGTTTACAGCCATGAAGTTCTTTCGAACAGGAGTCATGATGAGCTCACAGCCTCCTTCTTTGTGTGCTTTGTTGCTGCTTTTTTTTTTCATTGATGATCGTGTTTTCTCCCAACAATTGTCTGTTTGGTACAATTGATTCTGTGAGTCACTGTCATGGGTTTGCAGGGAAATAGCTAACATCCTAATTTCCTCTGTCTTTTTCTGTGTTTTCTGAGTGATTTGTTTCATCTAATAAGATGCTTGGATCATATATTTCCCTATTTTTCTTTTCTTTAAGGTTTATTTCATTGGTAGTTTGAATGGTATGATTAGGGAAAGCTTTTGGAAGAGTGATTTGGATAGATGCTTGAAATGGACTTTCATTAGTTTCACAGCCTCTAGGACACATGGTTACTGTTGTACAGTCTTTGGTGACAAACCTCTCAGATTCTCACCAGGAAAACAGTAAGAAATCACAGCCAGATTGTTCCTGTGTGAGGCTGGATATGTACAGACAGATCTCTGTAAATAAGTTTGGCAATTCTGGCCTAATTCTGTAGGAAAGCTCTCCCTAAACCAGGTGGTATGGCTGCAGTTTGGGCTATGCTGGGCTGTTTTGGCAGAGGAGAACAAACCCAGAGTTAAACAAGCTCTGAGGATTAAATGTTTAAAGCTTACTCTGTCATAATACAGTACAGTATCATGGACTGCAGTGTTGAAAACAGAAGTTTGGAGAAATAAAATAACAAGTACTCTACCAATATCTCTCAGACATGGCAGTTTCACTTTTCAGCTGTTACTGCAGATTTTCCTACAAAAGCATCACAGGAGGTTTCTTCTCATTTCTCAACTAAGTCACCTACTGTATTCAGAGGCCAGGTTGTTATAGGTCCATTATACACACAGTGAGTGTTGCAGCAAACAACATATAAGAAATGATGCATATTGGGTTGAGTAATATTTTTTCAATATAAATAATTTTTTTCAAGAGCATGATGATTTTCTGTATGTCTGGCTGAGGGTTATCTTTTTTATTTCACACAAATACCCATGGCATAGTATGTCATCCTCCCTACAGAACTGTGAACAAGTGATGATTTTGTGTTGCCTCTTTATGGGTCTTAAGACATACTGATCTTTTTCTCATCATCTCACCAGACTAAACAGGTCACTAATGTTTTCAGTGTTGCTGCCTACTTAGTGACCTGACTTGTTTTGATAACTTCATAGGTTTATGTTTCCAGAAGGGATCTGCTATGTTGCCCTTACCATGTTTGCTGGCAATATTATTTCAGTATTATATGATGCATGAGACAATTTAAACTCTGTATATATCAAATATTTTAATATCTGAGCTGCCTCTTCTTTATTGTGAAGAGCAGAATCTTTGGTGCTGGAAGCAGCAGCAAGGAAATGTTTGTTCTCCCTCTGTGCTCTCTCTTGTTTAGAGTTAGTAGTAATGATTTGACTCAAGATCTTTTACATAAACTTAATCTTCACTCTATCAGCAAGAATCCAGGTGTTGCACGGGGCTCAACTGTTATTCGTCCCTCTTTACTGAACTCCTTTATATCTCCATGTATACTGCAATGCAGCTGCTTGCTAGTTCATTGCTACTGTCATGCATACATACTGTGCTCTGCATCATGTACATTATTGGTAAAGGCACCTGAAAACATTTTAAGGTCGTGTTTTTGCAAGCCCATGAGCATATTCAAGACTATTTTGTAAACTTGTCCTTGTGAGGCACTCTTTGCCTCACAGGTATGTCATATTTAACTGTCTGTGATGCCATGATGATTTTTTGCCTTTTTCTTTATACCCCTTTTATATACCTTTTTATAGCTTTTGTATTCTTAGTGTTTTTTAGCCTACATTCTTAGACTTATTTTGTAAATCTAGGAGACTAAACACCTTAGAAGCCTTGTAGTTAGGGATCAGAAAGCCCCAGATATCAAGGTCCTCTCTAGAACACATTTTGTAAACTAAGAACCATCCAGGGGGAAGGTTCCTTGGGGAGAGGGGCTCGCTTGAGCCTCTCATTGGGGAATCTTTGATAGATATGCTAATTAGTAAGACCTATAATGTTAAACCTTATCTATTGTGGGTGTGCATTGTGGTGTGTGTTTCGGCACATTCCACCTGGATGTGGTGCACCTAAGGATCCTTAAAATAAATACAGAGGTAAAACCCCTTTTTTCTTCTAACCGTGTTTGCTTCTTGATTTTAAGACCAGGAAAAGGCATCATCTGTGCATTTGCTAAGTGCAAAATATGTTATCCTTGAAGACAATCTCATTCCATGCCTCTTTGCTTTGCTAAGATTTTTATTTAAGATTTTTTCTTTATTTAATAATTTTTAGTAAATGAGCAGATTTGGCATTGTGTGTATTGGATTTGGATATTACTCATTTCTCCTGCTTTTTTTTCCCCCCATCTGTTATGGGTAAGACTCTCAATTCACTTTTTCTAATGATATGTTATTGTAATGGAATGTTTTAGGTAATGTCTTTTATTGGCACAGTGCCCCAAACTGGCACAATGCCCCAAGACCCTTGGCAGGGTACACATGAGAAATGCATCAATTGCTGTTATATATTAATTATATACTCTGGTCCTCTTTCTGTGAAGAAGAAATTTGTCACTTAGTTTTGACCCTAGATCTGACAGTTGTATTGCTGTTGGGTACAGACCTACATCCAATAATGGTCTGTGCCTGTAGTTCCTTGTACTCTGCAAAGGTAGTTTGTGTTTGTTTAAAAAGTTCAGAAAGTGCCAGAGTATTTAATAGAATAAGGTCACTGGTTGAGTGTCATTCTATCCTAGTCTGTTTTGTCTTGTTTTTAAAACTTTGCTAACTGTACAGGAGTTACACTGAAATGTTCAGCTGAGTAAACAAAACGAAATGGAAATCCCTCTACATGAGTGTGTGTTCACAAGTAGTGTAACTGCTTTAAAGTAGTGAAAGACATCTGTTTGACATTGAGGGTAGTGACCCCCATTATCCTCTTCTCCTGAAGCTGGAGAAATCGTGGTTCATCTCTTGGTGCAGCTGTTTGGTGTAAGTGAGCACCCCCTCAAAAATCTCTGCATAAGAAGGTGCAGTTTCGGGGTATGTTCCTGCTCCATGTTAGAAGACCCTTTCAATGAGAAGAATAGTTCTTTCTACAGTTTTCTTGTTGTGTTGTAGTGGGTTGAACCCACTTTCAACCACAACAACAGTTTTACTTCAAATGGGTCTGTGTGTTCCAGCAGACAGCTGTACGAATGGCAGGGCAGACTTAAGTGGGAGTATAATGAGTGAGCTGGTAAAAATGGAATGTGACGAAAATGCATGTGCAAGTTGTTTTCAGTGGCATCAACAGAATTATCAGCTGTGGTCGGATCACTCCAGAGAAAATTCGTTCCTTACAATCTTCTTTATTTTTCTTCTAATTTCAAACAGTGGAAGTTGCTGGTGAGGTTCGCTTCAGCAGCCTCGGGTCTATCCCCTAGAAGTTCTCAAAAGCCAGTTAGTCACCAATGTAGGGATGTATGAGTCTATAAACAAAGTAAATATTTTAGAATCTTTTTGCAGTGGAACATGCATGATGAGAATATCAGGAAATCTAGTCATAAGGGCTGTTTCTGAATTTGAAAGATGTTCTCGATGGATAAATTCTTCTGTTGAATAAATTTTATGATTTTCAAATTGTGTATATCATTTGGTAACGTCGAATGAATGGTGGTTACTTGAGGAAAACAGTGAATATAAATGTGCCTACCAGGTTGCTTACCTCTCATTCTGAAGTGTTATTATTCAAAGAATCAAAAGGTAATACAGTAACACTCAAAAACTGAACTACTGCCTGACAGCTGAAGAGAAATTTCTCTGTTCATTTGCTAAAAACTGAACACTTGAAGAATAGTGTTAACAAATGAAAAACACAAAAGATAATTCCCATTCTCTTTAAACAGCAGATTTCTCACTGAAAATAATAATTTATGCAGTAATGAAGTATGAAAATAATATTATGTGCTTACTAATAATAATACCAAATGTAATGCTTTGTGGAAGTCCTAAAGTTTTATTCTTTGTCTCTGATCTTAGCCTGTTAGCTGAATTTGATGGAAAATTTGGACAATATATCTATAACCCTATTATATTTAGATTTTAATGAAAAAAATACCAAAATGTAACTCTTAATTGTAATGCCTGGAAAATTTAAGTGTATTTCACAAGCAAGAAGGAGGTACTTTAGAGTATTTTCTGCAAATATAATAAAGAGTATATAATATGTTAAGTGAATATTAGAGCACTTATTACTTCCATACCCCTCAGAGAGAGATTTTTATCCAAGGAACAGTTTGTCATTTATTTAGCTAAGTGAGTTTTATGTTTAGCAGACTGGCACAACAATAAAAGGCAGTGTTCAATTTCAGAGACAGTCCTCTTACAAGAGAAAACTAGGGGAAAAAAAAAATCCCTCTTTCTTGTTAATGATTAAGGAACTTTACTACAGCTTTATCTCACATGTTAATAGAGACATGTAGAGAGGTTTCTGCCTTCCTGGAGCCGGGTTGTAACTGTGAAGGCATGAGATGAAGGAAAAAGGTCTATCTTCAAAGTGTTGTGTTACTTACATATAGAAAGAGGCTTATAATGAGAAGCATCAATTCTTTGAAAGGCAGGAAAATAAAACAGCTAATACTTGTGAAATTCAGAAGCATCAAAAACCAAGCCACAGTATTAAGGCTCACATTGTTATGTGTGTAACTGAGCAAATAATTGTGTATTTATATTCTTAAACACTCTACTTTCTAAATATGACTTTTTATTGCAGTCTGTTATTCTTGTTATGAAAACACCCCATGGCAGAACAAAAGAAAAGTGTTTTTTATTGTTGAAAGAGAAGTTCTGCTGTAGATAAAAGTACAGCTGTGGTAGTTTTCCCAAAGGAGCATCAATGAGGAAATACAAAATCCTTTTAAGTCTGAGTTGTTGTGAGCTTTCCAGCCTCTATCATGCAATATTTTTAAAAAACAGAAAATCTGAGTTACTCTGTCATTAGGTGGAACTTTGGCTCAAGAACTGAGAATCCTTCCATACTAATGATGATATATTTCCAGAAAAAGTCCCTGGGAAATTAACACATCATATGCAGCTATCAGAACATATCCTGAGCGAAGCAGAGAAAGTTTTGTCCTTGTCAAAGAGGATGAAGATACACTGCCTACACTGAAAAGCTGGTAAGAAAGGTTGAATGATATCCTTGACTTGCATCTCCCTATAGAGCCCTTGTTTTTCTTGCAGAACCATTTTGAAGCCCATCAAGAGGAAGGGATGGTAATCTCTCACATGGCTGTGGCTGGAGTGGGAGTCTGGATTGCCTTCACATCTGGATCTACTCTTCGACTGTTCCACACGGAGACACTGAAACACCTCCAGGATGTTAACATTGCCACACCTGTTCACAATATGTTGCCAGGTAGCTGAATTGCATCCTATGGTAACATTTTTGTTTTATAACTCTTGTTCTCCAGTGCTGTAGATTAGGCCAGAATCAGAAGGTTCATCTCAGACTTTGGGTCTGATGTCTCCTGGCTATTTGCTTTAGTAAGTCATAGTTCGTCTCCTGCCCAGGCAAACAATGTGTGTAGTGAGCTGGTTGAGTAACAGCTCTTCTCCTTAGAGATTATCAATATAATTCGATAGATAAGCAGGTGGATTCTTCTGTTTGGTCATATTTTTTGTGTGACTGTGAAACAGTTGGACAATGTAATCTGTCATGAAAATGTGTTTAGTTTGCAGAGATTAGCATTTGCTTTTGGAACCTTAGAATCATGTGCATGATGGAATTATTTTGCCTAAGATCGGGACCAAAAAACCACTTGCTTAATTTCATCAGGAGACCCAGGGAACTCAGCTGAACCACTCACATGCTGCCGTTTCAAAGTGTGTTCAGTGTTTTGCTGACTGGAGACTGGAGCTCTAATTTTTTGAATTAAATGGTTAGTCTTAAATGAAACGTGGTTGTTAGGAGAAAGTTTTACAGCTCTTAACGTGTTTTAAGACAGAAGCTGTTCCACAGGCAGTTGCAATGGCTTGTATCAGTTTAGCGAGTGAGTGACAAGGACCTCAGCATCAGCAAGCACATCAGGTGGGAGCTGTGGCAGTGCTGGGAGGAGAGAGGAGAAAAGTGGTACTGGCATGGCTGAGCATGAGATATCCATGAGTGGACAACCATTCCTTCTGTCTCTCCCTATCTGTAGACTGCAATAGACCAAGCTTCTGCAGTTTTTATGGGCAATGTGTATGCCAGCTTTATTGCTTAGTTTATCTAGCAGAAGCCAGTTCTTCTCACACAGAGATTATATTTATATTATATTCTCACAGGAATTAGATATAAATCTTACATCAAAAATGTTTCACTTCTTCAGTCTCTGTCTTCTTACCATGTTTTCTTTCGGATGACATTAGCTTTGCAATGAAACTCTATTATAAATTGTGTCTGTTTGTCATGTTCTAGACAGGGTGTTTTTTACTTGTGGGGTTTGACTGTAGCTCCAGCACTGAACAGCAGCAAATCACCTGCCCTTAAATAGATTATTTGATTGAATTCATCACAATTATGCAAAGAAGTCAAGATCAATTGTAAAAAGATTAACTTTTAGTATGTTCTGCTGTTCATAGCAGGGGGGAAAAAGGGAAGTAGGACCTCCCTTTTACATATTTTCTGCATATAAAAATCTTCAGAATTTAGCTTTGTGTTCATTGCCATGGCAATAAAACTGCTGATCTAACATACCATACCATTATTTTTGTAAAAGAGTTCTAGCTAATTATAGCTCCTTGGTGTCATCCTCACCCATTTTAGTTCCTTTTTGGTTTTTTTTTTTTTTTTTTTCTCAATGTCTTCACAGAAAGCACACCAGTGAATGGAAATGGAAGTTTATTTCGGGAGTAGGACATTATTACAGCAAATGTTCAAAGGGAGACTCCTTTCTAAAAATGAAATGAATTTCAATTATTTAGCAGCAGCTCTCAGGCCTGTTTATATGATCTCAAAAATGCTGCAACAAGAAAAGCTAAAAGAGTAGTAGGAGGTTTACATAATAAAGCAGCAGTAAGAACAAAAGCAGCAGTTTTGGAACTGAAAGGAGATAAAGAATAAATCAAGTTCTGTATAGTATATACTGAGATAAAAGAGGATAAAAAACCAACAAAGTGAAACTGAATTACAACACAGTGAAATTGCTGTGTATTTACAATATATGTATTTGCTTTCTTGGGAGATTTTTATGACATTTAGTTTTAAAGGGAAAAGCTCTGTTAGTTTTCTGAAATTCAACAGAAGTTCCTTAATATGTAAAAATAACACATAAATAAAAAATTCAAGTGGTATTGAAATGCGAGAAGAAATTGGTGTAAAAATACTGCTAAGAGTCTTAAGAAGAGAGATTAAAAAGGCAAGATCTCTGTATAACTTTGAAGAAGCTGGACTTCTTTTCCCAGGATTTCAGTAGTAACATTATGTAATACTGACCTGATAGGCTAACTAGAGATGTCATCTCTGTCTTTACTTAAAGTAATGTAAATAAGAGGAACATTGCTTCTTTAAGGTAATGAATTTTTTTTGTAGTTATACAGTACAAGTAAAAGAAAAACTTACTGTCACTGTCAGGAATGGTTACTGTGAGTTACAGTACTGTGCTTAAAAGATAGCTATAGTAACTAAGTGGAGTAGGAGGGTCTCCTAACCTTAATAATGAGTTCTCATAGCATTAAATTTCCCCAATTCTGTCCTTGGGAGAAGATGGTTTTAAATATCACTGCTCTCTATCTTGTAAAGGATGTGTCTCCTGTGCTTTGGAGAAGACAGCCCTGCAGCACAGTGGGCAGGACAGAATCACAGGGGAGTGAAATGGCACAGAAGGCGATTGTCCTTACGATTTGGTGAAGTTTAGTAACGCAAAAAAGCAGACTGTGTCTGGCAGATTCTTTTATCTGCTGGAAGTAATTTTAAATCTGTGGCAGTCCACTAATGAGTGTTGGAGCTGGGAGGGCTCTCGCTTTCTGGAGTTACAGAAAGTTTGTGTTTAGGAATGCAGGACTGGAAATTAAACCAGGGTCACAGAGGTGACTGTGGGATAGGCATTTAGTCTAGACTGGTCTATACTACCTTTATTTCATATATCATCAGAAATATTTCTTAATAATGTATAACAAGATTGTGTTCTGTAACGAAAGACCAAATGCCATGTGAGAAAGGAAGAGAATGGTTGAGAGGAAGAACATCATTACTGTTATAGGTCCAGCTAGCTATTTATTTCTCTGTCTAGTTCACTGTGGATTCACAGTACGGCTGGATTGCTTTTAAGGAGCCCAAGCACAGCTCTGTTATCTTAACAGAGGGCATACTGAGCAGCAGAGAAATCTATTACCATTTGAAGACAAATACACACATTTCACTAGTGCAACATAATTCATTTGTAGAGCAAGTTTATGCTTGAATATTTGTGATCTGTAGTTGAAGGTTCAACAAAGGCAGTTTTTCACCAGCCTTTATCACATCTCACACCAAAAAAATATCATACTGTACATGAACAGACCATTTGTTTTTTCATAGTCACAGTCAGTATTATATTAAAGAACATCCTTAAACATGTTTTTTCTCTCAGCTCTAAAAGAATTTGCCCTTTTAAAGAAGTTACTATGATTACTGTGACCTTGATACTTCATGCTTATATAGGTGATGACAGGTTACCTTTTGAACAGAGAGATGATTTCTGCTTAAGTTGCTATATTCTGTTTATATCCATATATCCTCTAATGGCATGTGTGTTTCCTGGAAACAGATGACAAAAGCAAAGAAAAAAAAGTATCATTTCCTCTCTACGGAAAACAAACTCTGCTATGAGGCTTTCCAGCTTGCTTTTTTCCCACCCCTCCAGGTGCCAGACCATGAAGTGCAGTTGCTTTATGATCCTACTGCTGGGAAATGATAAAAAAGATGAGAAAATGTTAGGTCAGCCCAGCAGATCTGTACTGTGGGCTGGTTTTTTACATTGTAAGAGCAGCATGGCCGTGTTAGAGGATATGCAGTAATGTCCTTGCACCTGTTTGGGGTTGAATTCAGATCTATAAGGATTTATCCAGCTCTGGTGGTGGTTGTAATGGAGACCTGAGAAGGGTGAATGCAGAGCAGACCATACACAGTAAAACCATTTGTCCATATATAAGCTTAAATATTGGCTTCAGTTCTTGTAAAGTCAAGATCTTGGTCAGATTATTTTACAGGTTTTAACAGTTTTTTCTTCAATGGGACAGTGTGATCTAAAAGTTGTTATTTAAAGATGAGTATTTTATTGGTTTTGGCATATATGTTTATCATTTTCCCTTTTTAACTTGTTAATTTCTCTGTTTACTGCAAAATACCTTCTGGAGAACTGGATTGGCTATTTTTCTCTGAATTTGAAATAAATCAAAACAAAAATTCAGAAAATAACAAAGATAAGTATGATTTCAAACCTTGGCTGGCGGATAAATTAATATGTTAAAATAGTAATTTTTTAAAATCTATCTATCTATCTATCTATCTATATTTTAATTGTTTCACATTATTTCAAAGTGTCTTCTCAGATGGAGATGTTTCCTGCTTTTCCAAGGTTTCACGGCAAGCAATTTCTGTTTTGACCTTGCTATAGCTGTTTCATGCTTTAGGCTGTGCTCAGTGTTTAAGATTCCAAGTTGCTGGCTGATAATTTGGTGGTTTTGCCTGTGGAAACAGTAATGCATATTTGCCAGTTTCCCCAGGTAAAAATTCCTGTCTAAAAGTTGCTTCAGGTTTGAAGTATGAAATCATGGATATAATGTTATCTTTTAAATGCTTTAAAAAGCATTAAAGAGCGGTTGTTTAAAAATGGGAGCATCTTGCTTCTGCAGGGGGTTGAGAGGCAGCTGTGTACTTGGAGGCTTTGATAATTGTTAAAAGTTAAAAAATTGTACTCAAGTATTTGTGTAGTTTGTAAAACAAGCTCTAAGTTAAGCTAACCTGTAATTAGCTTGCACTTGCTGTGGCACAGGTGGTAGGAGAAGACTCACATGTCATATATAACTTGAGTAAGCCTGAGTTCTAAATCACAGAATTCAAATACTGATTTTTGAAAACTCCAGAATACAGAGGTATTTGGACATTACTGTTAAAACTTTTGTGCTGAAGGAGTGCCTTTGTGTGCTTTGTTTTGGAAACTAAATTAATCCCATTAATATCTCAAGAAAGCCAAAACAAAACCAAAAAACCCTAAGACCAAAACCCAACTAAACAAAAAACCCATCAAAAAGGGAAACACCACACTTCAAAGGATTTGTAATTTGTGTACAACATAGAGCATCCTTGCTTATTTAGCTTAGAAGGGATGATGCATCCTACCAGCATAAACACCTATAGTTCATGGAAATCAACTGAGGAGTCTCTAAAGGTCTGCACGGGTAGATGTAGCCTTTTAAACTTACTTGTCCTTGTTACACCTGCCAAGGATCATCTGATCATTTTGCCTTTAGGGTGTTTTAGGATGTGCTTTTAGGTAGACAGCACCTGGATTTCAGATCTGACCCTATATGGGCTTCTTAAAACACACCATTGCTGGGTTAATATTTTGGTTTTATAAAGTTCTGTGAGGAAAGACTTGGACTGTGGTCTGCTTCCTGTTTTCCAGTCAAGTGCTTTGGGCTGCAGTCAAGCTGCTCCTTCCCTGCTTTCCCAGTGAGTCTGTAATTCATATATTCTTGGATGTAAATTATCTCAGCTTCAAGGGACAAGACAGAAAATGCATTCCTTTGTGAAATACCATAATTAAGACCCTACTCCAAAGTGTAGACTATGAGGGTTCACCCAAGTTAAATCAAATGTGGAATCCAAATTCTCAACCTACTGATGAAGTGATTCACAACTTGAGAGCTATGATGAAGATGGAATGACCACTCTCTTACATGTAGAGTTAATAATAAATCCAAGAATGTGTATGTTTTGAACCTGAAACTCTTAGAGCTTCGAGCAGAGTTTAAATGCTCCTCGCCATAAACTTGGGAAAAAGTTTGTGCAGACCATAGTTTCCGTTCCTGAAACTTGTCAAGGCCATTTTGAAAATCCATCTAAACTGAATCAAACATAGTTTTAGTAAGCATTGCAAGTAAAAATGACTTTGTTTTCATTAGAAAAATATCAATCCTGCAAACAATGTTGTAGAAAATCATAGAATCACAGAGTAATTTTGATTAGAAGTTACTCTGGGGGCTGTCTTATTCAACCTTTGTGAAGAAGGCCTGATTAGACCTTGTTCAAAGTCTTGTCCAGCCAAATTTTTACTATTTTTGCATAGGATGGAGATTCCACAACCTCTCTGAGCAACCCATTGCAGTTTTTGACCACCTTTATGGTGAAGCAGCTTTTCCCTATGTAGAATACAATTTTCACATGCTCTAAATTTGATTTGTTGTGGCTTACCATATTGCTGTGCACATGTATTCCATAGAGTCTGACTGTATTCTGTGCATCCTTCCATCAGGTAGGTGCAGACAGCATTTCCTGTAATGTTTCCAGTCTCCTGATCATCTTGGTTGCTTTCCACTGGACTTCTTCCAATATGCCAATGCCATTCTTGTATGCGGGGACCCAAACACACAAAGTGGACACAGCACTTCTGATAGAGTTTCACAGATTAAAAACTTGGAGAAAAAAGTAATCCTGAACAGGCTTGAGTCTTGACTATAGTGTGTAACTGAGTATTGTGAAGTGAAATGCCTTTCAGTTTTATTGTTGGGAACATACAAACATAGCATGTTCTTAAAAGCATGTTTGTAGAGACAGTCTGTGTCTACCTTTAGATGCTGTGGTTTAGAGATTTAGGGCAGAATGTTTCAGAAGTTCAATAGTATTTGAATTGCCATGTATGTAAAATGTAATACCATAATCCAGGAAAATATTTGCCTTTGCTGAATTGAGATGGTACAGCTGATTGTGTTTGCCTGAAGTTCCTTTGATGTAGGCAAAGGTCATCACTCAACAGTAACAGAGCACCTGTTGAACTCCACAGGGCAGCAGCGTGTCTCTGTGACCAGCCTCCTGGTGTGCCATGGTTTATTGCTGGTTGGAACAAACCTGGGCATAATAGTAGCGTTACCAGTGCCACGCTTGCAGGGGATTCCCAAAGTAACTGGTGAGTGAAATTTCTCAAATGGATCGAGTACTGAAGATGTCAGTTCTCTTCTGCCAGTAACTTAAGTGAACCTGCCAAATTATATATGTATTGCTTAGATAAAAGCTAGAGCTGTGTGATGAAATTATACTTGTTGTTCTTTCCAAGCTTTACAGTATTATCCAGATACTTGTCTAGTTTTGTCTCAGTTGTTTGAAAGGGGACAACTATTTTTCTTTAAGAGATAGACATTAATCCTGTTGGAGTACAGCCAAATATATGGGCATGAGAAGAGAATGCAGTCTTCTTTCTAGATTTGGGGAAAATAGATGTATTAGAGACACAGATACTGAAAACTAGCATGCTGTCTAACTGGTTATTGAATAAACTGGTTTTGTTCCCTTTTCCCCCAAACTGGAGACTTAGAATATATGAGAGTATATATTCAATTTTTTGAACAGTGATCAAGGTGTTTGCATTCTGGAGAGATGTATTTATTGAGTTACTTTCATATTACCCCGTTTGAAATATGAACACACGAAGGCTGCTGTATCACTTCACAAATGTTTAAACTACTAGCAGAAGCAAGGTTTTAAAAGTGTGTTTAATAGGGACTTTCCCCCAATGTTTTGGATTCAGAATTCTGCTCAAGCTTCTGTGTTGCAGAGGGAAGCTGGCAGAGTTTATGAGGCAAGCTGTTTGCAGCTTCCTCCAGGGGGGAAGAAAGGTTATATAACTTTGCAAAATGAAAATGAAATCCTCTGTGTTCAGCAAAATACGCAGCAATAATCTGGTATGACACAGGATAAATGCTTTGTAAAAATCTGGAACCTATCTTAGGTGAAAATAAATGCAATACAAGAATACGCATAGTTGCAGAATCAAAAAATCTCTCTTCCATTTTCTGTTTTTATTATTGTGGTTTATGTCATATATTCTTGCATTTATCTGGGATCAAGATTTGTCAGATTTCACAGATCTAGCAACATTACATTTAGAGATCTGTTTTAATAGTCTTTGATAACTGTATTTTGAACTCAAAAACTGTGGCTTTTCCCCATTATGTTTCAAATAGTGATAATTCATCTTTATATGATTGTACTATCTGTAAAAGCAAAATGTGTTTTCTTATAATGTGGAATGCATTAGGGAGTTAGGGATGGATTTATAAGGTTTCTGGGCTTTTCCCCTTGCTAGCCTAGCTCTTTTTCATATTGTAGCTTACTTTGTAGAATTCAATATTTTTTTCTTTCTTATTTTTGCTTGTAAAGGGCAAATCTACTGATACTGTTACAGCTTCTCAATTTGGCCATGGGCAATTTGTTTTTCATACATTCTGATGGTTTGCACAGTGTAAATCTTCCTTGTACCACCAATATACCACTAATTAAATACTTAAAAAAAAAAAAAAGAAAAATGATTGTTCTGTCAATTCCTTATGAATCTGTCACAGTAACTAGACAACCAGAAGGATGAGTTTTAGTTCCTGTTGTATAGTGTGTATGGGTCTGTTGCAATGAAAAAAATGTTCTTATGCTACTCTGGAAAGGTACAGAAGTAGAACAGGATTGGTCTGGGGTTCACAAAATATGTGGGGATTACTGGAGAAAACTCAGTGTTATGTTTGTGTCAATGCCAGCTAAAAAGCCAGCAGTATTTCTGTGCTCATGCTGTAGTGAGAACAGAACACAAAAGTACATCAACTAAAATTCATATGCCATGTTTCAGCCGATTTATTAGTACAGTCCTAAAACACTTGTGGTAGAACATTATTTTTGTACTTATTTTTTTTCTGTAAACAGTGTACACACAAAGTGAAAGACTGGATGCATGTAATAGGGCTTTAAGAGTTACGCTATTCTGAGCAAATTTCATGAACTAATTATGGTAGAACACTGTGGTCTGAGAAATAATGTTCTTTAATTGTGTCTTTTCTTTTGGCTCCAGGAAGAGGAATGGTGTCATACCATGCACACAATAGCCCAGTCAAGTTTCTTGTAACAGCTACATCTATAAACAAGAAGAACAGAAACAAATTGAGGAACAGCCTCCCTCCTGGCTCAGAACCTAAGCATGATGACCAAAAGAACATTCTGCACAGTGAAAGACCAGGCTCTTCCCTTAGTAACACCCAGGACACTGCAGTTTGGCTGGGGGATTCAGTAGGGTCCATTGCACAAAGAAGTGACTTGTCATCATCTTCTGGATCCCTTACTTTGTCTCATGGATCAAGTTCCCTAGAACACAGACCAGAGGACAGTAACATTTATGAGCTTTTGAAGGATCAAAATATCTCATTTAAAAGTAAAAGACAGAAATCTAAGAAAATGAAAGCAAGTTCAGTATTAGTAATTTCTGGTGGCCAAGGACACAGAAGAGTAAACAAGAAGACCAAGCAGCAGCGACAAGATGAACTAGTGTCTTCAGTAATGGTCTGGCAAATCCCACTATTAAATATCTAACTGAACTAAATCTAAGATTGTTTTTGCTATTAAAAAAGTGTGATATCCTTTTGTGGCTAATACCAGCTTAGGACCCAAGCGGATAGATGTTACACACCTGGGAGCTATTTCAGTAGGCTTGGATCACAGGATTAAGGGTGCAAGTCTTCACATACTTAGAACATTCTGCAGTGTTGGAGTATTGGAAAATGTTTAGCTATTGGTGCTGTCTTTGATATTTAGAAAAAAAGGAACTGCTAGGGACTTTTAAATGGTTTTAGAATCTCTTACCTTATTTATACTCACATTTATAAATATCATAATTATGTTCTATAGCACTTAGGGAAGGCAGGGAAGACATTCCATGTCTCATGCTGGTTTCTGTTTACTTAAATCAGTTGTTCCTACTTTTTCCAAAGTGACATATTGCATGGAACAGTAGGTTTTAACAAATTAGGAAATATTTTTAAATAATAAATAATAAGTAGCTAATGCGAGCTAATATTAATTTGGCAAGAACTGTAATAGTTTAAAGCTTTGTTCCACAAACCAGAGTTGGACTAGAAGAAAACTGGCTATATTAATTAATCAGTATTTGTTTATTTCAACATAGAACATAGATTTTTTTTAACTACTAGTTTCTAATGCTCAGTGTTATTAGAAATGTTGCAGTACAAAAAGCAGTACAAAAGTACAAATTTTCTTGGTAGGTACAATGTGTCTGCGACTTGTTTTTGTTACAGAGAAAGTTGCAAGGATGTGATGGCTTCAGGCAAATAGAAAATACAGATACAGGACAGCTGTGTATTACAGTGCTGCTAACACATCCTCCCTCTGCAAATCAATATCAAAGATAAACATGGACTGTAACATTTTTAAGGAGGCATGCACATGCAGTAAATTAATAATGAAGTTATTAATTAAGTCATTAATTGGGAAGATATATACTAATATAGGAATATCTATAGAAAGTGCAGGTAATCACTAGAGGTCAGCTGAGTTGTGCTGTGTCCCCAGACAAGCATCTATCAAATAATGTCACAGTGCAACATCAGAGATATGGCGGGCACCTCTTTTCACCCAGTTTCAGCAAAGCACAGTCTGTAAATGGGTGTTGGGAAAGTGGGGTGCAGAGCTTCAGTCCCTCACATGGGCAAGTTGTCACTTTAGTACTGTTAGAGGGATGAATTCTAAGTAGGGACCTAATAAATGTTTTATTCATGAATTGATGTATTTCCAAAGGAAACTTTGAATTTGGGATTCCTACTGAAATTGCCTGCTGCACTAATCTCTGCACATGTGAAATATAAGACAAAAGCTTCAGCTCATAAAGACATTGCCAGAAATGGTGATGAGACACATCCTTCAGTCAAAATCTGTTTACTACAGGTAACTTGAATTGAGTCGCTGGGAAAATTCTTTTCCCTTGTCAGTAGACTGAAATACAGAGAAATTAGTATAATTAAGTTTCAGTAACTAATACTGTCCGTTAGTTCAGTAAAATGCCAGTTAAGTATATCTGAAGTAGATAGAATGTTTGTCAGATGTATGCATTGACTAGAATCAAATAAAACTTCTGGCTACTTTGGTACCATTATTATCCCAGTAAAAGGGTGATTTGCTCTGAAATTGTTTCTGCTACTTCTAATTCAAAGCCTTGATTCCACCATGTTTTGTTTCAATCTGCCTGGTTTAAATCACTATCAACCATAATGGCAGTGTTTCCCAGCATGTGCCATTTCAAGGCAAACAGTGCTAGAGACTGAGGTATTTTGTTGGATATAGCAGTAGGGTTGGGGTTTTTAAAATGTTGCTGAAATTTATTTTCTTAATTTTGCAGCAGATTTGTGTGTGTCTTAAATTTACAGTCTTGTCTGCTTTAAAAAGCAGACCTCTATCAAGGTGGCCCCAAAATCAGTGTGTAGGCTGACTGAGCAAGTTTGACAGAGCACTGGACTAAAGTCCCTGATGCCTGACACCAAGTGAGTGGGACAGAGGGAATGCTGGTGAAGGCAGTCTTTGCCTGCTAAGTGGCACCAAAATAGGCATTTCAAAATCAGGTATGCATCCTGATTCCAGAGGCTTTGTCCACATCCTACATTCCTGATTAGAACAAGATACTTGAGCCATAATAGCATGGATTTCAATGAATCACAAAGGATACTTGTTATAGATGGGATTGTAGGCTTAGGATCTTCATTACTGTTTTTTGCTTTTATTCCATGTCTTTTGCTGTGTGTCTTGCAACTTCAATTGGGTATTGTCAGTGTTGGCATAGGCTTAGTGTTGGCTTGAGTCCTGGTAGGAAAAAAAAAAGAAAAAAAAGCAGAGTGCCTCTAAGCCAGGCAGCTGGCAACATTTTCCCGAACTTTTTTTCTTCTCCCTGACCTACTGCCTAGCCTCCCCTGGCTTGAGAGATCAAGGCCGGTTTCATTTTCCATACTCTTCCATAGCTATGGCCCTGGGAGCTGCTCTTTGCCCACTGTGTGGAAGTACTACATTGTACAGTTTAATGTATGTATATTGAAAAACAAGTTAAAAGATTCTTCTGTGTATAAAGCATATATAATCTAGTATCCCTTTGCTACACTGCAGCAAAAAGACCACAGGTTTTATTTTGCATGCTCCTTGGGCATGGTATTCCACATCCCTGCCTTCAGGTCTGGAGAATGGCATCTACTCCCTCATGGATCCTGATCACTAGGAGCAGAAAGCAGAGTCTACCACACACTCAACTGGAAATCCATGCATGGTGTTATTACAGGATCCACTAGCAGTAATTCATGAGAGTTGTAAAGAGACATTTATCCTGTCTTTCAGCTGAAATGTGATTTTCTTCAGTTCTGTCAATAAAACAGTAGAAACAAAGTACAAATCTGCTCTTCTGAAAGTACATTGGCCTTTTTCCAGTGATTTCCGTAAGAACAGAATGGGTTCCTCATTAAATTCTTCTATTTTGAAAATAACTATCTTCATCTTACTAAGCTGTAAAGCAAAAGAGAAGCTGTATGTCTGACTTTAAAGATACATATTGTCATGAACTAGATTTTAGTAACTAAGCACAAGGTGTGATGTTTCTTTCTGACATGCAACTTGCTGGTATTACCTTACTATGAAAACAGGCAGGAACCAAAGTTTCTCTTAGAGCTGGCATGTAGTCCTTATAGCTGTTGTAGACTGTGCTGCTAGGAGGTTGGATTTTGCTTTCTGATACTGCTTTTCTAGATTAATAGAAGTTATGAAAACAATAGGAAAAAAGGGGAGCAAATGTAACCACTACAAGATATTCTATATATGTTTTCTAACACATAGTAGTGTCTTTTGTAACATGAGCCATAAAACTTGTGTATTTATGTTCAAAGTATAAATTGAGAAAAATGTTTAATAAAAAATATGATAAAAATTAACTTCAGAAGAACATCTTGGGCTGTCATTTTAACTAGAAGGCTAGAATTTGGGTCATGCATTAATGAATAATATATATATTAATGGATTCATGAAAGAGAAAATAGGATATGTTGCTAGGATTACAATGATTAATTTTTTTTTAGTTTTATATTTCTACAATTTAAGCACCAGCAAATGCAGTTTCTGAAAATTATGCAGTCATTTATTATAAGGTTTGATTACTGTATCAATGGACCCCAATAGTGTCTAGGCAGTAAAATTTCTACTATGCTGTCTATGTGGAGTATGCATCAGCACTTGGGCAGCATGCATGCTGCATACAAATGAGAAGCATTAATTTTGGAAATGAGTATTGCAGAGCAAAGGCTTTAAGAGAGGAAATTAATTTTCAGTTGCTAACAGGCAATTCTTTCTAACTAATCTGCCCTAAAGGATATATACATAATCCCATGATTGTGTTTAAATACAGAGATTGTATTTATCAGACTCGGCAATAGCCTTTTCGATTGTACCTGTGCTAGTATAAACAAACAAGAAGAGTTACTGAGAATTCTTTGGTTGCTAGGAAAGCCTGCCTTTTTGCTCCTGGCTTTATACCACATCTCTTTAATACATGGTTCTGAAAAACATCAAATCATACAAGTGCAGGATACCTGCACACCCCTGGAGACAGATTCTGTCCCAATGGGAATTTACAGTTCATTATTTATGATGGCAATCTGAGGGCTAAAATTGCTTACTGCCTCTTTGAGAGAGGCCTGAATATTGGGAAGGGTTTCCTGAACTGTGGTTCAGTGCTTAAACTTCACTGTTCCTCTCTCTTGTGTCCTGTTTGATTTTCTAAATGCATATAGACAAATTGGTTTTTGCAAAATGCATTTGGACGTGAGAAATATCAGTCATTTGAAAGGTGCAGCTGTAATGGAGGGTTCTGTATGAGTTAGTCTGTATTGCAATGAGTGATACCATGGAGCTGATAACAGTATTTTTAGATTGCTTTACATAGCTTTCTAGTAATAATACTTCACATAATAATAGTCCTGTTAAGAAGGCAGATTAATATCTGTAGCTAGGAAGAAAATAAGATTAAAAGCATTTGCCTGACTTGAAGCTATATGATGAGTCTGTAAAAGCACACAGATTAAAGCCATTGCTGCTCTTGAAGCCCATGATTAGTCCTTTAAACAGTCTCCTCCTTGCAGGCGTCCTGTACACGTAGTGATGGAAAATGTCTGTGTGAGGAAACTGGCCAGGACTAGGGCAACAACTGGAGCACTGAGCTGTGATCACAGGTAGTAGTTGGCTGGCTGGGGTTGAGCCTGGCCTGGGCTGCTCCCGTCAGACAGCATTGGCAAAGCCACTTACCTGCTGTATTTTAGGGACTGATTAACTACGTGGAAGTAAATTGTGTGGTGCCATTTGCAGAATAGGCTTTCTGCCTCTAGTTTCCCGATACTGACACAGCTTTGCATGTATCCATACAACGTTCTTTCTGTGGGATGGTTGCCTAGCAGTCTGGAACTTGAGACTAGTTAGGAGATAGAAATACCTACTAGCATAGACTTGACACATACCATACAGGTACCAAGTTGGTATGAAGAGTGCCCCTGTTAATCTGGGATAGTTCATCAGCTGCTTGCACCACACCACAGCTCAAAATTCTGGTCTGCTTCCTATGCCTTTTAAGACTTAGGGGCTTTATAGCTGTATGTAGAATCTATGTTCTGCTTCCCCACAAGTGCAGCATGTACACTGCCACATCTATCTGCTATTCAATTTGAGAAATCTAGCTCGAGATCTTTCAGAATTAGTTGCTGCTGCCTTGCAATTGTACTTATTTAATTAATAGCTTTTTCTTTCAAGACATGCCCAGCTACCAAACTGCCAGAAATACTCTTTTCCTCCTAAAACAAAGAGTCAACAAAGCAATACTGGAACTGCTTCAGGTGAAAGGATCTGAAAATTCCCTAGTAAATGAAGATTTACTGTGTGACTCCATTTGAAATGCAACAATGCCGATATATGACCAAAAGTACTTCAAGTGCTTTGGCCAGGCTCCATAAACCACACTATAAAGCAATTAGTCTTTCACAGCATGACCTTCAAAGGTGTTCAAAGGGATTTTTTCCTCCAGCAAAACAGGCCTTGACAGCAGAACTGCAAGTTCTGCTGTTGTACTTATTATTATACTCCAGTGATAATCACAGTTATCATTAGTGTGTGCCCCAACCTACAAGATGAGCCAGAACACCTAGGATTAAAATGACACACCTTGGGGGAGATGAAATCATTGTACAAATTCACTGGAAATACAATTTCAGGAGTATTTTGACATCAAAAGATTCAGCTGAGCCTCCAGCGGAGTTTTCTCAAAGCACTGAATACCTGATTTCCACTGAAACCTATGTATCTTAAATGCCCAAATGCAGATAACAAGTATGGTTTTAAATTCAAAAAACTTAGCTACAGAGTTACAGAAGTTTCATTTTTCCTTTCTCTTATTCCACATTGGAGAGAAACTCTGTGGGTTTCAACTTGAGCGTCAGGATCACCATTAATGTCGGCACAAAAACTGCATTCACTCATGCCTTCCAAATCAAATTGTTTGAATTGTTTCCTGTGAGCTTTTCTGGTTTGCTCTGTGTGCATTTCAAGCTGCAGAACATGCCTGCCAGACTACACTAACTAAAGGCCTTTTAGTGTTCCCTTCTAAGGAGATTTTTCTTTCTGTAGAGTCGGGTAGCACAGACTGCCTGCAGTAATAAGGAGGATTACCCCCAAGATTTGTTAGAGCAACCACTCTTCTGCAGTGTTGCTCAGAGCAGCCTGTGATGCTTTTAATCCTGATCAAAAGCAACTGACACCATCAGTTAACTTAAGCTGCATCTGCACTGCTGAACTCAAGAGCACTTCAGAGGTTACAGACACACACCATGAGGCCGTATCAGGTGGGATCCATGTGTCAGTCCTTTCCTTGCCTTTCAGGTGAGCAAAGCTGGTTACAGCCTACACTGATACATGATAACATTTCATATGGCATTTGGGGAGAAATGTACAGATAACGAGGTATTTTGCTCACAGGCCATAATCATAGACACGTGTAGATGAGACAGGTGATGGGATAATTTGTGGCTGATTATGGCTGGGAAGAAATGACTGGAAAATGTCAGCAATGTAAAGAGCAAGGGTAGGCTTTTGGGGTTTTTTTCCAAATTCTTTTGGGTTTTATTTTTAGCAAATTAGGGGATGATGTGCACATTTTCTCAATTGTTCATCTAAGTAAATGCTGTGTATTCCCCATCTGTTAACCTTATCAGATGCTTTCAACCTCATTAAAAGCTGCTCCACCTATTCAGAACACTCTTTTGGGTGAAAAAAGTTTGTGGTAATAAGGTCTTTTTTTTTTTTATGCTGCTTGCTTTTTCTTAAATTAAAACCAGTATTGATTTGTCTCTGGTGCACAGAAGTATGCAACCCTACACTGAAGAAGTCTTCATGATTCGTTTTCCTTACGGCTACAAGGCTCTATCTGCTACAAGCTGATAACCCTCATGGTGCAACCAGCACATTTCTTCCAATTCTGCTATCTGGGTGTATTACAGGGATGTGTGAAAAGTAATACACACAGGCAGATCAGCTTGGCCCAGCATCAGATGTATACAATATATCATGTGTTGCATGTATACATGTATACAGCAGGTATAGGGTTTGTATTCCAAATATAAAAGACTTATTTTAGGCATCTTTGCTCAGCAGAAATACAATAAGTATTTTGTCTGTTCCAGCAATAGCATCAAACCAATCCTTGAGGCTGTTGTATTACAACACCAAGAAGCATTTCACACAGTGAAATGTGAAAATTCACACAGTGTTCAGCTGTTAAACAGAGGATGAGCAAAAGAAGTCAGGTTTTCTTTTCTCTTTGTTTTGTTTTGGTTTTACATCTTGGCTTCTAGCCATGAATCAGATCTCTGGGCACTGTACAGACCACTGACATCGGGTACTATGACTGTGTATCTGGTACTCCAGTATGTATTCACAGAAGGAATACCAGCCAATTTCAACTATTATCTGCTCCAGAATTTTGATGCTGTAACATTTTTTTTTGCAATACATCCTTGTGCCAATCTAAATCACAAAAAAACCCCAACAAAACAACCAACCCAGAAAACTAAAAATAGCCTACCAACAGCTTTGCGTGTTCGAATACACTGGTGGCAAGTCTGTGCAGACATACCAGTCCTGCCTAGTATGCTGGACTTGTGCCCACAATGCGATGGACTCAGAGAGCGAAGGCTGCAAAGCCCACCTAATTAGCTGGGTAACTAATTGAGTATGGACCCATATGCAGCTCCATTCTGCCATGGGTACACTACCTGCAGGATTCTGCTTTGCTTACTTAGAGAAGCTAGCCTACATATGCTGTGAGCTACACTCTGAGCTCTTATCTAGGGAAGGCTTAAAGATTCTTGCTTCATAGGATGTGGAGTGAATATTTCATCTGGATAAAATAATTATTCGGTTAAATTATTCCTAACCTCCTTAAATGAGAAGTTCTGCCAAGAATCAACCACCTGAGACTGGGATGAATAATTTTTTATGTGACCTACTGGCTAATTTTGGCTGAGGAGCTGCGCAGTTGCTCCAGCTATCAGGATAACCCAATCCTGCATGATAGCCTCCGAGCTGGGAATGGCAGCAATGCAGCTGCTGGTGCAGCCAGTGGGAGAAAGAAAAGAAGTTATTACCTTGCCCTGGAAGAGCACGGCCCTGAGAAGCTCTGAGGAGATGTGCTCTGGATCAGGATGCTGCTTGGTGACCCTATCATGAGAAAGGCATTCAGCACGATTGCCTATTTCTGCACTGGCGACATCACAGTATCATGCCTTCTAGAAGGAATAGTTTGTTTTGCCTGATGTGGCTTAAACAGAAAGGTGTGTCAGATGAAAAAACCTTCCCACTACTATTTCTTCATTTGGATTTTTAATTTTTGTTAACCAGAGAAACACTTGATAAAAATTCTTTTGTTCCAAACTGTATTCCCTTTTCATTCCTGAGCACCACTGCTGGTAAGTGAGAGACACAGAGTATGGGCTGCATGTCCAGAAGGGAGTGTGCTGTTTGTGACTGGGCAGGGGCCACCTAAGGTTTCTGGGACAGAGCACAGCAAATGCTTCCCTTCCTGCCTCTACTCAGCACTCTACTGTTGTTGCCCCAGGCTAATTGCCCCTTGCAGAACACAGGATCTTAGCAAGTCCTGATGGCCAGTAGCAGTACAATAATCTATCAGTTCCCCCGAATATTTGTCACATTGGCTGGGCTACAGAAATGCATATCAGGCACCAAATTATGTATCATGTAAACTGTGTGATACCTGATTTCTTTAGGACAAGGTCTTTTCTACACTGGGACAATAATTCATCTCATTTAATTTAGGCATTAAAAAATTGTCTACACCTGTACCAGTCTGACTTTACAGCTAATGGAGAGAAATAAGAAATACCAAAGGATGATTCACCTCACCCTAAGATGTCAAAGATAGGTGAGAAAAATTGCCCTTCAGACATGGTTTTTCCTGTACATTAATTATAAATGGAGCCTCAGGAACTCAGGTTAAGTAGGGAAATCAAGCAACTAAAACTGAGATGATTCCTACAATGAGTGTCCCAGTTTTTTCATCACATCTGGTTCTACCAGAGACTGTGAGGCTGATTGATGAGCAGCCTTATTCTCCATGGCAAGTGTCCTGGCCTATGGGCCATAGAGCAGCAGTATTTTGCAAAAGTTATGCTAAGAGGTCAGCAACTCCTTTATATTTGTTTTCACTAATGGGTATAATGACAAAGGGGCATGGGGAACTGTAAAGAAACTTGGTGGGAAAAAAGTAGACTGAGTTACAAAGTTAGGGAATTGCTGCCCAAAGCTGAACTTTCATAAAGCAGAATTGAGGTCATTTTACCTGATCTGCTTCTGGCAATGTTCAATGAGGGCAGAGGACAAAGTCTGCAACAGCCAAGGGCTACCTGAGTTCTCAGGCTAGGATCTCCATGGGGATTGGATTTTGTATAGGTCTTCTGCTGGCTCCAGCCACAGGGGCAAACATGGCCCATAAAAACACAATATGCTACTTCCCACCCACTGCTGGTTTTCAAATTGTCTCCAGAAACCATAACTCAGACACCTCTGTGTACACTCATACTGGAATGTGATGTGGCAGTTAAACCTGAAGAGGAGCTAAGAAAATCCAGTAGTGGTTAAAATTGTCATGTATTCAGAAAGCATGAGTCAGAATGATCTCAAATGATCCCAGATATTACTCTGCTGCCACGGTCACATAACTCTCATCAGTATGAACAGAAGTCAGGCACCTTAAGGAGAGGCAATACTCCACAGAGGAATAGAGTAACAGAGATTTTTAAAGTAAAAATGATTTCCCATAGCTGTATCAGTTGTCTAATTTTGGTGTCATCTTGAATTATATAGTATTTAAAGTAACATGAAACAGCAAGAATATTAATTCCTGATGTCAGAGAGACGAGTTATTTCTGGCAGGGTTTAACGGACCTGCTGTATCACATGGAAATTTCTTTCAGCTAGCCAGGAATAAAACCACGTACAAAACTTACATTCTAACCTTGTAATGGACCCAAATCAGGGTTCAGTGTCACATTTGCAATTATGCTAAAGCCATACGTTGTGGTTACTGTCCCTTCTAAGACCCCTATGACACTGTATGAACATTGCTTATCTATTTTGTAGCACCCAGAAGAGTGCTGGTCTCTCTCACTCGAGATGAGACGCGACCTCTGCTTGAAAACCAGGCTTCTGGTTAAGGGCTGCTCTGAAGTCAGTGCACAACACGAGTGGAGCCAAGGTTTCAAGTGGTCACAGTTACCCAGAACTGCATGCAACCACTTCAGTCTATTAAGTGCTAACTCAACACGTAAGAGTTTTTTAGCACAACTGATGTCAAAAAGTAGAAGCAATGGGACAAAATGAAGGAGAAGACACCTAACCATGCTTAGCCATCACAACCATGACACTGGAGGAGCATACAGCTACAGTGGCCACACTGCCAGCACAGAAGCAATTAATTGTCAGGTTAATTTGAGACAGGAGACGGTAGTAGCATTTCAAGTCTGCCCAGGAGTGTCTCCCAAGGCTGAGAGCCACTCACTGGCCACTGCAGAGGAAACAGTCTGACAGGACCCTGGAGTCAGTGGAGAGGGGAAAAGAGAAAACCTGCAGATCAACGGTGTTTGGTGGCACCAGTATCATAGGAAAACTATATGTTACAAAGAGAATACGATATACCCCAGCACCAGGAACGGGTCAGAAAGACCAGGATAGGGCGGCATGTCTGCTGTCTTGGCAGAAATCAGACTGCACCCTGCGGTGCCACTTGAGCTGGGTTAGGTACCACTGCCTGCGTCGGGAGCAGACCCAGAGTACAAATAACATGAAGTAAAGGGTTTTTCAAGAAACTAAGAGCGGGTCTAATTCTGGGAATCTTGACGAGAGTCTCAGCTTTGAAGCGCAGGAGAAAATGGGACCCTGGTGCAAACTGCACCCAAGAGAAACCACCTGGCCTCCACGGCGTTGTTCCTCCGCCGCCAGACACCTGAATAACCCAGGGGCTCCGTCTGGGCAGCCTCCGCGCCGCCTCCCGCAGCGAGAGGCCGGGGCCGGCGGCCGGGCGGGGCCGGGGGCCGCGGGCACTCGGGGCTCCCGCCGGGGCGCTGCGCGGCGGCTCCTGCGGCACAGCCCCCGGCCCTGCCTGCGGCGCCGCCGCCCCGCTTACCCCCGGCACGGCTGCCCGGCCCCGCCCGGAGGTGAGGCAGGACCCGGCGCTCCCCGCCCGGCGCCGCATGGGGGGAGTTTCTCCTCAGCGCGGGCAGGTGGGGCCGCTCCGCCGCCCGCCCCGCCTCAGCCCCGCGGGGCAGCCCGGGCACCGCGCGGTTCTCCCGGCTCGGCCGCTGCCCCTCGCCGGGAGCCGCCGCCAGCAGCAACAGGTCCGTGCCCGCTCCTCCCTCCGCCTGCCAGGCGAACAAAGGGGCTGAGCGCGGCCCCGCGCCCGCCCGGCCCCTCCGCCAGCCCGGCCCCTGCGCTTCAGCCATTTGCCTCGCCTGGCATCGCACCGCCGCTCCCACCCGCCTTCCCGGCCTCCCCCGCCGGCTCCCGCTGCCAGGCCGACGCGCCGGGGTCGCTGCGCTGCTGGAGCTGCCCCGGAGCGGCGCGGGGCTCGTCGGCCGCCGCCGAAAGGTGAGCGGGGAGGCAGCGGGACGGGAGCGGGGCCGGGGTCGGGAGCTGCCGGGGAGGGCTGGTGCCGATGTCTGCCGGTACCTGTGGTAAGAACGGCGACGTGGAGGCACGGTAGCCGTGTGTGTGTGAGGGGTGTTGCTGGAGCACTGTCAGGTTTAATCTTGCTTTTTTTTCTCTTTCGTCTGCCCCTTTAATCCACCTACCCTGGGCAGCGGGGAGGCTGGGCATATCTATCCCCATATCCATTCTCCATATGTCGCAGAGGAGCCAACCCTGATGCCTGCGGTTTTGTTTTGGTTTTTTTTTTTTTTTTCCTTGCTGACCTATTAAAAATATAAATGACTCTTTACACTAATATTTAGGGATATGTAATAGCAGGACATTGCTTCCCGCTATAAATTCTTCATGGCGTGCTACCCCATCCTTCTAAAAGCACACGCAAGCCCTGGATGTACGTACTCGTGCAGGATTTTGCAGGGTGGAAGATGCCTCAAAAAAACTTGCACTTAGTTTCATTAGGTAGGTTTTTATGTCTGGTGCTTTAAAGCAACAAAAAGCAGACTCCTGAACCCAAACTTACACATAGCACAGAAAATGATAGTATTAAATCCTATAGCCAACTTTTTTCACCCATCAAGAAAAAATAAAACCATCTAGAAATAATAATATTCTGTAAAGCTTTTCCACAACAATTAAACGGAACAACAGAAAACTAGAGCAAAAAGCTAGGAGAAAAAGTAGGGCAATAAAAAATAGAATACCAATAAAATAGAACAATCCTTCTGTATGATCTGAGAAGCAAAAGGGCTCCTCTGTTTTTCAGGGACTTAACCATCTGTCTCCCAAAAAGGAATTAAGTGGAATGTTTGTGGAAAATAATAATTAAATTGTCACTAGTATTGACAAAGCAATATTTCCTCCCCTGTTTAACTGTCTGGCCCATCCTACTTATTCTGCATTCTCCTCTTCCCAGGGCCCATCACACAGCATTTATTCACTCTTTAATTAGGACATCCAGTGCATGCCAGTGGGATCCTCTGGTCATCCACCAACAATCCACTGCTAATGGCACTGTCTGATGAGAACCTGCCAAGAGCTGAGGACTGGTCCCTTGCCTGCCCCAGCTCCTCTCTGCTCTGCAGGACTCCTGGCAGTGGTGCCACTGAAGTCAGTGGTGCCACTTAGAAGCTGGAGTTTGCAGGACTGCACCTTGATAATATCAAAAGACCGAAATCTGTAATAGCTTCCTTTCTTTTACGAATGCTGTGCTCACATCACTTTTCAATATAACAAATAGTCCAAAGAGATGGACAGACTTGAAATGTCAATAAATATTAGAGCACCATTATTTGGCAGGAACATTCAATGAAAGCCATTAACTGGCTTTACTGTAGTAAAACAGGATTACAGTATTTAGAGCTGGCCTAGGTTACTGTAGAGATGATGATGTGGTTAGATGACTGCATCCAGGTCCTACTTACTAGGGGTTTCAGCATCCTGTAGTATCCTGTTGCAAGAGGATATTAGGGACAGCTGACAGCTAAAGAAGGATATAATAAACATGAAAGGAAATACTTAAATTTCTTTTAAAGTAGAATGAAACTTTTTTAAGATAGTTTTTTTTCTTGGTGAGATCCTTTGTGGATTTTGCAGGGATTTTTCTCTTTATCCCTACTGACATTGTACAGCATTGCAGTTGGGAGCCTGTTCCTTTCCTCTGAACAGAAGCAGAGAAGTAATTTTATACCACTTCACATCCTTGAAAATACCCATTTTAAAAATAAGCTCATTTTCATTGTATTTTATCTCATTAGCCTTCTCAGGACATGATATTTTTATGTCTGGTGTTTTATTTTTCAGTGATATTGTCATCATCTATTGTTTCTGCTTCATGTTTGGTGTCAGTGTTGTTTTGTCAGTGAGCAGGCATGATTAGTTCCTTTCATTGAAGAAGAATTACTTTATAGCAGTTCAAAATTTGACAGCCAGTTTAACCTGATGTGTGACTGAGCTGTCACTGAGCAGGAAGAGACCCTGCTCTTTCCCTAGCCGGGGCCATACATTCCTGCCCAAATCCCTGTGCCAGAACTCTTCACCATGTGACAACACAGTGAATGGATAGAGATTTTGCCTTCCTCCTGCAGTTAATTAAGCAAGCACTCAGTTTACACTGCAGATGTTGGCATTACGAGTGATGCTAGTCCTGTGAACAGTGTTACATCTGTGTGTAACTCTCTGCAGGATCAGGACCAATTGGTTGGCAATGCTGTACCCTTTTTTCATCCTAAAATGCTCCTTAGATGCTAACTGGCAGTTTTGGCTTTAGAAGGATTACAAGAGTGGGTCAGTATTGTATATGGGGGATTGAGTGTTAATGCAAAAAGAGTTGGCTGGATTTTTTGTTCTGCACTACACATTTGGTACTTCCCAGTTTCTTTCTTATACTGCATCAGCAAGGATGGCAGGAATTAATGATTGGCTAAGTCAGTTTATTTAATGCAAAACAAGCTGGAGAAAAAGTCCAGAGGTTCTACAGGTTTTGCACTGTGTGTCAGAAGGAGAAGAAGAAAGATGTGTCACATAAATGCTTTTCAGGTGTGATGTTTCACAAGCTGCCATTGCTGTGCCTCTGGCTGAAACAGACAGGTTGACAGTCTTTTTTAACTCACTTGGAAACATGCCAGAAGCCGCAGTCCTTTCTATACAAATCAACATAGGTTGGTCAGGCAGCTCCCATGCTGTTGTCTGTCACAACATGATTTGCATTCACTGAAGTTATTTTACATTTACGCATTCATAGATTAGCACAAGCTGTTTGTTGTTTTTCTGGACACTGATTACTCCAGGAGTACTTAAGGAGCTAGATAAGTTTTGCATTTCAGCTTTGGATCTCTAATTGCTGGAAGACTCCTGGACTTCTGAATCATTTCGAACTATCAACCTGTCAGAGTTATAAAATAGTGTGGTTTTTTTCTTGGAAGCAGTTCTGCTATTTTCTCTTTTCCCCTCTCTTGTAAGTAGATTGAAAAAACAGGCCTTAAGGTCTGGAGATGAACTATTATTTCTGCAACCTGTATTTTAGGTGTTAGACAGTAAGAACTAAAAGCCAACCCTTTGCTATGGGAGTGGCATGTGAACAACAAATGTTCTGATTCCTTCAGTCAAAGACAAATCTGTTCATGGGAGAGTTTTTCTCTTATCCTGTAGCTTTCTTTCATTTCTCCTTTTATTGCAACTCCCTGCATTGCTTTAGTTCAAAAAACAGCTACTGTAGACATTTGTCTGTGCAGTTGTGGTGGATTAACCCTGGCTGGATGCCTCGTCCTCACCAAAGCTGCTCTATTACTCCTCTCCTCAGCTGGACAGGGGAGAGAAAATAAAATGTAAGCCTCATTGGTCAAGATAAGAACAGTGAGCTATCACTCACCACTTACTGTTATGAGCAAAACAGAGTCGACTTAGGGAAATCAGAGCAGGATAATGAGAAATAAACCCAAATCTTAAAATCGTCTTCCCACCATACTTCTCTTTTTCCAAGGCTTAAGTTTACACCTGAATTCTTTACCTTTCCCCCTCCCCCAGTGTTACAGGGGGACAGGGAGTGGGTATTGTGGTCAGTTCATCACATGTTGTCTCTGTTGCTCCTTCTTCCTCACAGTCTTCTCCTGCTCCAGCAAGGGGTCTCTCCCATGGGAGAAGGTTCTCCACAAAATTCTCCAGCATAAGTCCTTCCCATGGGCTGCTGTTCTTCACAAACTGCTTCAGCATGAGTCCCTCCCACTGGGCACAGTCCTTCAGGAACAGACTGCTCCAGCATGGGTCCTCTGTGGGGTCACAAGTTCTGCCAGCAGATCTGCTCCAGTGTGGGCTTCCCACAGGTTCACGGCATCTGCAGCATCCACCTGTTCCAGTGTGGGATCCTCCACAGCCTGCAGGTGGATCTCTGCTCCATCACTAACCTCCATGGGCTGCAGGGGCACAGCTGCGTCACCATGGGCTGCACCACGGGCTGCAGGGGAATCTGCTCCAGCGCATGGTGCACCTCCTCCCTCTCCTGCACTGACCTTGGTGTCTGCAGAGTTGTTTCTTTCACATATCCTCACTCCTGTCTTTGGCTGCAGTTTGCTCCTGTGCAGTAACTTTTTCCTCTCCTTAACTCTGTCATCCCAGAGGCACTACCAGTATCGCTGATGGGCTTGGCCTTGGCCAGTAGAGGGTCTCTCCTGGAGCCGGCTGGCACTGGCTCTATCAGACATGAGGAGGCTTCTGGCAGCTTCCCACAGAAGCCACCCCTGCAGCCCTCCCGCTGCCAAAACCTTGCCATGCAAACCCAGTACAACAGCGTAAGAAATCCAGATGCTCATGAAGTTTATGGGAATTTTTCTTGACTGCAGTGGGGTTGGGATTTAAAGTGATGTCTGGCTTTATCAAAATTCTCTGTGAAACTTAGGTGGCAGTTTCTAGTTGCAGGCTACTATCACAAGCCTGACTCACTTCAAAGTCATGGAAGTGAGCAGTACCCAAACATACTTCTTCAATATCAATTGATAATAGAGTTTTGAAGTTTGGTTTCCACAGTAGATGCAGAAACAGTAAATGTCATTTGAGTGTATTGTAGTGTGAGCTGTGGAGTTAGTCAGTGCCATGTGTCCCAAGAAATTCTACATTTTGATATAGAAGAATGAGGGCAAAGGCCGTTGATGTGCATTCATGTGGTAAATTCACTGCTGCTTCGTGTCCAGGATGAGGTCTATACCACTCATTCTCTGTGATAGAAGAGCTTTAAGACAGACAACAGAGTTGCAAGAATCTGTTAGTCTAACACCTGGACAGTATTTCTGCCAAGACATTTTGCAGCCTTACAGGAAATAAATACTTGGATTGTACCCCCAAAATCAGACAGCTTTTCACATGACAGTGGCTGAAAAGCCTCAGTATCTGCTTTGAGGTCAGAACCACAAATCAGGACCCCTGAATCTGAGCTTCTTCTCACACCTCCCAAATCATAACCATAAAACCAAAAGTCTCTGCCTTGCATTCTGATGCAACAGTCTTACTTCTCACTCCAGGTCCTGACTGTACAGCTTTGTCCAGATTGCAGACTAATAAATGCAAGGATAACACTGCGACTGTTGAACATGATGCATATTTAACTGCATGCATTAACAACCCTTTATTCTGTAGCACTTGAAAATGACACGTTTGAATCATAGATTAGTCAGACATACTACAGTCTTTACTTCTACTCTGTGTCAGAAAGTCCAAAAGCAGATGGACAGTCCTCTGATCATCATCACCCTTCACGGTTGTGTTACCAGTCTGTATGTCTCTTCAGAAAAGAGCATGGATCATTTTGAGGAAAGAGAATTCCAAAGTGGTATTCAGGATGATCTGTCTGACACCTGCTTTTCAACCAAGGCCATTGGCCAAAACAGAGAAACTGAATAGATGTGAGATGAATGACCTGAGCAGAGCAACATTTTGACCGAATTCATCCAGAAGTTATTAGCTTGGTACAGAAGTAAAATTCTTTGGCCTGTTCTTGCAGGAATAAGATTTGATAACCAGGCAATCTTTTCTGTCCCTTAAATCTAGACACCTGTCTGCCTTGTTCAATGGAAAAAGCATTATAGTGAGAGATACTGAATTGCCCTAAATTCTTGATGTAAAAGTTGAGCTTAGTCAGAGAAATCAGTGCAGCCAGAAAAGCTTTGCCTGAACACCCAGGCTCAGCATATGAAATTCACATTATAGTAAAAAATGCTATGCATCCAAGGCAGAAAGTGTCAGGCCACGAAAATAAAAGTATTTTAATAGAAACCTGTTTTATTTCTATCTCAGAATGGTCAGGAAATGTTAGTTTGTACTAATGTAAACAGCCTGCATTACATTCAATTTTCTCTTCTTTCCCTGTTCAGTTCCAATGGTTACATAAAGTAGTTTCATATTTTGTTAAGCCTTCAGTTGCATCATTGCTACTAAAAGCATTCCCATTGTTTGGTGAAATCTGGGCTGACAGCCTACAACTACTCCTGATAGTAAAGGCTTGCCACAAAAATACCTATGACTGCAGCATGCATTTCTGCTTTGAGATCAGCAATAGTGTTTTTCAATCCTAGCACAAGTCAGAATGGCTTAGATCTCCAGACAATATAGCTGAGCCCTAACCCACTAAAGGCAATGGGAAGAAGTATAGAAACTTCCCTTTTATCAGGGAACAGAACTCAGGATTCTTCTTCCTCACCCTCAGAAACACTTTTTTATTGTTTCTGTGAAAAGTAATACTGGTTTAGTCTGAAGGAGAGTAATCCTTCTTTCATGGACTTGATGGTTTGGGCACTTGGGGTTTTAGTCTTGTCAGGTAAAGGGGCAGTGACAAGTTTCCCATGGGGCTTGGTCGAACTCTAATTAATGTACAGAAAGGCAAAGTAGCAGCAAGAGTCAGTACTGCTATATTTTAAAGAAATTTAGGTTTATTTTGAAGAGGATTCTGGGTTAAGGCACCCAAAGCAAGAACTAAAGTCCCCTGATTGCACAAGCTAAGTACTTCATCACCTTTGATATTTTTCTACTGGCTAGCCCTTGGTAGCTCTCATGCGCTGATTTTTGAGGCTCCAAATCAGTTGGCATGTAATTGTACCCACCCATTGCATATGTGTACAGAACCTGTGTGTATGTTCCAGATTCCATTCCAGGAGCTGGTTACAGGTAGATCAGCAGTGCTGTACAGCTCAGACACACAGCATCGGTCTCTCCCCTTGCAGAAGAACTGGGGGGTGCATCCCACCCCCTGATCAGTTCTGTGTGGGAATATGGCCCTCTGTGTATCCACCTTGGCCTGATTTTCATGAAATAAATACAAGAAATCAGACTCCTGTGAGTAACCTAGTAGGTCACAGTTATAGGCCCAACAGCAAAGTGTACCAGCAGCATTTCTGCCATGTCCGTGCAAGCTGATTCCTTTCCTCCTTTCAGATTAGGGCTGTCATACTGGAGGTTTTGCTTTGCTATCTGATCTGGCTGTTGTAGGTCTTACATCTTTGCTGCACTGCCAACTGCCAGATAAACCTGCCCTCAAAGTCAGCCTTTGCCATGTTTAGCACTGTGGCGGGTCTCTCCATACCTGAATCCCGTCCAAAGTCTGTGTAGAGACAATGTCTGCAGGAACCTGAAATTATTCTTGAAATCAAACCTACCTGCAGTGTAATTTTTAGTTGCAGCTAGAATGACTGCAAACCTGTAGTTTGAAGAAGTACGTGGGCAAAGAAACCATATATGATCTCCAAAAATGAGAAGGATGCCATTCACCATGTATCTAAAGGACCTCTGCCTTTGTAAGCATCACTTACTTAATTTGTCAATAAATCAGTGAAACTGTTCAGTTTCTAAAAGTAGGGCTTTTTTTTCTCTTAAGTACGAGATCCAGAGTTCGTCTGGGAAAAAAAGTTTTCCTTATTGCCTTCTCTAGAAGTTTTACTTTTTTTTCCTAGGCATAAGTCTCAGAAAAATGGGACTGTTTGCTTCCCTTTGAAGTCTGTTGTTACCTCTCACATTAGGTCTTTCTCAAGCACTATGGTGACATATTTTGGCAGATTTCTGGTGCTTTGGGCTCTTTAATCTGTATGTCGTTTCCATAATGATATAAAAAGCAAAATCCAGTTTTATCTTAAAGCAGGAATTTAATTTCCTCCAAACAAGTTGCTCCATCTTCTATGTTAAATGCAATACAGAGCAGGTGTGTTGGAAGAGTGCAGTACATTTATGGAGATCAAGTGCTCTTCTGGAATGCAAAACCAAGCCTGACTCTACTTTGATTTTCAAAAATCTGTCTAAACTATTTTGCTGGTTTGCTTGACTTGGCTTCTCAGTGGATATTCTCCTTCTGTATTAGTACCAACATTGCCAAAGTGTTCATAGGGACTTTGAATATGTTTGCAATTTGTTGACAATACATTTTAATACTGAAAAGCATTTCTGCAGTCAACATTACCACATTACACACTAATGCTTAAATGATGCTTTTAATCATCACAAGCTGATGTTTTGCTTCCAAGTTAGTGCTCCTGGTGTATGGCAACTTCCAGAATTTAAGGTCAGAACGGATTTCTAGATCTACTAGTCTCCTGTCAAATTTCATTAACCCTTGCGTTCCTTGAGGCCATCTTTCACTCTCCCAGTCAATTAATGTAAACTTTTAATTATCCACAATATGCTCTAGCAGTCTTTTTTTCCCCCTCAATAGTGTAAATCTGTTGCTTTGTTTACACTTACACTTGGTTTGTTTAGGGTTTCTTCACCAAGAAAGCCTTCAGCATGCAGAATTTTCACCTACACTTGTGCACACTCATCAAGTCACAGAGCAAACATACCAAGCCCTGAAGAAGTGTCAGCTCTGCATTTCTCAGGTTGATGAAGGCTTGCTGTACTAGTTCTCTAGTAGTTCTAGCTAGTTGCTACTAGCACAAGCCACCTTTTCTCCAAAGCCATGAACTGTGGCTGTTAGAGGGTGCCTATGCTAGGTATCACCTTTTTTCTTGGGAGCTGGCTCAAGACTGAATAAACTTCAGTTTATCACAGACGTGACCACGTGCTCTCATATCTATAAGTGTAGCTGTGAGCCCATGCCGAGAATTAGCAGCAATTCTGCTTAAAAAGTTTTGTTGCATTCAGCATGTTGTTGCCATGCCATACTTACCTCCTGCATTAGTGAAAAAGACATCACATCAGCCCTGGAGTTTTTCTCAAAGGTATTGTAATCACTCAAAACTTCTTTCTGACTGTTCTGGTTTTTTGTTAGACTTTCTTTACTCTAAGGGATATTGGAGAGAACTTGCACTTAATCTTTGCTAGAGTTTGCTTTTGTAGGAGTGTTACTTCCTTTTTGCTGTGAGAACTCCTGAGGGACACTACTCCTCCCTAACTATTTCTGAAGAATCTGAACTGGAAAGAACTCAAAAAGATAGTTTCCTTTTTAGAGAATGTTTGTCTCTATGGATATCACTGTTAGGAAACCTTTTCTCTGGTCATGATGACTGTTTAGAACTTGCATATTTTTAGTTTGGATTTGTTAGCTATAATATCAATTTAATCAGGCTTTTGATAATATTTTTATTATGACTTACTTCCTCTCTCTTCCTCCGTGCCCAGACATACACAGCCTTTTCTTCCTCTGAGTTTCTGATGAGGAACTGCTGCCCACATGTTTCTTGTGTGGTCTGTAGTCATAAGCTGCAATTTTTAAATGTTTATTTTTCTTTGTGGTTGTATGAAAATGTTGTAGTAATGAGATTAAAAACATTCATACCTTTATTACATGGTGTGAGAGAATTACAGCACCTTGAGAGGTCAAAATTTGCATCCACCCTTGAGTGTGAAGGCAATACTATAAAAGCCATATATATATCCAGCAGTCAGGGCAAGACACTAGGATTGTATCGTACCTAACTTTAGAAAAGGGAGAGAAAAAGAATTATTCTTCCTGCTGTTTTTCTTGAGGTGGTACATTGAAAGACAATTGTACTTTTTTCTTACAAACAGGAGGTTAATCAAGTGGTTAGAGTTTAAATCTGTAGTAGGATCCAAGCAGTGCAGGCCCTTTCAGAGAAATGGCATCTTTATGCTCCAGATGTTTTCCCCATCTACAAAGAGAACACTTTTTCCCTCCAAATTTCACCAATCTCCTCAATGAGCAGGAGTATAACAGATCATTTTTATAAGTATGCAAACCACTCTACACTTGACTGCCTACATTTCACCCTAGCCAGTTCTCCTTTTAAGTCATTGTTTAGTTTTTAAAATAAATATAAGGGATGTTTTTTCTCTTTTGATGATCCTGCCTCTTTGGGGGCCTTAATCATCTCAATCAGATGACGCCCCTATCCCAAGGGACTTCTCTACTGAAGTAAATTTTGGCAGTCCAAGTTTTTACAAGAGCATTTTTTCTGGACTAAAGTGCAGCAGAATGGCATTCTGTCATTTCTGAATTGGTAAGTCTCCTGGGGAGGATAGCCTGCTTATGTAAATTAGAGTTGCTTATGATAGGGAAAGCACTGCTTTTATTTACGAGACTTGAGTCAGAGCTGTTTCCATTTGTGAACTGGAGAGCAGTAACCCAATTGCTCCCACATGCACGTATTCCCCAGAGAAAGTGGGTCTTGCTAAAGGAGGTGGTTTGGATCAAAGGCTGTTGGCACTGCACAAAAAAAATAACGAGAGAACAATTCAATACAAGCATTTAATTGGATTTTATCAGAAGGACTGCCAGATGAATGCAATGCCAGGAAACTTTACCTGCAGCTCTTCACTACAGTTTCTCTGTCAGAAAAACTGTGCCTTCTTATCTATGCTGTTACTTGAGCAATGTCTCACAGCATTTGAGGTTGGGGCCACACATTCAGGATATTGTGTGTCATTGCCAAGTCTGTAAATACAGTTCATGTTTGTTGGCAGCTCCTCTGTCCATTAACATTACATCATCCCTAGACCAAGCCCATGATAATGAAAACATTTTCAGACCAAGTAATTCAGCTTCTGACTTAAAAGTCCCCAGTATAAAAGGTGATCTCAGTCCATAGGTACCATGTACTCTCAGTAGCTTGCTTCCTTTTCCAGTACCTATCCTGTTTGTGAGTTTTGAAAAAAAATGCTAAAATAAGTTTAAGCCAAATGAGATCATTGGGTGGTCAGATTCTTCTGAATCATCACAGCTATCAAGTATCTTCTGCAATTCTGTACTTCTTTAATGTTCTCTGTTGCCAGAACTGCAGTACAGCTCTTTGATCACTGTAGATAAGAACAGAGAAGGAGTTCAGTATTGTATTTCCATCAGGCCCTTTCAGCATCTTCCTGTTTCATACTAAATCCATGACCTTTTAACTCAGATCAGTCATGTTGCTCAATAATGGAAAGGTTCCACAACCTCTCTGAATTGTTTTTTCAGCTTCATCTTTGTATAATTCTTGTATTTTGTTTTCAGCTAGACAGAGATGCTGAGATTGCTGTCGTGGTCATTTCTCTTGTTGGCAAAATCCTCCAAACCCTCTTTCAGCTTTTCTAAGTTTTCAGCTGGAAGCGCCCACTTTTAAAATGCTGCTGTTACGGTCTGAAAGTCTCCAATACCCAGAAATCAAACCTCAGCATTGATTCAGTCTAACTGAATGTGATCAAATGTAGTAGAAAGCCCTTCACCAGGCAAGTGCACAAAATAAAAAGCCATGAGGGAAGACTGATATTATCATTTAAATAAAGTTTGCATTGCAGGTATGGGCTTCTAGATTTCCTGTCTGTGTCAGGGGTTTCCAGACAATGTCACTTTGCAGTTACGCTTTCAGTAAAAAAAAATATTAAAAAGTTAGATCTCCCTAATGCTAATTTAACAGGGTAAATGAATCATGTCTGCTGAAAGGAAGCCACAATGCATATTTTACATAGAAATGAGTGTTCCTTGAGGACTGTGAAAAAACTGACAAAGGGGATTTAAATGGAAATTAATAACCGCCTTAAAAATAGAATCAGGGCTGCAGATTACTTACTAAATTATATTAAGTACATTTGGAAAATTTTTATGCATTGCTCATCAAAACTTTAACCAAGTCTGGAAAATTCATAAACAAACATGAGGCAAACAAATGGCACTTCATTAAATTCTAAAAACTGTTTGTGAAATGAGGGTAGAACTGGGTGGTGATTGTGCTGACAGGGACTAACTTACTTACAGCCATGCCCTCCCTGTATCCTGCCTTTTCCCACAAGAGACTTCATGTTCTAATTATCTGTTGTGATTTTTTCCCCTTGCTTCTACTTTTTATTGACAGAAGCTATAAATCTTTGAATAAAGACATGAAGCAATCTTTATGAAGTCTGACTTATGCCTTGCTAATGCATTACAGCTACATATGCTGCTGCACAAATGTGAGATTGCTCTTGTCCCAAAAACAGAAAAAGTATTTCCGTATGTTTTGTAAACAATTAGAATTATTAGCATACTCAGGGTGTCAAGATACTCTAGATATATTATTAAAAGAAACATAACTTTATTACTCTTAAACTTCTTACTAAACAGAGGCTATATCGATTTTTAAAATAATTATCTTTTTACACTTTCTTTTAAACAGGGGGAATGCATATGAGGAGCACTGATATGAAGAAAACTTCCCGAAGGTCATGCAAAGGCAAACTTGGCTAGTGGGGAATCGCCTTCCAGAATAGACTGCAGCCTCAGCCTTCCTCTGAAATAGTTGCACAAGGTGAATGCATTGTGATAGTACTCCTAAGTGTCTGCCGTTAAAGGAGGTTTTTGCTCATCACCCAGCGCAGTGTAGGGACCAGTTGTCATGAAAAGGAATGAGTGCCTGCAAACTGCTTAAAATTTTTGCAGAGCAACGGGAAAACCGGAATTGCTTTTCAGGCTGTTGAGGTGCTCATCGGGGCGATCCCCGGTCCCACCAGAAGAGCTCAGGTTTTCGGGGGCTGAGCTAGCCCAGTTAGCCGAGGGCAGCGGGAGGCGGCTGAGCCGCAGGGTGGATCCCCCAGGGAAAGGAGAAGGGGAGGTTTAGCCCCGGAAACCAGAGACGGCCCCGCCTGCGGGAGCGGCGGCCCCGCATACTAATCCTGAGAAGCGGCGGGGAAAGCAGCCGCGGGGGAGCGGAGGAAGGCGCGGATGCTGAGCTCTGTTGGTCTGTCCCGCAGGTGATGGCCGCGCCGCGGCGGCCGGCAGCGCTCCGCACGGACCAGGCGCGGCGGCGGCGCAGGTAGCGCGGCTCCATGGAGGGCAGCGGCGCGGCCCCGGAGGAGGAGGAGAGCGGGGCCGCGAACGGCGCTCCCCCGCCGCCCACGCCGGCCGCCCCCTGCGGCTTCAGCTCCTCCCTCTGCTTCAGCGCCGCCGCTGCCGAGCCGCAGCAGCCCGCGGCCGGCGGCCGGGTGGTGCAGAGCCAGTGGGAGATCAACAACGCCGCCTGCCAGCCGGAGGAGGAGGATGAGGAGGTGGTGGGGCCGCGGGACCGGCCGCCGGAGGAGCCCGACCTGGTGATCGAGGTGTCGGGCCGCCGCATTCGGGCGCACAAGTCGGTGTTGGCGGCCAAGAGTGACTATTTTCGTGCCCGCGCCTCACGGGACGTCCTGCGGGTGAAGGGGGTGAGCTACGGGGCGCTGCGGCTGCTCATTGACTACGTGTACACGGCCCGCATGGGCGAGGTGCGGCACGACAACCTGGCGGAGGTGGTGAGCGGAGCCCGCGTCCTCCAGATGCCCTGTGCCCTGCACTGTGCCGCCGAGGCCATGCGCGCCCAGCTCTGCCTCGGCAACTGCTACCAGCTCCTCTGCCTGGCCAAGAAGCAGCGGCTGGCGGAGCTGCGGGAGGCTGCCTATCGCTTCATGAGTGACCATTACCTGGAGGTGCTGCGGGAGCCCAGCGTTTACGGCCGCCTCAGTGGCACTGAGCGGGACCTCATCTTGCAGCGGCGCATGGATGCTGGCCGGCCCTGCTTGCTGGTGGCCGAGGTCAGCGACGCCTTCGAGCGGCCGGGTGGTGGCAGCCGGCCACAGAGCCGCGAGAGCAGTCGGCCACAGAGCCCCTCCTCCGTGGTGTCTCTGGAAGAGAGTGGCTCCCTCATTCACTGCTACCAGGAGACCAGTGGCGAGTGGAGGGTGCTGACGCGCCTGCCCGAGGAGGCCAATGCCAAGGGCTGCGCCATGTGCGTCCTCCACAACTACCTCTTCCTAGCAGGGGGCATTGTGACAGGGCCGGTGGGCAGCGAACCCAGGGCCCGCCTTTCCGACAAGGTCTTCTGCTATAACCCCCTGACCGACACCTGGAGCCAGGTGCGGCCGCTGGCTCAGCCCCGCTCGCAGCTCAAGCTGCTGGCCCTGGATGGTTACCTCTATGCTGTGGGGGGCGAGTGCCTCTTCACTGTGGAAAGGTACGACCCACGGGCTGACCGCTGGAGCCCTGTGGCTCCTCTGCCCAAGGGTGCCTTCGCTGTGGCTCACGAGGCCACCACTTGCAACGGGGAGATCTATGTGTCAGGAGGCTCCCTCTTCTACCGCCTACTCAAATATGACCCTAAGCGTGACGAGTGGCAGGAGTGCCCTTACAACAGCAGCCGCCGGCGCTCTGCTGACATGGTGGCCTTCAAGAGCTTCATCTACCGCTTTGATGTGAGCAGTGGCCGTGGTGGGGAGCAGGGCCCAGGTGGCGGGACTGGCGGTGGTGTTGAAGTTTTCCGGTACAACACGGTGGCCAAGTGCTGGAGCCAGTGTGCCAGCCTGCGGCCCAGCGGTGGCCCCATCCAGCCCTTCCGCTGTGCCCCCTTGGGCAGCACCATCTACTGCGTCAACCGGACCGGCACCCTTCGCTTCAGCCTAGCCCAGGACGGTGAGGTGGAAGCAGATGGTGGGCTCAAGGGCACCTTTGACGGGGAGCTTCTTAAAGCTCCCTTGGATGCCAAGGGTGTCCTCCTACCCTTTGTGCTTACCCTGCCCGAGAGGCTGGACAAAACAGGGGACCAGGAGGGCTCCCTCCCACTGTAAGGTGGCCAGCCTGGCTCTGGCTTGCTGAGGGGGGGAGCTGGGTTGCAGATCCACAAACTCCCATCTACGGAGGGGACCCATTCTGTTGTGTCTGCTGAGAAAAGGGACTTCTCCTTTTGTCCTCTCTGCTCTCAAGATGTTGAGCTGGTTGTAACCCATTTGTAACTCTTCTCATATTTGCTGTGCTTTGTGTGAAAAGCCAAGCACACAGGAGTAAAAGCTGCTATAAAGGATAATCTCTGGATTATGTTTGTGCCAATCCCCAATCTGAGAAAAACTTTTTTACACCTGGATTTCTAAAATATTCTCGACAACAGTGTCATAATGGGATGTTAATTTTGGTTGTGTTTCTCACGTAGTTGCAATCTGGGCTGGAGCCTTTTCTGTTATTTGTGGTTTTTTCCCTCTGGGATGATATTGAGGGATAAACACTGCTGGCAACATAATTTAGCTGCATTTGTTTTTATGTTAAACCAACTATTTCCTGTGTTTAAAAAATATAGGAAGAACATCTCCATCACAGCCTTTCATTTCTGGTGCAATAGATGGTTTAGGGAAGCTGTGGCACTGTATTGGTCCCAGGAATTTCAACCACAGATGATTTAACAGATACCAAACTTAATGTTTTAAGTAACACAAATGTGTGCCACATGTTTTACTTGGAATGCAAAGAAAAAGAAAAAAAAAGAACAAGTCAAGTTACCTTTTTAAAATGTGGCATTTTATAGTAGATATGAGATGTTGATGTGTTCTTTATTTGAAAAAGGCAGTGGTTTCTGTATGAAAAGACATTGTTTTATTACTTTTTTTTGATCAGAGATTTTAAATTATAACAAAAATGAACTGAAGCTGTTCAGACTACGACCGGTTGACATGACCATGTATGCCACTAGAGTTGGGGAAAAACTTTGTATTTCATATGCTCTTTAACTGCAGGTCAAGGAAGGCTAACCTAAACCAACCTGTGGCAAAAGGCCTTTCCCACGTGTTTCAAGACCATCAGAAGGGGCCATGGAAAATAGGAATGTGCTACACATGTTGATTATATTGTGCACTAGCATGATGTTACTTCTTGAGAGACTGCTTTATTTATTTTGAACTAATGATTGCTGTAATCAAGTCCTTGTTAATTGCAGTACATGCTGATAACGTACACTGTCATTGTGATTCTAAACTGCCCAAGAGAGCTGTTTTTGGGGCAGCATCCAAATGAGGCAAAATCATACAAAACTTCTTCCTGCCTGTGGAAAGTTGGAGCATACTTTTTGTCATGTTACTCAGAACTGGAAAAACGTAGAGTGTCTGCACTGACAGACTATATTGAAAAGGGCACATACATTTATTTTATACATTTTATATTTAAAAAAATCAATAGGCAAGGCAAATGTTTTAGCTTTATGGTAAATCACTGAGAAACCTTTTCTGAAAAAAGAACCTGTGGTTTTGCTGGTACATTGCTGTATATTCAGCACGGAACTGGCATGGACTGTGGTAGAGAATTGTTTATACTCAAAGCTCTAGTATAGATTCATATTTTAGAAAGACATAGGGCCCTTACATCAAAAAAAGCAGATCTTTTTATGTTTTATTAAGATGTTTTTGTTAAACAGGACTTTAGCATTCTTATACATAATCGCTAGTTCCAAAGGAAGGCAGCAGGCTCTGTCCTAAGAGACACCATCTTTACAAAAGAGAATAGTGAACTTCATAGGTATTTTTTTCCTTGCCTTTAATGTTTGGGGTTTTTTTCTCTTATCGTTGTTGCACGGGGTTTTAATGCAGCTGATCTCGATAGCCATTCTATAGAAAACAGTGGTCCAGTCCTAGAAGTTTGTAGCCAAGTGACCAGCCTGTTCCCTAGTGAGCTAATTAAAGCATCAGCCAGGCAGGAGCTGTAGGCCTGCGGAGTGTGACATTTATCTTAGCCTCAGTACAGGTTGGTGCAGTGGAATTTAACATCCTTCACAGAATATTTGATTTAATTCTCAGACGAGAATCCTTGGAAATGTTGACTCTAAATTACAGTGTTGTAGCTTGAGGAGGAAAGAAATTACATGTTTGCTTTCAGCATAATTTTTATGTTAACTGCAGAAAGTATTTCAAGCTGTGTAGTGCAACACTTAGGTGCATACTTAAACTAGAGACGTAAGTGTTAGGCCAGATTTTGAAATAGTAGAGTCACCAGGAACACACACACACAAGGAAACTCTGTGTTATCTTTCAATAATACAACATGATTTCATAGTTCAAAGACTTAGGTAGTATAGTTCTTGCACTACAGTTCTTACACTTGATACAGTGAGGTATCAAGCCAGCTTTTGCATTCCTATTCATTAAGCATTAATTAAGCACTTTCATTCCTGCTAATGCATGAAAATGCTTTTAAATTAGTTTTAGGAAGTTTCCATGATTTAAGATCTGAAAATAATTCACAAACTTTTGGGATAGAATGAACGATATCCTTTCTTCCAATATTTATTGCTGTACACGATGAAGAAATACATTTGGAAGTAAGTTCTACCGTAATAAGCATTCAGCAAACCTGCAGTGGTTTGTATTTTTGCTAGGTCCTATTTTTAAAAAAGGTTGAATCAACTGCTTACCTGCTTTCACTGTTTACATAGTGTCAGTGGGGCAGAGTATGGGCTTCATTAGTAGCTGTCTATCAAACCTGTTTCCTTTGTACACTGCATAGTTACAGCCTGATGATTAACAGCAGAGGCATGTTTCTAGCCAAATTTCCTACTCTGTGGCCTCTGTTTCCTCCCTGGTAGGCCTGAGGCAGGTTTGCTGAGAATTGTTTTCTCCCCCAGTTATATATTCACAAAAAAAAAAAACCAACCTGTAACAAACTTGGGTACTAAAACCAGAATTTAGATAGTCTTCAGGCATTTAAAGACTGAAATTGTCATTCCAGAACCCTACAGTTTTACTTAAACCTAGCAACAACTGTCTCTTTGACATGTGGAGCTGCTGAGCAGTTCCACACCTACCTACCAAGTGGGATATCCAGAAGCCACTGATGTAATAGGGTTTAATTTAGGTGCAAACTAAAGGGCCAGGCCACCCTCAAGTTGTGTTTGCATATGTTTTGCTTTTAAAACAGCCATTTTATCTAGAGTAGCCTGAAGTCTACCATATTTGCATGGGAACATGGAGATCTGTGTGTGCTTTCTTAGCTTGCAAGCATTCAGTCCACATTTCCCACCCTCTGATTGTCGATGGACTAAAGGACCTGTTGGAGCTAGTCCCTGATCTCTAAATATGTGTGCGTTTTGCATTGTATGTTAATTCGCTATAAGTCTCACAAATCATCAAGGTAGTCATCCTCACTGAGTGACCTGAGACTAGCTAGAGACATAGTCTGCCCCGCTGTCTTTCTTCCCCCTGAATCTTACAGTCCTCCCATTTTAATGGGACACACAGGAGATAGTTGCCCTTATTTTTCAGGAAATAATGTTTCCTCCCTAGACTACTCCTATTTTCAAGGTCATCTGCTAGAGAATTCAGGCTTGAATTCCCTTAAGCTGAGTAAGGACTGAACTGAGGCCTTGCACTTTGTGTGTGTGTATGTGTTTGTTCTCAAATCTCGATGGCTGTTCAGGAGAACTACATTGGGACCACCTTCTGCAGCTCTTTCTCATGGGTGAGCTTCATGCAAATCCTCCAAAAGCACACACAGGCTCCTGTACATTGAGTTCCGAGTAGATTCCAGGCCCCATCTCTTGGATGGGTAATTCAGCATAGGTTTAGTACAAGTTGTTACAATCAGGCAAGTTTTCTTTGCAAAGCTTTTGCAGACAGGCACTGTATTTTGGGTTACCAGTCTGAGGTGGGGTGCTCCGTGCACTGTACTGGGAGGCCAGACAGATAATTTGGATTCTTGTCAGCGGTGCCACCTTAGTAAAGAGGTATTGCAGTACCTAACAATGAAATGCCTAAAGCCTTTATTGAATCTAAAACTAAATCCTGACTTTCATAAAGAAGTGCTAATAATAGATGAAACTTTACTGTTTCTATCTATTAACTGGTTCCGTAAAATAGAAATTAATTGCAGCAAAAGCACGTGTACAGATTCTGTTTACACTCGAAACTAAGTCCAAAAAATAATTTGCAAAAGATTAACCCTGTTTGATCAAAACCGGCACTGTTACGCAACATGGGGAGGATGTTAGTCATACCGTAGTAATGACTGAAATTGTGCAGTCGCTGATGTAAATTCTGTCCACAAAAAGTTTATTTGTAAATAAATACCTGGTAAAATTTAAAGTGGTAAAAGAATAAATTACTCACATGAAAGCCATGCCTCTCCTGTGCTGTTTGATTGGCTCTTAGAGTGCTGTATCCCAATTACCACTATTGATGAGTGGCTTTTGCTTTTCCTGATTTACAGCATGTATTCCATTGACTGCTCCATAGATGTGTTAACCTTCATTATCACAAAGTTTAACAGTGGTGCTGGTGCTTTGTGTCTGGACTGATATGTAGTGTTTTCTGCTTGAATGAATCCAGATCTAGACAGAATCCTATCTTTGGGAATTTTTTTTTTCCCAGTAGCATTGCTCCTGGGAAACTTAAGAAAACACAAGAAGGGGGAATGGTGGTAATGTTGAGCAGTTGTAGGAAAAAAGCATTTTATTAATTTCTCTTTTTTCTGCTGTTACTTTGCACACCAATTTGGTGCTAGATTAACAGAACAGCTCTCTTTGGCTATTACCAGTAATAGTCTGAGGACTATTGCAGCAAAGTATGTTTTTGCCTGTTTGCTGCCTCAACTCCTACCCTGAGATAATGTAGTGCAAGTTTGTAATAGTTCCATGCATTTACTAGGTTACTAGAACTATTCTGACTTTATATTACTGCTACTAAAAGCAGAGATTGACACACAAACGTAGTAAAATTGTGTGCTCAGAATATGTAATCGCACTTCATTTGTTTTGGCCTACTGCGTGCTGAGAGCTGCTGGAATGAACCCACTGGTATTAGGAATCAGCAGGAGTGCTGGTTTTGGCTGGGGTCAAGTTAATTTTATTCACAGTAGCTGGTATGGGGCTGTATTTTGGATTTGTGCTGAAAACAGTGCTGATAATACAGATCGTTTCATTGTTGCTGAGCAGGGTTTAAACAGAGCCAAAGCCTTTTCTGCTCCTCACCCTACCCCACCAGCGAGGAGGCTGGTGTACACAAGGGCTTTGGAGAGGACACATCTGGGACAGCTGACCTCAACTGATCACAGGGGTAATGCAGACCATTTGTTTTCATGCTCAGCATATAAAGTTGGGGAAAGAAAAAGGAAGGGTGGATATCTGGAGTGACGGTGTTTGTCTTCCTAAGTCATCTCTGTGTGTGCTGGAGCACTGCTTTCTTGAGGATGGCTGAACACCTGCCCTGCCCATAGGAAGCAGTGTAAAAATTCCTTGTTCTGCTGGTGCAGATTTTGCTTTGGTTATTAAACTGTCTTTTTTTTCAACCCAGGTGTTTTCTCACTTTCCCCCTTCTGATTCTCTCCCCCAAATCACTGGGAGGAGTGAGTGGGGCTGAGCCCCTGGCCAGGGTTAAACTACATCAATAGCTATTTTGGAGACTAACTTTCATAAATTACTCGAAATAAATGGGAGTTAGGGAGAGAAGGGAAGAGATGAATTCGGAGTCAAAAGTACCTACTTTATATCTGGTTGAAACAAATAGCAGGGGAGGGAAACCCGAGTTGGTACTTGAGACAGTGATGACTATAGGGACAGGTTTTTTTCAAATATTTCTTAAACAGGGTAAGTTTTTACCAACTATATTGTTAGTCTTACTGTTTTGCACCTGCAATCCTTCTCAAACCATCACAGTGTTTAATAAGCTACCTTTTGCAGGAGTCTCTTGCTTTGCTTTTAAGTCTTAGTGGATAAACCCTGGACAAATTTGTGAAATCATGAAATAACAATGTCGATGCTGCCACTTTCAACAGATTAACTAATGCAAATTCTTTAGACACTGTTCACAGTTCAAGTGAATTATATGTGTAACTGATGTATTAGTAGTTTCATTTTTGAAGCATATATAGGTAAAGCTTTTTATGTACTCCAACTTACGTTGTAATGAAATAAATACTTTAAAAAAAAGCTTATGCTCCCCCTTAGGGATTTCTGGGTAATTATTTTTTCTTTGTTATCCATCCAATCGGTAAATGGTATTATAAAGCAAAGACGAAATTACATAAATCATCACACAGGTAAATATTTAAGAAATGTTTCTAAGGCTAAGCAAAAAAATTGAATATTTTCATTTCACAGTGCCCTGAGTGTTTGGACCTTGAAATATTTTGCAGTGAAAGCATTTTCCAAAGTGCAGATTAGCATATACTCCAGTTAACTTTTATTTCCCTTTTTTTTTTTGGTCTTGTCAGTATGTTAAAGTGCATTATTCATTTATTAAAGTTACATGTAAGTTTTTTCAGGATACTCTCCTGTATTAGGTCACACATGTCAGAGTTTTGGCTGGAGTAGATTTACAGTGTAAGTAAAAGCAGAATCAAACACAATTTAAATTCCCTACTTCATCTTTTACTTATTTTCTTGACAGATGCTTCGCTTGACATGAGGTCATATGACCTGTTTGAAAACTCCAAGATCCATAGACTGTGTGGGGCTGGACTTGCTGTCATTTCTGTTACTTCCTTATTTGTTGCAACATGCAAGCTTTCTTACATTTTCTTAAGCAGGGCCAAATTCTGCTGCTGATTAAACCAGGGTAAATCTGGAATAGCTCAACCGAACATAGATTACCAGAACTTTTTTTTCCATTCATCCCCAGACTTTTGCATCTATTATAAAATCACTGGGGACCTCGTTGGAAAACAAAAAGAAAAGCTCTACTTGAATAAGACTCGAGCAGTCAGTCACTTGAATGTGTTTCGGAGGTTTTTTCTTCACTAGAATATAAATTCTTTAACTCTTTAATTTCTCTCTGTGTTGTGAACTACACATCGAGAAGTTTAGTGGCAATGAAGTTTTATCTCAAGTGCATACTCCTGCTTGATTCATTGAACATTTTGCACTTATATCGTTCAGGATGCTTAGGCCCCAGGCTCAAGCTTCAGGTGTAGTCTGGTAAATTATGTGGCTGGGTCAAATAACCTGTGCCATGGCTAATTTTCCAGTTCTGAAATGCTAAACCAAACAATTGTAGCACAAAGGACTTGGATTTCAAAGGCCTCTCAGTTTGGGCACACAAAATCCCCCGTTGTTACCTGGTTTTAGGTATAACACATCACTTGTGTCCATGTATTCAAAACTCACAATAAGTTTTCATATAGAAACATCTGCAGGCAGATGGTGTTGACCTGTATTCCCTTGAAGGCAGAGAAGTCTTGCTGGAAAGAAAATCTTCAGTTGCTGCACTGTGCACAGAGGGAAGTCACGTACTGTTACAGTGTGGATACTGTAACACGATGTATCAAACAAGGAGGCCCGTGGAAAAGAAATATACATGGCCCGATTCTTGCTAGATGTTTCAGAGATGTTTATTTCCCCAGCCCCATGGCCGGGGCTCTGCCCAGGAACTGTTCCAGTCACGGGACCAAGGGTCCTTCTGCCCGCGCAGGGAACACAAACCAACCCATGGGAACGAGGCTGAGCAGGGGCAGGGAAACCCCGTGCCTTCCACCCAGGGCCCCTCTCCCAGGACCCCACGGCAGGGGGGAAGGGACCCCGACAACGTACAGCTGTGAACTCCCATGTCATACTGAGTAATTATCAAGTGAACAAAACAACAGTGTCATCAAACATGAGTTTACAGCCTATGGACAGATGTACCCATCATGGGTGGGGACAGAGGAAACTCAAATCAGTAACTGTTAGTGCTGGGACCATGCCTAGAAACAAACCCCATTCCTGTTTCAGGATTGCATTATCTAGGCAGCTGTCAAGAGAAAGAAGTCCTGGGCTAAATAACAGCATGTGGCTAAAAGTAGGTCAGGAGAGCAATAAATGTGGCAGTACCTGCAGGCTTCTTAAAATGAGTGTGAAGAGCATCTGTGTCTCATAAATCCCAACGGGAGAGCAGCTGCTGGTGAGCAAGCTCAGGCAGAGGGAGGGGAGCACGACTGTGCCTGACAGCGGTGACACCTGCCTGGCAGGTCACTGTGGCAGTCAGCAGTGACAAGATGGAGCTGAATGAGCATCCTCTGAATGACAGCTGTCCTGGTGTGGAGTCCTGGGGAAGGAGAGAGGAAACAATGCACGCCTGGTGGTCTTGTGCCATGCCCTTCATTGCTGTGCTCTCTCTCTGTGCTGGCAGTGCCAGTTCTCAAATTCCCTGCTGAGCAGCTTATACATGGAGAGTCTTGAAGGTGATGACTTTTTCTCCTCTTTTTTTTCTTTTTTTTTTTTTTTTTACTTTCTATTTTTCATTTCCCACCCTTTTTTTTCCTTTGCCTTTTTTTCCTATGCAGTCTTCTCTTTTTTTACCTCTCATAATATTTTTTTTTTCCTTTGGATGTTTTATATATTTGTCTCTCTACTCAAACATTTCAGTAGGTAACATAGGGAGTCTGTGAGTTTGGAAAAATTACATATTGGAAATCACTGAAACTTGTTTCTTCAGGAGGCAAACTTTCCTTCCATAGGCCTGATAATAGCCTGATAATTTTTTCTTAATACAGCCCTAAATTTTTAGATGAAGTGTGGAAGACTTAATCTATCTGCATTTTGGCAGAATGGAGCCATGAGCTGTTCACTTCCTAAGGAAATAGAGAAAGTTGTGAGCAATTAAATTAGTCATAATACATACTTAAGGCAAGAGTTCTGCACCTTTTGTTAAGCTTACCTGAGCTTTTAGTCACTGCAGAACTGCAGCTACAGGAAAAAGTAACTGCAGGATTAAAGTATCGACCAGGTAGGAGGTCTTTGAGGAATAAAGTAAGAACACAAACTGTGGCAGAATAACGTTAATTCCCACACCATTTAGAAACCTCAGTGATCAGGGACTTACTGACAACTTGTTGGTGCATTACAGATGAAGGTGGTTCTTTTTTCCTGTGTCATGATGATCCCCATCTCCATGTCTCATCCCGTTGTGTTCCCCAGCCTGCTGGTTTGCAGTTCTTTGCACATGTGAAAAATCATTGCAGAGTTTGACAGTAGAAAATTTGTAGGAATTTTTACCCATTCGGCACAGGTAAGTGGATCTGTAATCTGCAATGATGGATCATTTGTCTCTCCCATATTTTTCTAATTAAAGGAAAACGTAGAATCTTTATTAGAACTAGAGAAATAAAAGCTGAGATTAATAATAACTTTAGGGAACTCAAATAAGGAAAATAAAGTTTTTCCGTCATTGCCCATCTCTTTTTAGATCATAATGAAGCCCTAGACAGGCAGAGAGTCTTCTTAAAAATATGTTTCAAACTATTAGGAAAACTCAGAATCATGCAGGTTCATGAGAGAGTTCCTGGATTGGGAGCAGCATGGTGCAGGAACTTTCATGGGCTAATTAAGAGATGAACCTCTCTCCTTTGCATTCTTACTGTAGTTCTGTGCTCCTGCGTATCTACTGAAAGCAATACTGATTCTGACTGTGTGATTCAGTAACATACCTTGGAAGTGGAGTATTCTATCACCCTATCCTAAAATAAATGAAGTATTTCAAAATACTTACTGAAAAAAAAATTGAAAGAAACCCCTTAATTAATCATCGTATTTCCTTCTTAAGTGCTTCTTCAATTAATCCAGTATTTTTTAAATGTAGATTCTGTCTGTGTCCAAATCTGGATTGCCTTTGACAGAGTTGGAGTATAAAGGTATGATGGTACTGCATATGTAATGTTTGTTTGACGAGCCTGGTCCATCAAAAGTCCATGCTGTCACTGCCTCAGCTGGCTGACACACTGATGGGAAAGAGCCCAGCCTGTCATTTAACTCATCATACCTGCTGTCATTGCTACATCAGACTTTCCGAGCAGGTTGTCAGCGTGCAGGTGTATGTCAGAATACATATCACTACATATGCCTGTAACACATTTTTATCCTGGTCTAGCAAGGGTCATTGTGCCACCAGGCAAGAAGGAAGGAGCAATCTCTGCTCACATCATACTCTCTTGTAAGCAACAACTGGAAGGCCATGGGGAAAAGAATTTGTCCTGGCTCCCACTGCTTTCCTGAGCAGACTGCCTGGCTCAGTGCCTGCAGAAAGGAGCAAAGCTGTATATTCCCTCTCCCAAAAACAGGGGAGGCACAGTGGCTCAGTTGTTACTCCTTTCTGGGTCTCCGGGGAGAGCACACTTCCAGGCTTCCTCTTACTCAAATTACAAGGTTGCCCTTCATTCCCAAGAGCCAAGAAAAAAGCTCAGCTTACATGTGGTAAAAAAGAACTTGTAAAAGTTATTTTTGAAGGAGCAGTGAAAAAAATCAGTATTTGCACTGGCTACCCTTGATGTTGCTACTGTATTTGAAACAGCTGGAGTGTGGGTACCCTCATCAGACCCAGAGCTTCCTCATGTGCAGTTTAAATGTGAAGGGATTCAGACAATAGGTTGACTTTTCTTTGAACTCTCTGGGGGCACTAAAAAAGGCAAAGGAGTCAGCTGAGTGACTTCAGCAGTTCATCTTCCACAGTGCTGCACAGGAACACTGCACTGCCATGGCGGATGGCAGCAAGTGGGGAGAGAACATGGGAGCAAAAAGGGGTTTGAGTGAAGCATTCTAGCGTGAAGAAATCATATGTGCAGATTACCTGGGAAACAGTTCCCTGTCAATATTTTTGTGACTCTTACATATAATTGCACATAGTCTAAAAAAGAAAAAGATAATTCTATGGGCAATGATTGAACAGTGGAATTATTGTTAGTTCCTGCTGCTCTTACATTCGGAAGTAGAGACATTAAGAAAACCTAGTTTATTCCTGGTTCTGCCATAAAGTTTCATTTATTACTGGGAAAAAAGCTGTTAAAGCTTCAGTTTTTTCCAAAGAGAAAAGTGGGGGTGGGGAGGGAGAGAAAGGTGATTCAACCTATTAGGTATTGGAAATAAGTTCTTCTTTTCAGTAAAGGACTTTGGGAATATTGGCTAATACAGTGGAGTGCATTTTACTGTTACAACTTTTTACTGTATTTGCTCCATGTGAATATTTTCTTCCTGTGAATCTGACCATAATAAAAAAAGGAATGAAACTGTTCCTACTTTTGTCCCTGTTTGTGGCCTTGTGCAGCATCGTTCCTAGGCTCTGAAAAGGCAGTGGGATGCCTGCCTTTCTGTAGATGCACAGATGTCTGCAGTGGAGGAACTAGGTGAGTAAATACATGGACAGTTTGGAAATGGTAATACCTCTGCTGTGCCTATTCCTCCACCTTCATCTCTTGCCCTTATATTTTATGTCAATAAAATACACTGGAGAGAAGTGTGATGAAGGAGTGATGTTGTTCCTCACAGTCTCTTCTTAGAGACTTTTATCTTAAATGATGTTCAGTGCCTTGTCATCTGCACATAATTAATGTTACAAATCTTCAATTTTTAACTTTTTCACTTCAAATGTTTAAGATTTTTGGTGTGATTATGTTTTTATGTTCTTATTTTAACTCTCAAAAGTTACATCAAAAGTACTGAACAAGACAGAGTCCTTTGCGTGAATTAAAACAGGTAGGACCTCGCTTTTATTCTCTTCCAAAGGAAATCCTAAAAGAGTAAAATCTCATTACAGTGTTAAAGTGTTTATTTTTGTAAACTTCAGAGAATTTAGAATGCTGTCAGAAAAGAAAAAAAAAAAAAAGGAAGAAATGTAATAAAGTTAAATCCCTAATACAAGGGAGAAAAGAGCCAACCAAACACATTCCCTGGAAAGGGTTGCATTTCCATTAGAATTCATAGCTCTTGTCAAGGGCTGCAAGTCTGGATACGTGAAGTCAAGAGAACAATGCTGATCTGTGCTTCCTGAAAAACTGCTTCTGGGACACCTCTGCCAGCGTCTTTCCATTTACAATTGTAAGAATCTAAGGTTGTAAGGATATCTAAAATGCACTAGCCATCCCTGTGTAAAGGCACTAAATATTTTTGGTGGTGTAGTTAACTGAACAGTCAATTCTTGCCTCTGCCAGCTGCTGTTGATTGCCACAGCACCTCTGGTTTAAAATTTCAAAACAGTGTGGAGAAACACTCACCAGTTCCTTTTGCCAGTGTGGTAACTGTCTTCATCCAAACTAGCTAGCAGAAGAGCTCTGCTCTGTTTAAAGGGCACAACCTACTTATGGAAAGAGCGGCTTCCAGCAGTCCTTCTCTGTGTATTCGTCTTTGCTTTTAGAACTGGAGACTTGGAGGTCCCTATGCCCAAAATCCTTTACAGATACTGGGGTTTAGCAAGCAGGGCAAATTGTTTCTTCTGGGTGCTCAAGCAGCCTGTGTAGCCTCTTGCATTCACCACTGCAAGCTGTTTGAGGAGAGGGAAAACTCACAAAGAGGTGCTACAGAAAGAATAGTTGTTAACAGTTTCCCCTCATTTCTGTGGGCCAAGTTTCTCCTGAGTAGCTGGCCTACATCTGAATTAAAGCCAAATGTATCTAAGTTTAGCTGGGTTCTTGTGATAGTAAAGACAGTGTTTTCCTGTAGGCAGGATGGGGCTGCTGGGGGCCTGTTGGTCCAAGCTGCCATTTGTGGATATTACTTACTTTAGACTGATTACAATTTCAGCAGAAACCCGACTTGGGAAACCACACAGTGTGCAGTTAATTGGAAACAGAACATGGCACAAGCTTCTTTTAAGTTTAGCAGTGGCCTTTGAATTTGTAAATAGAAAAGGCCTGTGACTCTGCAGTAAAAATGGTGGCTGCCCTAGTAAATTTCAAGAAGGAAACAGAGACGTTATTGTTTTCTCTCTCCCCATAATTTTCTTTTTGTTTCTCTCTTTGATCTAACAAAACTCTAGGATCGCTCCTTTAATCAAGGGGCAGTAGACAAAGCTTTGTCTGTCGGGCAATGTTTGTGTTGATACACACAGCTAAGCTTACAGGCTCTGTTTTTTCTTCCACCTTTTTATTCTATTTAGAAAAGCAAGACACTTTTCATATGACCTTTTTTAGGCTTATGATATCCTCTGTTTTAAAGGATGCCTCCCCCCACTTCCAAGAGTTTGTATCTAGGCAGATGACTTTCTTTCTGGCTTCAGGACTTTTCTTTCTGTTTTATTCACTGGTGGTTTTATGAGCACAGCACTTATGGTAATAGCTACAAAATTTTATATAGGAAACATAAATTTTACTTCTTAATTGTTATGTAACTGGGATTTCAGTAATTTCCTTAGCCTTTGTGTTACTTCTCCATTTTTCACTGTTCTTCTCTTTTCTGCTTGTACACAACTCCTTTTACTGCTCCTTAAAATGCCAGATGTGATCACAGTTGTGATCAACTATATTTTCAGAAGAGATTATATCAAATGTTTTATTTTTCACTAGTCAAATGGATACCTTTCAGATAAAGCAAGGATCATCTGATTCACTCTGGAAAGTACAGCTTTTCAAAATCATCTGTGGCTAAACTCCTACTCATTCAGCATCTCCTAGGTGACAGTAGCTGCACGTACTCCACGATAATTTAAAATAAAATATCCCATGGTTACAATCACTAGTTGAATTATGATGATGATAGCAGGGTTTGGTATCTGGCCCAAAAATCTGCAAGAGACCACTGGGATTGTGAACACTGTGTTTTTTAATGCAGTTCAAAGATCTATGTAAGACAGAATTTGAAGTACTAGGGGCAGTATTTTAAGTTAGGTTGTCTATCTTGACCAGCAAGCATCAGTGAAACAGGACTGGGAAAAAGACAGGAAAGAATAGTAAAAAATATCTCAGGATAAAGAAACAGTATTTTGAGTCTTTTGATGAATGTTTCTCGGTTAAAAAATCAAGTATTTCCAGAAGTAAGTGACTAACTGTGGTATGTTAAGATCCGGCTATTGTTACAGAGATGCCTCTGCCCAAATTAAGGTGCAAAAGAGACTACATGCTGAAAGTCAGTAGTAGGGTTTTATTTAACAGTAAGTGTGAGGGGGGAGAAAGAGAGAGAGAGATGGAAATAGGAAAGGGGTGGGGAGAGAGAGTGACAGAGAGACAGGTTAAGTAGAAAATATCTTATCTCCACTCTGTGGATCCTGGCAGCATCCTGTTGATCCTCTTCTCAGTGGTGAGAGTCCCACAAAACACAGAGTTCAGTGGATTAATACATGTTCAGGCTAGTTGGGAACACCCAGGTAACCCCCCTGAGGTGGAAGTTTGGCACCATCTCTTCCCGTAGACTCTGGATTGGTTGCATCACTTTGCATCATGTGCAGTCCTCTGGTGCAAGGCCTCAGGAATGAGTCGGTGGGTGTTTTGGGGGTCTTCTCAGCTGCCTCTCATGTGAATGTCCCATGGATGTGGCCTTCCCAGGGTGAGGGGTTCAACAACTGAGCCAGTTTGTGTAAGGGAGGGTGGGTGTTCCCTCTGACCCAGAAATTCTCCTCCTCCCACCCTGGCCTAGGGGGAGTGTGTGCAAACCTGGCCCCAGAAAATGAGTCTGTGGGCTGTGGTCTCTCCTATCCCAAAACCAGCCAGAGATGATTTTCAGGACAGCTACTGGGTTTGGCTTTCCTTGGGGATATATTCTTCTCCTTAGACTCAAGATAATTGGACAATAGTACCACCCTTATCTCAAGTTCCTGTTAGGTGGCTTAACTCACAGTCCAGTTCCAGTCAGGAGGCATATTCAGGCAGGGGGTGGGCTTTGGTGGTCACAGCTTGTTTATTCAATTTTCCATAATGGGCAAAGTTCTTCAAAAAAATTTTAAGCCATTAACCATAACATTTGAGTCTCTCACGTGGGAGGAAACAGAGTTATTGCCTTACTGCTGGTAGGTGGCATATAAATCTAAATGAAGCAGGTCATAGTAAAGCAAAAGACAGATTAAATTTGCATAAGCATGCAAACTGGTGGGTTGGATGACAAATAATGAAGTGATAGTGGCAGTGCAGAGGTGCTAGGACAGGCAGGGGAATAATGATCTCTCACAGCAGATGAGAGGTGACTGGAGCATAAGCATCGAGGGAAGATAAGCACTGTGCTCTGACAGAAGGCCTGTTCCCACGCCCAGCCTGCAGTTTCCTTCCCCAGCATTACTAACTGCTACTCTACTAAATTCTGCTTGGCATAAACAAAATAGAGGCTTGAGAGTGAGGGATGAAAGGTTTATAGTCTGTTTGAGAGCTGTGCTCAGGTTCTGTTCAAACACCTCCCCTGGGTCACATATTTGGCTTGCTGTTACCTATTGCACCTCCTTGAAACAAGGAAACACACTGTATTTTGTAATTTCAGATCAGAGTATGGAGGAAAACCCAAAATGCTTTAAAAAATGAAAATGCTTTGATTTTAACCTTTTGAAGATTTGAAAGAGCTTGTAATTTTGGATGTCTGGGCAAAATAGCATTGAGCATTATCCATTGCAGGGTTAATACAAATTTAAAAACACTGATGGAATGATGTTCTGACAGTTAGAAATTGTATGGGAGGAGTGTGTCAAACCTGTCCTGTCTCTACCTCCAGTCTATCCAAAGTCCTTAAATCCAGGGTAGAAGTGGGTTGTCAGATAGCCCTGCTCGATCTCTCCAGCAGCCTGTGATGAGCAGGGAGATGGGCTGGGAGCTGTGGTCTGCTCTTTCCCTCTCTGCTTCCTCATGGATTCATTTACCTGCCTAGACAGCTGCTCCCAGCTGTCTCCACCACAGCAGCAGCAGTGGGCAGGGGAGGCTGAGGGGAGCAGGCAGGGAGAGGGAGGAGGTTATAGAAGCAGAGGCATTGCCCGTGTGGGCTTGTTCACCTACACAGGAAAACAGGGACTCATGGTCCTTGTTACAGCTCTACATCCTATTTACAGAATGGAGGACATCTCTGGTGCCAGGCCTACTGGCTCCACACTGTTTTCACTCTCTGGGCTATATTTGAAGCAGATCAGCTTTTATAATCTTGCCTAGAGCACCCAGTTCTGCAGCTCCCTGCTGCATGGGGAACCCCTGAGAACCTCAATCCCTCCCCATGACCTCCACCTCTCCCACATTTCTTCATGGCAAATCCATGACCCTTTTTAACCCCATACTAGATGGCGGTGCTCTTCCTAGGAGAGCTCTGATGCTTCCTATCCATATGGCTGGGTAACTTGTCCAGACTCATGATTTATGTAGAGGTAACATGGACATCTGTGAAGCATTAGAGCCTTCACACATAACTCAGCTGATTGTGGGAATGGCCTGGTATAGATGGAGCGAGTTAGACTAGCCGCAGTTTTTTCTGTTGGTGTGATTGACTGTGATCAGGGGAAAAAGGTAACACTGTAATTAAGGAGACAATTTTTCTGTCAGGGTAAGGTGCAGTTCACTTAGGAAGGCTTTATGGCACAGCTAACTAGGAAATATGTTATGAGCAAAGACTTATAGTTTAAGTCACCAATATGCTTGGGTATGCCAGTACTCCAGATTATTTTTAAACAATCCTGAAGGAGTCACTAATATCTAACTCCAATGTCTACTCTCCAAAATAGGCTATAGAGTTATTTGCCTCATACAGGCCATCAGATGTTTTGTTATTTCATGTCATATGCAGCAGTGTGCTGAGAAAAGACTGAGAAAGGCATTTAGAACCACTTCTAGACTGCTGGTCGCATCAACAGTATGTGATGATAAGAGTTCACGTTTCCCTGGGCAGAGAAAAGGGAAGAAACTCTTCTTCCCTTATATACATTAAAGCTCTGGCAATTGCCTCTGATACACAGGATTAATCTCTCTCCCTGCATTTTGTGCAGTTCCTGACCCCAAAAGGAGGTTCTGAGAGATCTGTCTGAATGAGAACTTGTTAGTGTGATAGGCCTAGTTGGTGGACTTGCAGATTGTCTAAATGTGGAGCTGTAATGACAGTGTTGTATATTTTCAGTTGTGCCCAAGGAGGCATTTAGGTTCCCAGGGCATGTGGACTCATTCTGTGATGCAGCAGAGATGCATAAATTTTGTGTGCCTGGAAAAAAGTCTGATGTTGATGAATTAGTTTCATAGAATCATTTAGATTGGAAAAGACCTTGAAGATCATCACAATGGTTGATATATTTACGGGGGGGGGGGGAGTGAGCACAAAACTGGGTTTGTCACAAATCTTGTCTCTATTTGGAACAGAAATACTCTGGTTCACTGGGATTTACCGTGCACATTTGTACCTTGTATTTGCTGCCTAAAAAGACTATTTTCAGTCTGCCTCTGTTTCTTTAAAAATTGTGGCAGTTGTTCTGCTATACAGTTTCTTAATAGTGTTGTCACTAACACATCTCCTAGTGCCTTTTGTACTTTAAAAAGTTTAAAACCACATTGTCCTAGACCCTTCAAACTGAAGACAGTTTCATCCTCTCCTTTTATGACAGTGAGATGATGCTGAGAGATTTAAGGAGTGAGAGACAGGATATAAAAATGTGCTGGACACTGCTGTTTGCTGCAGACAGATTCAGACTCTGGTCCCTCTCTTGGTTGTTTATGCAGCAGTTTTAATGCAAAAGGCTCAAGAGCCACAGGATCAGGAATAAAAACCAACATGATTGATTCTTGCTCAGCTGTGGGCCACAATCACTGCAGGCAATGATGTCTCTTGTCATCCCTCTGATCTAGAGTTTGCATTCCTCTCAGCAGAGAAGCCCAGTTGCTGCAGTGCATGTCTTGCTTAATAAGTGAAGTCAAAATGTAGCAGCAACACAGTGTGCTGTGCAGGATTAAGCTCATATTGAGCTTTACTATGCTAGTTTTCCTTCAGCTGTAATTCTTACCAGCTTCCCCATTGACTGCTATGAGTTTCTCTGGCATCCCACATTGGGTCAGTGGTGTGGTGGATTGAGGTCATCACTGGAAACTTGGTGCAATGATTAGAGTGGCAGCTGTATCTGTTATTGTCTTACACAGCTCTCAGAGCTCTCCTCTGCTGTGTCCTTTCATAGCAGCTTCTCTTGCTGTGTCAGGTTTGCGGTGAGCGATATTGCTAATCTGCCAGGCTGGGCCCCTGCATGCAGGATGCTTCCTCCTTGCTGACAGCTTGCCTAGGAGGGATTTTGTGCTGCAGACCTTGGAAAAAAATTAGAAAAAACAGAAGAGATAAATGTTGCCCTTCCTCTTTTGTCCATGTGTGAAAATGAGCATTTGGGATTCTGCCTCTGCTGCCACACAAAAGAGCCTTTCTCTCTGCCTATCCCCAGGCTGAGTTTCCTCACTGGTCCTACTGTTCTTCTCTCTGGATACCATTCAAGGGACAAGTTAGAGTAACTAAATGTCCTCTGCTGTTCAGAGGGGTCATTGCATCTTACATAAAATACACTATCTCTTTAAAACCTTAACCAATCCATCAAAGTCATTATTCTGTGTAACACTGAGGGGTTTTTTCTGCATTTGAATAGTTTTAACAATGCTTAGAGGGTATTGTATACTACTGTACACATGCATTATCTTTCTTCCTAAATACATATAAAATATCCTTGAACCTTAAGTAGAATAGCTGCTGTGTCAGCAGATGCTTGTGCTTAGCTTAACAATTTGTGCTGGCATAGTCTTACTGCTGAAATGCTGTACCCAGGTGAGACAATTGAGAACAGGTCTTTTTTTACTGTAATTAAATCAAATTTCACCTGTGGGGTTCAGTGAGATTATTCTGTGTGGAAACTAAGCATATGTCAGTGCCACATTGGTGCCATATTTGCAGACAAGCACAGAAAGAGAAATACCTCAGGGAGAAAATCTCATTCAATGACTGGTAGATGTATTAAAAACGTGTGTTTTCTTGAGGACTTTGCTCTAACAGGTTAGAACTGAATGAAATGCCTTAGCTTTACCTTTTTTCTCTTTCAGAAGAAAAGGAGCTTTGAAAATGTTTAGGAAATTGCAGGATGGTGTTGGAGAAGCTGACTCCAATGCTGTCAAAGGGAGGTAGCACAAAGATGGCAAATAAAAAAACACAGAAAAACTGGAAGGTGCAGCAACAAGAGGATGTGAAATCTCTTAACCAGGGAGTGTAGTATGTCCAAAACTGTAACAAAAGGTGTGAATATTTTGGTAGATGCAGGGCTTGCTTTTTCTACCTTAGGCTGTGACTGAGTTATGCAGTTTTCAGGGAGACACACCTGAGACTGCATTATGTTGTACATGACGTTCCAGGTGGGCAGCAAGTAACTCATATGACCCCTTTGGCTTTCAGGTGCCCAAGGTGAGCTCAAGCTGTTGATCTGAACATGTCATTCCTCTGAAACACTTTGTTCTGGCAGTCTCAGGGAAGAAAATTCTAATTCAACGTTACTCTTCTCCTGGACTTAATGAAAGGCTGGTTTTCTTTCCATGCCATTCCCAGACTGCTTAGGCAATGCGATGCTTGAAATAAGCTTTATGGGTTTTGTTTACTTTTGTTTTGTTATGGGTTTGTTTTGTTTTGTGATTTTTTAATGCAATGTAGTCTGTTTCATCTCTTCTTTCTGGACAAGGCCCTGCACACTATGTGTTCCTGGTTTAGTCATTTGGTCTGTGTCATGTTGCTCCCTGCCTTGTAGTAACAAATGTATGGGTTTTCTCCTGCTTCCTCCACAGATTTTACCTTCTGTGTCACCCACATGGAGGCTGGGTGTGTCTTTTCTCCCATATGCCATGGCTGGCAATAAAACTGAGCTTCATGAGAACAAGGAGGAGTTTGCTCTTCAGAAGTGCTTTATCACACAATGTGTCTCAGTACACATGTTTTTCTGAGGATGAAGTCATGCAGATGTTGCAAAAAGCCTGCAGTACAGCAAGAAAACTGTGGGCTATTCCTAAGTGGAGAAAACAAGCAAGGCATTCCCCTCACACTTTGAGCAAAAGTAATGAATGACCCTAAATGCTTCTCTTGTGGATGTGAAATTAAGTGTGAAATGGAGGTAGGGTGCATCTGGCCGGGTGACAGAATCCCATCAAGTCCCACAGGATAGTATTGGAAAGCAAAGGATATTGGGTTACTGTGTGAGTCTGTTATGTACCAAAGAGAAATCTGCCATTTAGGTAAAAGTCTGAACAGGAGCATTATTTGTAAAATGAGGATTAATTGCATGGGTGAGACTGGCTGAAATACTGCACTTACTTTCAGGCATTGTCCTTGACTGGAAATGTGGACTCAGTGGAAAGAGTTCACAGGGCAGCAACATGAGTTTTGGGAAATAAAGAGTTTCAGAGCACTGGCTTTGTTTGATTTAGAAAATGAAACTCTGAGTGGGGAACATGAAAAGTCTTTCATTCTGTGGAAGGGCACTATTAATGACTGGCTGATCTCTTTGCTTGTTTAGGAAGTGCAGAAAGAAATCAGATTAATTTTTGCTTACTCTCCAGCTAGAAATGTTCAGGCTGGATACTATGAAAAATTTGTTAAGGCAGTAATATTCCTATTAATCTACCTAAAGTTGCACAACATCCTTATTTTTTTATTAGTTTATTAATAAAAATCTCAATGCCTGAAATGCATTACTCTGTATTTTGTAAGTTCTTGAAGTGTCTTTTGGCCATACAGTACTATCGAGTAATTTCAAGATAAATTGAACAAAGATGCTGTGTTTCTAACAAGATATGGTTCTAATTATCTTGAGAGCACTGAGAGCTTATGGGCTCACCCTCTCACATGTAATCTCATGTTGAGCTTTGGAGACAGCTCAGCAAGCTGTAGTCTAATAAAACATAGGAGAAAAGTAACTTGGAGAATGAAAAACCCTCAAAGAGATAACATAAACATGGAAAATGACTGACTGATTGATTGATTGATTAAATGATTCATGAAACGGGTGTGAGGAGAAGGAACAATTCATGATGGCATGTGAGAAAGTGACCTTGGCAAAACTAAGCATGCAGGTGACAAAGGAATATCTGGCACAGAGCTGTACAAGAGCCATGTGAAAGGGGGAGAGTGGGCAGATTTAAAGCAGTGGCAGATGAAGTGTAGGAGGCAGCAAAGAAAAGCTGCCACATACACGAGGATGAAGTAATAGATCTCCTTCCCCCTTACTTATATTACTGGATGGGGGGAGAGTCTGTTTTGAAAGCACTGCAAAACAGAGAGATGGCATTTTTCAGTGTGAACCTACTCTGCACAGCTCCTGAAGAAGACTTAGCAGCCATCAGAAACTAGTGGCTCTTCCACACCTGCCTGTTCAGAAGCAGTTTCCTATTTTGGTCACCGCAAACATTCAGTGTTATCTGTACCTCATGTTCCTTCTCCTGTGCCAGTGTGTGTGAACATAAACAAGCCTTGTCTGTTTTAGTTTCTTTGCCCCAGTCAAACACTGAATTTACACTTTAATGATTCCTTTCCTTCATTTGAATTTTGTCAGTTCTCTTATGGTATGCTGTTCTCCCCTGCTGCAATTACAGGCTTCCAAGATGGTTGGTGACCCTGCCATAATATGCACAAGCTGCTTCACCTCCATACTGCTCCTGTGGTACTTCTCTCCGCCCTGCCCTCACTCCAATACTGCTTAGCAGTTTTCATTATCATCAACTGCTCAATTTTAAGTCTACCAGATTCTGGTATTACTAGATAGAGAGATAAACACACACACATACACATGTACGTACATACATATATATGTATATATACTATTAAAATTAGCAGAGTTATGACTATCATGATTGATCCCTAGAACTACTGGCATCCCTAGAACTACTTTATACTGCACTATAAAGCTATCTTACTTAGCAGAACAGAAGGACTGTGTCCAGACCGCCACAGACAATGATGCCTTGCTCAGGCTGAATCCTGCCTGTACTCAGGAATTGTTTGGGAAAGTTCCATGTCTTATGGTCCAAAAGAGGGGAATTCCAATACTGTTACAGTATTAGTGACTGAATTACCATGCCTGGGAATCTCCTGTTAGGTTGATGAGTAGCCAGTGTGTTCTGCCTTCCGAAGCTGCCTTTGACAAAGCCTGCCACTCCAGGGTCTGATCCAGGCAGACATAAACAGGATAACAACTCAGCCAGCCTCAGCTTGGCTGTTACCCATTTTGGCATGAACAAGTCTAGGTTGTCTTCACCCACCCGAGGGCTGGTGCCCATCACTGCACTTGCTGGTGTGCAGAGATGGTATGCAAAAATAAAGTTATTTTACAAATCTGATGAATCTGAGAAAAAATCTCATGTTCTTACTCAGAAGGCTACTGCATGTGCTGTTAAACACAAAGCTAAGAATAATGTCTCCTTGAGAAGCAGATTCAGGGGCTGTTTTTGCACACCTCTAAGACGTCTGCCACTTTGGCACCTATGTCTGAACTACTTACCCTAGGAGGACAAATTTTACTTTGGAATGGGATGAATTGCATTTGTGGGGAGGCTTTCTCCGCTGACAGTAAAGGCAGTCCATGGTAATGTGTTCAGGTACAACTATAGGTGGGGATAAGCTATCCAGTTATGTAAAAATCTTCTGAATTTTATTGGTTAAATACAGGAAAGTTTTTTTTTTTTCCTTTTAAGCATGTTGGGTTTAAGGATTAGGTAGCCAAGAATTTGTGTGGTAGAGGGTCTGTGCTTTCCTCTTCTGGTGTAGGTGCTAGTAGAATTTAAGTACCGTTCTGAACTAAATTACAAATTCAGCTCAAACTCTTAAACACCCTTGGGGTTCTGATATTTCTGATCACTTTTTGCCCTTTTTATAATAATTCTCCTCTGGAAATGCAGCTTCTCAGGGTGAACCTGACATTGTGAGCTGAGAACTTCTTGCCTTGGGGCCCCATCTAGTGGGTAGTGGCTTCTACTGAGCTGTAACAAGGGCAACTTTATTTGTGTTGCTGGGAAATGAAAGGCAGGAAAAGGAGATGATATGAAAACTCCCTACAGAGCTTAATAATCACAAATGAAATAATTGTTTGCTCATTCTTGTCCCGCTGTCATTTTTTTACTTTCTGTCTAACAAAGACAATGTTACTTTGCATTTCGTGCTGAAAGATTTTCATAACATGGTGGAAGCATACCCAAATCATGGGGGAAAAAGGAAAAAAAAAAGAAAGAAAAAAAGAAAAAAAAACGATAAGAGGAGAGAAGAGAAGAAAAATCATCAATTTCTTCTCTGTACCCCTGCATTTCTTTTATTACTGGAATGGCTGCATTATTTCACTGAGTGTGCTGCAGTCATTGGTAAGTGGCACAAGGATATGAGTACTACTCTGTGAAGTTATTCATAAGTTGAGAGGCTTCTTAGGTAAACTTGAAAACAGGAAACATTCCAGCCACACTAAAAGGTCTGTCAGACCTTTAAAATCTGTCAAACATTTAAAATCTGTATTTTGTCTTGACAGAAATGCTTATATGCCGGATGCTACAAAGGTAAACATGTTCAGGCAGGAACTGTTTGTTATATGTATGAATTAGGAAAAAAAAGTCTTGATAAATGAAAAAAGTTTTATGGCTATATCCAAGTTACTTTTACAAATGACATTTTTCTAATTCATCTGTCAAATGAATTTAGTGAGCCAAATTTGGATTTCAGTTGCACTTAAGTCATTCAGAGTAACCCAAGGCAGAAAGATGAATAACTAGACAAAACATATGGCCAGAGCTGTCTAATATTTTGACTTTTCAAAATAAAAATAAAAAGAAAGAAGGAAATATCTAAACTATCTGTTAAGGATAAAGCTGTTTCTCTCTGGCAAATGTACTTTACAGAACTAGCTGTTTTGAAGACATTGTCTGTAATATAGCTGGTAGTCTTTCAGTTTAAGACGAACCCTGATGAAAACACTTTCTGAAGTGTTTCTGTGCTATCTGTATCTTCAGAGAGCATCATAAGGGATGGAGACTGGGTACTCCTGCATTTGTGTAACAGAGTTATTTCACAAAAAAAGATATTTTATAATGGATAGGCTGATTATTTTTATTAAGCTGCTTAGTGAGGTTAGTTAAAAACTATGCATGAAACTCCCAAGGTAGAGATTTTGAAAGATAAATGAGAGTCTGGCTAAAATAAAAAGACCATGGTTGAGAAAGAAGCCTTTTCGTACTTTGTCTGTTGACCTTGAACATCTCTTTGTCTTAGTTATGTTTTCTTGTCCTATTCTTTTTCTTTTTAAATTTAGCATGTGTGTGGGAAAAAAACAAATGAAGTAGCTGTCCATGCCCTGAAAATCTGGCTCTTCAGTTTGCTATTTATAAATGAGGAAGAGTTTTAAAAGACAATGTGTGAGTTTTAGTTTGAAAGAGTGATTGACAAATTATTTCTCCTTTTATTCTTACTGACATAATATTTTTTGTATTATTTTCTATCTGTTTTCATCCTCTTTCTTTTGGTCTTTAGCTTCTATAAGCAAAGTCCTTTTAACAACACACTTACATTTCCCTATTTTGATAGCCTAGGTTAGTTTTATGATGTCTCAGGAGTCATGTGGTGAGTGGGCAAGATCTTTAGCTGTGCAAATCCTGGAGTAGCTCTAAATTATTTTTTTTTCCTTCACTGTGTTTCTCAGCCTGTAGGGACTAAAACAGTTTCTGAAATAAATGATCCTGGAAAAAGTTACCTTCAGAATAAATTATCTGAAGCACAGTGCTAGAGTTACAGCAGCTGGAATGGTCCCGTAAGTCCCATTACACTGACCAACAATTGACCTAGCTCAGCTCCCCAGGAAAGGCATGAAGGTCTGACAGAGGTGAATGCTGATAAGACTTTTAGGAAATAGATCTTATTTGTAAGAGAAACTTTCCTGGGCATCACTAAAAAGAGCCTGGCTCTGTCTTCTTTATACCCTCCTTTTAGGTATCTATACACATTCATACAATCCCCTGAGATTTCTTTTCTACAGGATGAACAGCCAAGCTTTCTTATCCTCTCCCTGTATATCAGTTGCTCTAATCCCTTAATCATCATCATGGTATATTGGTGTAAATGCTTATGTATGCAAATTTTGATAATGCACATAACAATTATTCCACGTATGGTAAATGAAATACTAGTTGTTAGTCTTGTAAATGGTGGCCAGAATTATCAAGTCATGAAACTCCCTTGAATGTTTTAAAGAAATATGAGGTGATTCTGGATATTATTAATTTTAAACTACTTTTAGGTGGCAGCTGTCTTTGGATAGCTGCTATTTAAGTTATTTCCTGGAGGAAGTTGTTGATCTTTGGTGTTGATCTTTAGCTATAATGTATCTACCTAAAAAGATATCATCATACTTGGTTCCTCTTCAGATGTCTTTCACACACAGTGATTTATCTTTCCTCCTTACTTGGTTGCTGTTCTCTATTCTTTTATTTCAACAGATTACATTCACCAAGAAAATGTTCATTAGCTTCTGGAATGCAGATAAATTCTTTGACCTTTTCCTCCTTGAGATCCCTGGTGCATATTTCCTAAGTGTTGTCTTAACATAAGAATGACTTTATTATACCAGGCCTAGAGGTACCTTTGGTGTCTTTGCCCTGTCTACAGCAAATAGCAGGTGCCTAGGAAAGATTTAAAGACCAAAGCAAATATATGTGTTGTGCTGCTCTCCAGAGTAGTTTACATCCTCTTACCCAATTTCAGGTCAAGTCCTCTGTGGGAGGAATATAGCACCTCTGCAGCTGTGAATTCAGAAAAGTGGAGGGCTGCTTTCAGAAGCAGAATTAACCCACGATGTTCCAAATGCCTGTGAGTTCAATCAGCAGGAGGTTTGACTGGCTGTAGAGAGACCCATCAGAAGACTGATGGATGTCATGATTAGTTATGTTGGTAAGTTTTGTTACCCTGCTTATTATGTGTCTGAGTGGTGAGAGATGGTGGCACTGTCATCCTGGTCATCATCTCATCCCCTGGGCTGGCACTAATAATGGGACGTCTGGACATCTCCCTTTTCTTTCTTCTTGAGGATTATTAAGGGAGGTATGGGGAGGAGGTGGAATAGCAAAAAATAATGAATAAGGCACAGAGAAAATCAGAAGTCAAACTATTGAGACAACTGCTCTGTATTAGCTGAGACTGGAGCTTTAGTGGACTATTTCTATGTGGTTGTCATGAGGAACAATTGTTTCCCAGGCTATGTGACACATGAGCAAATTCCTGTCATACTTCCCTTAGAAATGGAGTAACACTGCGTGTATGTTCCTTTCTGCTATTAGAGAGATTGCATCTATAGTGGTCTGTTCTCTTTTCAGTGCCATTTTTTTTTCAGCTGAAAATGGAGGCAGGATTTCTGTTCCAGATGTATTGTACATGAGTTTGAAGTGTGTGATTGATCAAAAGTGCACAGAAAGCCAGCCATCATTTTTTGTTGCCCATCTAAACTCACTAAGTCCAGAACAGGGCAATTACTTTCCCTTACACAGGCTTCTATTTGCTGGCTTCTTTCATGATTCCTGCAAAGACACGATCTTTCAAGCTGTCAGCCAGTCCCTTCACCAGCAGCTATCACAATCAGTACGATACTCTTTACATTTTTACACCAATTCTACATAGGATTGAGCAGAAACAAATATCTACAAAGGATATTTGTCTTCTTATAGGCACAAAGTTGAAGTTCAAGTCGAAGCTTTTATATTACAGTATAGGAATGTAATGCTGTTTGCTCAATTAGCATTTCCCAGAAAACTTCTGAAAAGATCATAATCCTAAGGTGTCCTTTTGGTAAGGTTCCTTTTTTTACACATTTCCTCTTTCTGGAATATTAATTTTTTTTGTAACAGAATCACGGAATCAGAGAATGGGTCAGGCTGGAAAGGACCACAGTGGATCATCTGGTCCAAGCTCCCTGCTCAAGCAGGACCATCCTAGAGCACATGGCACAGGATTGTGTAAAGATGGTTCTTGAATATCTCCAGTGAGGGAGACTTCACAGCCTCTCTGGGCAATCTGTTCCAGTGCTCGGTCACCCCCACAGGAAAGAAATTCTTCCTCATGTTCCCATGGAACTTCCTGTGGATCAGTTTCTGCCTGTTGCTTCCTGTCCTACTGCTTGGCACCACTGAGAAGAGCCTGGAAACCTCCTCTGACACCCTCCCTTCAGATACCTGTAGTCATCTCAGTCATCTCTTCTCGAGGCTGAACAGGCCCAGCTCCCTCAGCCTTTTCTTGTACAAGATGTTCCAGACACTTAATCATTTTCATGGCCCTCTGCTGGATCTGCTCCCGGGGCTGCATGGTTCTCTTGTCCTGAAGAGCCCAGATTTGGACACTGCACTCCAGACATGGCCTCACCAGTGCTGAGCACAGGGGCAGGATCACCTGCCTCGACCTGCTGGCAGTGCTCTTCCTAATACACCCCAGGATATTATTGGCCTTCTTGGCCAGAAAGACACACTGCTGGCAAGTTCATACTGCTTCTCTGAAATGAAATACTGCATGGAAGGTAATGATAGACAAATTTCAAGTCTAGAAAAAGCAGCACAATTCTTTTACACTAAATATAATAAAAAGTTGGAGAAAGGTACAAAGCACACTGCTGGTAAGGTATCACCACAAAATATTTCTTCCATTGCTTAATGTTTATCATGATCTATGTCTGTCTCTCATCTCTGGCTATCCATTATTATGTCAATACATAGCTCCAATTTCCTTCTTACTTCATTGCCTGCTTGCTATATCTTCAAAGAATCATTCTCTTTTTTCCCACATCTGGAAAATTACAATTATATAAACATCTAAAACCCAAACTTGTTTTAATTCTTTGATTACAGAAGTCCTGACTGCTTTGTGCTAGTAGGCTGCACTGCCAGCATACAGTCAGAAACCAATATTCTGGTCTAGCAATTGCACTGCAATAGCAGTGGGAAGGTGAAGTTTGAGGGTTAGTATGTAAGCACCTTCAGAGGAAGAAAATACAGTGTTTTTTTTAAATCTGAGAAGACAGCGAAAACTACTGTGTGGAAGGTAATGCTATGATGCCTTTTCCTGGTCTTAAAATCAAGAGTCAATGATGGTTAGAAGGGGAAAAGGGATTTTACCTTGGGATTTATTTTAAGGATCCTTAGGTGCACATGTCCAGGTCATATGCACTGAAATGCACACCACAATGCTCACCTCCAAAAGATCTGGTATATCATTATAGGTTTTACTAATTAGCATATCTATCAAAAGATTCCCCAATGAGAGGCTTGAATGACACCACCCCCCCCCCCCCACCCCCCCCCCCCCCCCCCTCCCCAAGGAGCCTTCCCCTGGATGGTTCTATCTTAGTTTACAGAATGTGTTCTGGAGAGGATTTTGGGGTCTGGGGCACACTGATCCCTAACTACGAAGCTTCTAAAATGTTTAGTCTCTGAGCTTGACAAACAAATCCAAGAATGTAGGCAAAAAGCACTAAGAATATAGAAGCTGTAAAAAGGTATAACAGGGGTATAAAAGAAAAGGCAAAAAATCTTCATGGCATCATTAGGCAAATTTCAACTCTAGAAGAAAAGGCACATTTTTTTACACTAAACAAAATTAAGAGTTGGAGAAAAGTGTGAGAGATAAGTAAGAATTAATCCCTGGATATATCCAAACTAAGACATATTTCCTTTTACAATACAAGTACTTCAGCCAGCTGGTGTTTTCACCATATGTTTTATCAATTGCATGGTGTCACTGCACAAAAGGAGCCAATGCAACTGAATAGATGCTGAGGTATAAATAAGACAATGGTGATTATCATACTCTGGCCTCAAACTATGTGTTTCCAGTCAAGAGTTCCCACGCATTAGAAATTCCAGGCAGCTGATTGGGGTCCCTTTTTCAGGGAAAGAACAACGATTTGTCACTCACTGAGATGTCCTAGGCAACCCCAATGGTTTCTGTGATGCGATGTTGCTGATGTTGTCCTGCCGTAAATACCCAGACATCTTGACAACCACACTCAGCTCAGGATCTTTTCGTCTCCTGCACTGCTGCAGTATTTGTGTCACTTGGGAAACACTGCCAGTGGATAGGATTGGGTACAAGTGTAATCAGAAAGGCCACGGAGGCAGGGAAGGAGGACAGCTGTCCTAAGCATTCAAAGCTTTACATTCTGTGCCGTTCTGATGTGACGTGAGCCTCGAGATATTTATTAAGCTGGACGAAAGCCTGCTTTGGTCTTGCAGCTCTCTGAATCTGCCTACCTTTTATTTAGGATATGTTACAGTAGATACCAGAGTGGTACCTAATGCTGCCTAACTGCAGTAGAAAATCAGAATAAAAGAAACAGGTGGTGCAAAAATTTTACTGCCATCTCAAGTTATCTGTATCTGGAACACATAACTATCTCAGATTAAAGTTAAGAATAATAGAAAAATTGTTTGATTCAGATATCAGTAAGATAGAAATCAAAACATATGTACTTATACCTCTAAGTTTTTCAATCAGTAATACAAACATTACCTTGTGATTAAAATACAGTTGCAGAGGAATACACAGGCCAGTATGTGAAACGAGATATAGGCTAGATGAATTAGGGAAAAAAACCCCTCAAAACTAATTAAGAATAACTTTTCTAAGTTGTGTTTTAATGTGAACAGTGTTTGTGTGGGGAATCCTATAGTTTTTATTTGGGTAAAAGCACCCCTCGAAATGAGTGTTGATGCTATTTCAAATGAGTCAAGGACACTAGTGGATGACTGATTTAGTGACAACTGAATGGCAAAGAGTGAGAAGATTAAATAATCAGTTAAATGGCATGGACAAAGATTTCAGCAAAACCTCCCCATTAGGAATAGTCACAGATGTACAGGAGGAACAGTAGCAGGAATGGAGAGAACTGTTGACCTCCAAATGTGGCTTGATCTGAAGCACCAGAATATGGACAGAAACAGTAGATGGAAATTGGGATGGAATAATCAAGTAGGTCTCTTCGGTATGTCTTCTGTAATGAAATACTGCTTTGTTTTTTATGCACTATGGCATTGCTCTTGAAGACCTAGAGAAGAAACTACTGAGCAGTTGAAGAATCAGCATAGTTTATTAACACTTCTGCTAAATAGTGGTTTCTTCCTTTGCTCTTACTAAAAATATGAAAATCTATCAAAACAGTGTAAATTTGGGGCCTGCCTGAGACCACGAGTCTTAGCACACTTCTTGTTATATCTACCGATGGTAAACTCATTCCTTTTGCTTATAGCAACTAGGGAATCAAAGATATGCAACATTAGTGAGGAACAGGAATTAAGGGGTCCGGCTGATATAACTCCTTAAGAAAATTGTGCCTGATCTGCATTTGCAATAGTTCTTGCCCATTTACAGTGAAATCTTGTCAGATCTTCATTCCTTGGAGCTGTTGTGGATGTAAGTAATTTAGTTCTGAAATTAAAAAAATATAATTTTTCTACCTGCTTCCAGGAGTATACTCAAAGCTCATTGTTCTAGAGTACAGTAGTGATCATAGATGTCAGGCAGTATATCATGTGGCATGGGATATACACGGCATAGCTATGTGCTTTCAGTGACATGAACTGTTGGATATGCCATAAAAAGTTCAATGACCTTGAATAGAGGGATGTGCCTGAACTTGATACCAATTGAGGTTTTCACGTCAGCTCTCACGTTGGACTCATCATGCAGGCGCTGCCATGTGATCTGTTATGTATTCCTTTCCTTCTCCTTTTCCTCTGTGAAACAGGAGCAGATAATTTCCACATTATCTGTGTGAGGATATGTGGAGTGAGAGATGATTTTACCTGGAGGTGTTGGGATGGGGTGAATGAAGATCCTGAGTGCTGGACCAGGGGTGTGAGAATAAGTAGACCTGCATAAAGTGATGAAGAAATGTTTAGGGGAAGGAATTGGACAAACAAAGAGAGGATCACCTAGAAAGGGCTATAAAATGGGCTGACTGCTTATAAAGTATGCTTATCTGACTGAGCCCTGTGCCTGATCACCACAGTCTCTCCTGTCTTTGTTCGAACCGGTCTTAACTATGTATCTCTGTCATCTCACTCTTCATCCATATGTGTGAGTACTGCATGGACATACTGCCAGGTACTGAGGGGACTGGGTGCCAGCTATTGGTGTCAGACTGGGGGTTTTAGGTGCCTTTACACTCTACATGTAGCTATCTAGGGGGACCCACGGGTGTGGGGTGCCTGCAAGGTCACCCATCATGAGAGTGTTGTTGGCAGCAAGCACTGATGCAGAGAGAGAGCAGGCAACTAGACAGAAAATATGTGTGTGCTTGTGAACCTGGAGGGTGTCATGTGTGTGCCTTCACCAGTGACCTTCAGCTTCTGCCAGCCCAAGAGGAGAAGGGGACAGAACCAGAGTCAGTTCCAGTCAGACATACAAACTCATAGAGGTTATGAACACAAGAAAACTTATTTTTTCCCCACTGTGAGAGTACCCAAGAGCTGGCCCAGGTTGCCCAGAGAATTAGTGTATTCTTGTCATGGTTTAACCCCAGCCAGCAGCCAAACCCCCACAGCAGCTTGTTCACTCCCACCAGGGGCATCAGGGAGGGAATAGGAAGGGTAAAACATAGAGAACTCCTGAGCTGAGATACAGACAGTTTAACAGGAAATGCAAAAGCTTCAAACACAAGCGAAGAAAACCAAGGAATTAATTCACTGCTTCCCAAGGGCAGGCAGGTGTTCAGCCATCTCCAGGAGAGCAGGGCCCCATCACACTAAACAGTTACTTGGTAAGACAAGCATCATTACTCCAAATGTCCCCCCTTTCCTCCTTCCCCCAATTTTATATACTGAGCATGATGTCATAGGGTCTGGAACATCCCCTTGGTCAATTTAGGTCACCTGTCCCAGCTGTGTCTCCTCCCAACCTCCCATGCACCCCCAGTTCCCTCACCAGCATGGCAGCATGGAAAGCAGAAAATGCCTTGGCTCTGTGTAAGCCCTGCTCAGCAATAACAAAAACATCCATTATCAATCCTGTGCTCAGAAAAAATCCAAATCACAGCTCCATACTAGCCACTATGAAGAAAATTAACTCTACCAGAGCCAAAACCAGCACAAGTCTTCATTTTTGGAAATATTCAAAATCTGGACATGGTCCTGGACAGCCAGCTCTAGCAGCCTTGTTTGAGAAATGGTCTGGATAAGATGACCTTCAGAGTTCCCTTTCAACCTCAAACATTCTGTGATTCTGTGCCTCAGTTGTCTGTGCTTGTCTGATGCAAATCCTGTATGTAAATGCTCTTACAAGATGCAACCCCCACAGCTGATAGCTACTGAAGCCTGAACACATTAAAATAGGCTTTGAATGGTGCTGTTCAATGATGGATTCAGGACTGCAGCTGTCTTGCCTTCATTTACAAGTGTGGTGAAACCTCTGGACCACACCACTGCAGTGTTAGTTCCTGTCTCTGCCTTCTTACAGCCTGTGGTTCTCTCCAGATTTAATGTGCTATTGATGATACTGGAGTTAATTGATAAAGATAACTGTTGCTGCAGCAGGTATCTGCCAAGTGTATTGTGTGACACTGGAATAAATATACCAAGATAAGACAAGCATCTTTATGGTCCTTGTCTTTGCACAGGTCTCATTGTAAAGGTAAATGAAGAGATGCCACTGAGCTGATATTAAATCAAGAAGGATATGAATCTGAGCTTTCCTGAGTCAGCAAAACCTTAGCACTGACTCTACACTCTACAGTGGCTTCTTAGACAGCAGAGGAACACATTACTGTTTAGATATCTTAAAAAATAATTGACTTGCTGTAACTCAGTGAATTGTAACTCAGTGGTGTGTTTGTCTTCTTAGATACAAATGAGGATGCTTACTAAGAGATTCACTTTATCTTCTGTTGCAGGAAAAAAATTCCAACATTTTCTATGCTCAGGTATTTTAATGTTTGTTCAAGGTCTTATGCTAAAATTGTTTGATGTTCTGGATGCAGTTCAGTCTACCTCTGAAGAATTGCTGATTGAAAATCCTTGTCTGGCTGTTTAAAATATCTTCCAGCAAATGGGGGAGGGTTTGTTGTTGTTGTTGTTTTGTTTTGTTTTGTTTTCTGTCAGCTGCAATTGTCCTCTCTCCTGGGACTTGTTCAGCCTTCCCTTAGTTGGAAGTGTACTTTCCTCCTCCTCCAAATTACTTGACTGGTCTCATCTCCACACAGACTAGTCTCATTTCTGGGAAGGGTGGTTTTAGCTTTTGGCAGTTTTCAGCTGCATGTAGCCAGCCTTAAATTACTTGCAAGTTGGGCATTGAACAAGAAAGTTAGGAAGTTCTAGTAGAAGAAGAGTAAATGCATCGAGAAAAAAAAAAGAAAAGAAGCAGAAAAGAGGAGGTAGAGAGAGAAGTGCATAGGCTTCTTAGAAGTCAGTATGGGTTTGTTCTTTCCCCACCTGAAAGAGGCAGTAAGGTGTATTTCCCTTGGGGATTTGTGCTCAGCTGCACATTTACAGTGCTGTCAGCAGTCAAGTGCATCTGTTACTACTCTCTTCCTACCTAATCTTCATGGGCAGGTGCACTCCCTCCGAAACTGTTTTGAGTTCAGTCCTTCAGGTGGTGGTATTCTCTTCTGAATGAGACACATTCTATTGGTTCATAGGTGGAGCCCATACCTGGCAATCCTGAACTTCTGACCAAAGGCACTAACTGAGGAAAGAACATAATTTATTTTTAATGTGGTTGAATTTGCATGCACTGTTTTGTCATTCATTTGTAATGCCAAGGGAGATGCTGGGACCTGGGTAACTGTGAAGAGAGGCTGTTCTAAGATCACTAGTGCACAGTATCCATCGTTCTAGCATGGCTTTAGAAACTTCACCATAGGGCTGTATGAATGATTAGGACTGCTGCAGAGATGAGGAAGCTCATTGCTAGTTACCAGCATTTTAATTTATATGAAGCTGTAAATATGCAACAAGCATTTGAAGAAACCAAGAGTTAACATATTAACAAAGCTGGGCTTCAGAAGCTGCCATACAAAGATGCATTCGGTTTTCTTGTAACTGGAGAAAGATAAAAGCACAAGGCTGCTATTAAGGTGCCCTTATAGGCTAAAAACATACTTCTTCTAACACCAGTGAATTCCATTTCATTACTGTTTTGATGTTTAATCCAATGACTACAAAGCTATCACATCTTTTTCCTGAGCTCCGTTTCAGTTCTTTGTCCTCCTCTTTGCTGGAGTAGTTGAGCCATTACTAAGGCCTGTATCTATTAAGCAACTCACATCAAGAGACTGGCATAAGATACAGAAGTAATTCTAAAATACCAAATTCACAAAAGGATTTTAACACATGCTTAGTTTTAAGTGCTTGAATAATCCTTTTGATACCTTGTTAAATCTCTGCTTTAGAAAAGTTCTTAGGGAAGATCTTCTATTTTGGAAGTGGAGGGATCAGGAGAAGGCACCTTCTGTGTTAGGGAGGAAGTAGGAATATATTGTAAATTATTTAATAGTTAAAATGCTGGATAATTTTTGGTGCTCTGCTGTCTAAATTCCACCACCAGTGAATAACACAATATTGCAGTTTTCCCTTCTATCCTATTTTGTAGTATCTATGAAGGGAAGAATTTATTTATTGCCTTTCTTAGACACAGCCTGGGACTGGCCCCCCTAAATGGCTTGGTCTTGCCTTTGGCATTTTTCCCACAGTCCTTAGGATGCACTTCCATATTTTTGTCATTCAGCCACACCCTGAAGAAAACTCAAAATAGAAGAGTGCTCAAGTGTAAAGGCAGACAGCAGGCTATAAATGCCTCCATTTCTGTAGAGATAATAAATATAGAACAAGAAATGAAAAGCAGAGTGTAGTGAGAACTTTAAAGTTTTCCTGAAAAATGACCTTTTCCCTCCCACAGGAAAATTCAGTAGGAGAGAAGAGATGGCACAGGGTAAGTAAAGTAGGTTTGCTCTGGATTATTACATGCTAATTACTTTGACAGCTGCTTCTGAAGCAACATCTACATTCAGGGCATATGAACTCATTCTACTGTGTCTGTCTCTGTAGATCTAATTCTGTCAGACTGAGTTATAATTCAAGATCAATGGGAGGAAGGGAGAAGTCTGTTTCAGGCAAATGGTAGCCCTAGATGATACAAAAGTAGGAAAGATCCTTACCAGAGCTATTTAGGAAACTTGGATGAACACTGCAGATGGGATAAGAATCAGTTATTTAAAGGCTTTTCCACGTCTTTCTCTGCTTCCCATATATAAGAAGAATACGAAACTTAAAAAGAACATTGTTCATGTATCAGTGTCACATACCAAGCAATGGAAGAGATTGTCACTGAGTGACTTTGGCAATGACCGGATTTCTATAAAAGTAAATTGAAAACAGATTTTGTTATTTTCAAATTATTTTAAGATCAGTGAATTACCTACCTTTTGTATGTTGCTGACTCACTGATTATTTGAGTCATTATGGGCTAAGTCATGACGTGTGATTAGGTCTGCCATATAGCCAGGTTTTCCCAGGCATGTTGTCCTATTTCCAGACAAAGTAAGACGAATGTGATTAATTATTCATGCTTGTCACAAAGCCTTGTCAGAGGTCTTATCCTTCCTTCCCTTCCCCCATACAGGTACGAGCCCTGTGGGGTTGTCTACCACCCAAATGGGGCAGAGTGACTGATCCCAAGCCTACCAGCTCTGCAGAGCCAGTGCTGCTACCCCATGACATCTGGACATGTCAGAGCCACTGCAGTGGTTTTGGTCCAGAAGCCTTGTAGCTTCTGGAACGAAACCCAGGAGCCGTACATGCAGCAAACATCCATTTTAGTTAGTAATAATCAGGAACCACCAGGGTCCATCAAGGTCTCACAGAGCTGACTGCTTTGGCTCTGCATGTTTATGCCTCTGTGCATATTAATTTCCTCCTACTTTACCTATGAGACATAGAAAAATCTCTCTCAGTTTGACCGGTGGTGTAGTAGAGATGGAAATAAGAGGGGTTTTATACAACTGGTACACCTTCGTATGTTGCAGACATTCTCAAAGCCAGAGAGCTCTTAAGGAAGCAGTGGGGAGGCTCATTTTACAGCCTGAAGCACCAACGGGGTCTCATGTCTCTACTAATAATATTCTGGAGTTTACGTCTCCTCACTTGTCTTCTAAGTTACTGATTATTTTAAAACTTCAAACTCTAAATAAAAAATTTAAACTGTTTTCTGACATTTAATTGCTTCCAATGTGCTTGTTGTTGGTGGGAAAAGAAACCTCACTTTTAACATAAACAACTGCTTCTTTAAGGAATGAGGTTTTCTTTTTTTAAAATGCAATATTAAACTGCATATAGGCTAATGCTTTTCTTTTACCTTTATATCTCTCCCTTATTGCATGTTAGGCTGTCCCCAGTTTTGGGAGAATCACTTGGTTAGTTCTAAATATAGCTCTGCATCTGCTCTTAAATAGGAGTGAAGGGGCACTAGCCTTTAGAGAGGGGAATTATTTGTTTTCTTCAGGCAGTGTTTGATAAGCTGGGAAAGGCTGGTCTTCCTCTCTGCTTTGCAGTTTTTCTATATGCCTTGGTAAGTCCATTTTCCATCCATATTTTTCTTGTACAGAGCAAATGAGAGTGCCTGTAGGAGGGGGTTGGGTGCTTTCTTGTAAAAAAAATGTTTACTTTCCTCAGGGAAAACAAGCAATAAGCAGGACTCAAATTGATTCATGAAAAGAAAAACAAAAAAGTAACTAAGACTTTTTGTCCTGTGCACAGTCACCTTGATTTTATTGTGTATTACATTCCCTCTGTTTCTTTCTGCATATTAAGAACTACATTACAGAAATCCATAGCTCTACTCATATATATTTTTTTCCAATTGCAAAAATGGTGGCAATGCCACTTTCTTTTGTGCTTATACTATATGATTCCTCTGAAGTCTGTGTCTAAATAATTAAGCATAAAATCCTATAGTAGCTGGAAAAAGATTTGGTCTGATGAAGAATGGGATGTAGCTAGGCCAAAAAAAAAAGAGAATCTACTTTTATTTTGTGTCTGCCATGCTTTCAAGTACATGTTTCCAGAAGAAGTTTCTGGTGTCCGTATTGCTCTAAGCTATGTGATGTGTTCTGTGCCACGTGAAAATTCCATCTAAATACCACTGATAGAGCCTTGGGAAATCAAGTTCATGCTCTTGAAATTATGCCTGTGTGTTGATAATGCTTATGAGCCAGTAAAAGTACCATAATGAAGGAAAATGAACATTGGGATGATGGGAAATGATTTTTATCATCTCACTGTCCAACATTCTTAGATGTCCAGTTGAAGGGATATAATACACTTGCCAAGTGAAGGGAAATCTTCAAACTTTATCAGAACATGTTGGAACTCCGTGCACTTGGAATGTTAGGGTGGCAGGGTTTCAAGTCAATGCGGACAAATTTAGCCTTGTTTAATTCCCAGTCTTGTATGATCATGAATTCATAAGGTAACATCCATATTAGTACCCTTTCTGGGATATATACTGTTCAGCTTCTATTAGAGATATGGAAAGAAAGTCAGTTTGGAAGCTTCCACTCCTTTCCTTCATGAGAGTCACAGAAAATCCAAAATTGCATTCTTTTTTAGACTCACTAAAATGCAGGAACTGGTGCTCCCCTCCACAACAATTACTTTGCTGGAGGGAAGGGTACCCATGACTGCCTGCTCCTTACCTCCACCAAGCAGAGCTCCTCATCAAGGGTTGTGGAAATGACTGTGACCACCCATGACATATTTCAAATTACCTCCACACTAACTGATCTGGCTAGAGGGTGAGGGAAGCCATTCAGGGACTATTACAAAGTCAAGGTGTTCATTCTAACTAATCATAGATGTGCTGTAGCCAAATGATTGCATTAAATTGCTGAATCTATCTGTATGTCATTGAAAAGAATATCATTTGATGTTGAGAGACGTTGAAAGCCTACTCATTCGAAACATATGAAATTAGTAAAAATGGTAGACACAACTGTGATGGCTGGTACTGTCAGCTGCTTGAAAACGTTGCTTTGCTGGATATTCAGATAAGTAGAAATAGAGGAGAGAACTCCATCTTTATGTTTAATAACCAAAGTAATGCATGCTTTTCTGGGGATTATTCGAATCTGTTTAAAACCAGTTGGAGAAATGAGGAAAATACTATTCCCATGAAAAGGAGTGTGATCAGTAAAACATAAGACCAACTACAATGTAGCTAAAGACAACAAGACACAAGAAGTCTTCATGCTTGCTGAACAATGTCTGGAATTCAGCAGAGTAAGCAAATGAGAATTCCATATGATTTTTTTTTTTTTTTTTTAAAGATGAGCATTTGTGTTCTATTGTCAAAAAATCTAAAATTGAATTCTTATCCAGACTGAGAAAGATCTTCAATGAGAAGGACTGAAACATCTTAAAATGACATTATATTTGAGTAGATTTTAAAGTTCATCCTTTTTCATGGACAAAACATACATTTCTGTGTAAGATCTAAATATACACGTGTGTACAGAGATAAGAGACTGGAGAGACATATTAGAAATTTTGTCAAATCAGTTTTTTGCCAAATTAGTTTATTATTAAAATGGAGAAGATTTAAACAGATCCTCTACATCCCATTCTGTTTAGACTGCAGTGTCTATGAGCTGCATAATGATTTATGATGGCTTTACAAGATTTCCACCAAAGTCACTTTCTGGGGGAAAATGCTAATATGTTATTAAGTCCACATTCTGTACAGCATGGATATAACCATCTGGAAAGGATCACATATTTTTTGAGTCAATATTGTAATTTTTTATATTGGTCAATGAATAAAAGGTGGGGGTTTTTTTTCCTTTTTTTTTTTCCTATCTTTCATTGTGGTATGTAGGTGATATGGATTTAAATATATTTTATCAGTTAAGTATTGGGGGCTTTTATGCACCATAGAAGTATAAGTTAGCAGCTTCCTGAAAACACTTAACTTTGAAAAATGTGAGGAGCAGCTAGCAGAACAAGAGACAAGTAGAGGAAAAAATGTCTAAGTTGTGGGAAAAACAGGACAAGCCCTCCAATCAGTGCAAATGGTCGAAGAAATCTCTGGCTACGTGAGGACAGGCAAGAACTCGTGAATAATTTTGGCACTTCTCCAGATGGCCAGGAACAGAGATGAGCACAGAAAGTGCATGTTGCATGGTATAGCACTGGCAGGTCAGGCCGAGAAAATACATGCTGTACAGCGCATTGCTCATGACATGAGCCTTCTGAATCTGGAAATGCAAACTGTCTATCTATGGTGTGTGCAGCCATGTTCTTCTTCCCATGGCATTTGTCAAGACATCCATCAATTTAGTTGGTTGTGTGCCTGCTCTCTGAGGCAATGTAAATGATCATGCTAGAATTTACTGCTTGTCCTTTAAATCTTAAATTAACTCACTTATCAGACTAACAATGTTTATATCAGACCCGTGGCTTCTCTTCTCAAGAATGTGGCACCTTGTCACGTGGTCCTAGATTATGGCTTTCTATTCAGATCAGTATTACTGTGTCACGAAACTGTGCATATCCTGACCTGGGAACTCAGCCCTTTACTCATGGTCAAGTAAAAATTGTTGTATACATGCTTGTTATATATGTGCTACAAAGCATGAGGAAATGTATGTTTATGTAAACTGACTTGAATAGTCTAATTCACCTGTGGTTTATGTCATTAATCCTTGAGGACATTTTGGCTGATATAATATTTTTCTTTGGGTTTAATAGTCTTCTGAGTGGTTTATACAGCACATAGGTTAGTGCACTTTAGGTCCTTTTGATGGCCCCAGCATTTATAGTCATAGAAATTAATAGGAATAATAATAGTAGAAAGGAAGGATTACAATGGTGCTACATTGCACTAACAGGGTCAGATGAGACACCAAGTGTTTTAGGATCATCTTTTTCCTGTAATTCTAGCTCTTTTTCTTGAAATCCAGGATCATTAATAGGATCTGCATGGATATAACTCAAGGATTGTTCATGACACACAGACCATATATTTCAACAAGGCCTCCAAAATTCTTGCAATAGAACTTGGTGAATAAAACTTGAGATTTGCTTTTTAATTTGTTATAATCATTCAGATAATCAATTTGTCTTTCTCTGGACTTATGCTTTTTTGTTGTTGTTATTGAGCTCTCAGTTTTCCACTGGGATTTTCCCCCCAATTTCTCTGCCAGACCACTGGCTGCAACTCACTTTTGAGTCAGTTCTACCAATTCACTTGCCAGTGTAACTAGGTCTCCAGACACTGTCATTAATAAAATTTTGGTTCACCTAAATCAATAAATTCAGTGGGGTTAAGCTTTCATCTGCATAGCATGTTCTCTAACTCTGTTAGTGGTAGGTAGTCTACATATTAGAATATATTTCAAACATCTCATATAAAAGTGGAAAACTGGTAAAATGGTCAACATATTGTTCCTAGGAATACAGTATAAACTTCTTTCATCAGGAGCTCAATATCTTACGTGCTGCTTTTACATTAGGACTTTGATTTTGCTCTTCTGATACTTGTCTTTACAGCACTATTAAGTATTAAATGCAACATTGTTGTAATTACCTGATGATTATTATTACATTTGGAATTGTTGCCAGGCAGCTCCCCTCTGTATTAGCAGAAGGCAAAGTGAGTCTGGCTGCTAACAAGCTCAGTTAATTGCTTGTATGGAGGCTCTGAGTGGATGGATACCCTTGTTTCTATACTAAAGGTGTTTGGGTAAATGTGAAAAATATATGAACCCAAATTTTGAGAAGTCCTGGGTGCTGACAAATAGAAGAAGATATACTAATTAAAACATAAGTTGCACATTTAGTGAAAAAGGCTGGACTGCAAATGACAATGGTGTTTTCTCCTCTCTCAAAAACGAAAATGACTCAGACTGTGATCTATCCAGATAAATGGGCATTACTCTGCAATTGTTATAAAGTGGATCTCAGTGTGAGTTATATACATACCAGTATGTACATTGCATGTTGATAAACTCACAGATTTATTTAACTTGGCCACATGTAAATATGTGTAGCACTTAACAGTGGAGTGAACTTAATCTATGTGTTTGTCCTCTGCACCTTCATTTAGGCAAAAAGGCTAATTAAAAACAGAGAAAAGGGAACATTATACCATTAATTGTCCAGTTAACATATGAACTGTTGTGGAAATCCAATGTCATATACACAATAGTCACACAGTTAGCAGGAAGAAAACCAGTATTCGATGTCTGCAGATGTAGCATCACATGATGAACAGATATCAAAACCAGGAGAAGCCAAGGCTGCTTGTGGGTCTGTGCAAATCTGCTCATATAACCAAGACGTTGTGTCATACGATGAGTTAATAGGTCCATGAGGAGTCCATGTCAGTTCAGCATTGTATGAGGGCATCTTACTAAGCCAGCATCTCTGCGAGGTGCTGAGCTAACTTGGGTCATGCTAACTTTCTTATTTCCCTAGAAATGTGGCATTATATTTCTTTAATGTTGCATAGTAATGTGGTAAACCTGTTTCATTTTTGTTTTGCAGTGCTTGGTGCTTTGCCTAAAGCTCTCATTCCTGAACGTGTGACTTGTCATTCTCATATCTCTTGAAAAAGGGTTGAAAAGGTAACTCTAAGTTATGCAGAAGATGCAGTTATGAAGTGATAAAATGTAAAAACCTCTTTAGATCTCAGAACTTTTTAAAAGAAGATGTGACTTCTATTAAATATACCTACTGCTTGCTCTTACTTTTTCTTGGAAAAGTAAAAGTAGCTGATATGAGAACATCATGATTTGGGAGCACCTGACTTGGCTCTTGACTATCTACAAGTAACAATCACACACTGTTGCTGTTTTTCACTCTACACAATTTATTACTAGCATTTCCCTTTTTTGATAAATACTATATGCTGGAAATATGGTATATATTGTCATTTTACCTTGTTAAATGTTTTATCTAAATGAGTTTAGAAGATTTCTATCCAAATCCCTTTGAGCTTTCATTTTATATACATCATGAAGCTGCCTATTTATGTGGCTTTTTGTTACAAATTTGGACTTCTTGTGTGGGTCTGAGGCAGGTTCTTCTTGGCATGGTCCATGTCCAGGCAGGGCCAGGCTGTGGGGAGCTGGAGACTGCATCTGCTGTGTCATTTCTGGGGAGAAACTGATGGCCCTGGGGGCTGACATAGGGTCCTGGCCTGTGGGCAGGGTAGAAGGAACTCTGGAGGAGGCTGGGCCGGGACAGTCAGGTCCATTGCTGTCCTCAGGACCCTGACACACTCTTAATGTTGTCCCTGGGTGAGCCGGTGTTGCTTCACTTGCCATGGGTGCCCTGAGGTGGATCCCAGGCCATGCCTCAGCCTGTGCCCTGGGTGCTGGCATGGAGCTGGCAGCCTGCATGCTACAGGAGAGCATAACAACAGGGACACTCCCCTTAGCTCTTAGTAGGGTATTGGAAATTACTGCAGTAATTTACCTGACTAAGTCTTCATCTGCTTTATATGCTTGTATTGGGAGCTTGCTTCTGTTGTCACTGAAGTGTAGGTACCTTGTGGGGGAGGTTTTGGCTGTTCAGTTGGGGTCCCTCACCACAGTTTGGGCCAAATGGCCCCGGAGTAGAGAACCCTATATCTAACCTGGACTGCAGTTACACAAGCTGGCACCTACTCACAGCATGGCTGGTGACATTCCCCACTTCTGCAAGAAGTTATCATCATATTTCTAATGAGCACAAAGGCGTGTAGGCACCTCCATGCTCTTTTAATGATGTGGTTGGGAATCTGCTTAACTCTAACTCAGTGGGAAACATGCTTTTGTCCCCCACACTTCTTGTGGGAGCACCCTGAATGTTTCTTAGAACCTTCTATCCAAATAATGATCAAAAACTATGCTATGCTTTGGAGAAAGTCCACAAGAAGGAAACCGGAATGATTGATAGGAACCCATGAGGAAAGATTGATAGGAACCCATGAGGAAAGATTGCATGAGCCAGCTTTGTAGGGTTTAAATAAGAGAGCAGGAAAGAAAAGTAAAGAAAATCTTCAACAGGCTGCTACAAAAGTGGGCGAATACAGTCTATTTGTTGTCATGGTGAATTGGACAAAAAATAGTACGCATAAATTGCCAGAATGGAAAATGTGAAAGGTTTGAAGAGCGAAGAGCTGAAATATCTAACAATGGCCAAAAAACCTGTCAAATTTCCATCCGTGGGAAATTCTATGGAGATGTTAAATGACATCTGAAAAGGAGGTGAAAAATGATCTAGTGAGATATCTTTTAGGCTATCCTCTGTGATTCTATAGCTCACACTGTATGAGTGATAAGATACAGCCTGAGGTACCCATGTATGTGACTGATGGCTCTATTTGTCACAAATTGGTGCAGTTTTATACATTTGTACATGTTCGCACACATGTCTACATATCAAAAAATATCAAACCAAAGTGTCTGAAATATATGGCTAAATGTGTGCATGGCTAAATCTGTGGCTAACTTCACTCTCTGCAGGAGTTACTGGTTGTAACAAGAGGAAGCATGTCTTCAGTAGCAGTGCCGTTTTACCAGAGGAGGCACAAGCACTTTGATCAGTCCTACCGCAACATTCAGACAAGATATATACTTGAGGAATATGCAGCAAGAAAGTAAGTGCCATGTATTTGAGCATAGACAGGTCTCTTTTTGGGTAGTCACTTCTTAGAATCAAGATATTCACCTTTCCCCTCCACCCAAAAAAATTGTGATTTATTCAGAATGATAGTTTTCCACTTCCTTCCATTGGCATGCCCCTTGTCTATAGTCTCTCACCAGCATAGCTACACTTCCTAACAACATTGCAAGATACCTGCACAGACCTTTTAGCTTAGGATCTGTCCTGTTTGCTACCTCTAAACTGAAAATTTTTCCTTGTAGTCTAAAATTGAAACTCTGACTCAAGAAAAATTGCCATGAAATTTACTGTAAGTCATAGAAATAGCTTTTTACCCATTCTTCTGTATGACATGATGATATTCCTGCTCCTGAAGCTGGCCATAACTAATTATAGCTTTTGCAATTCAATTTCCTTTTTTAAACTTAAATGAAGGCTCAATGCTTCTCATGTGAAATCTGAGTTTTAGCCAGAAAATACATATTCTTTTTATCTCAAAGCCTGAAACTTTGTATTGGGGTTGCTGTTCTCCCTCCTTAATAATTAACATGCCTACCTAGCTGTCTAGCTGGTCCAGATTCCCTTATGAAAGAGGAGAGTTTATGCAGCAGGCTCTGTGAATTATAGAAAGGCAGGAATACTTAGAAACAGACAATGCTATGGGGAATCTTTGTGATTTGTGCGTTGGAGAGGCTGGTACCCTTGTGGTTCACTGAAATGCTATCATTGCACCTGAATGATTGAAGACTGAAATAAATATAAATTTAATAGAATGAAATAAAACACCCAGTGATCCCCAGTGACAGATGATGGGCATTAAGGCCTTGAAGGACAAGTGTCAATTGGGACCTAGTGCAGTCAGTGAGGATGCAAAAGCTTCTCACTGAACAGTGCTCAGTCATGGCATTCAGCTCAAAGTAATTTCTTTGACATTTGTGAGTTCATGTTTTACCTGAATTTCTGGGTTATAACAATGTCTTTTGTATTTGAAGGGCTGCTTCCAGGCAGGCTGTTTATTATGAATCATCTGGCTTGGGCAAAACAACATGTAGACTCTGTGCCAGGAGGGCACGCACCTTGGCGCATGAAACAATGCAGGAATCCAGGAAAAGGTAAAGCTTTGTCGGTCCAGTCTTACCTGTGTAGTGACTCTGGTCCCAACTCTTTTGCCCGGGCTCTTTTCAGAGTTGACAAGACTAGAGGCTTCTCTGTCACTGTTCTTCACTAATCTATTTTGGCTGGAACACTAAATGACTGAGTGTCACTTTCAGTCTCATATTTCATCCCAGAGTTGTTCCCCTGATCCCCACTCTGACTGTTGAAAACAGCTTTAAAACAAAAATAAATTAGAATCCACCTGGTATCCAGAACTCATTTTGAACAGGCCTACTCCACTATTCCTAATTTCTAATTTGGATCAATTTAAATGTTTTAAATTCTTTCCAGAATATCAAAAGACTTTACTGTCATATCTCAGTTACAGACTTGATAAGAAATCCCAAAGTAACTGTGCTGATGACAATATTCCCCTTAGTGAATTTCGCTGTTTCTGCTCTGCTTTGCTCTACAGTTACTACACCAAAACCATGGAGAATTTATATTATAAGAATGAATTCTGCCATGTTTGCAGAAAATACACTGTGAAAATCATATACATCCATATGGTTCTGGTACTTTGATTGGTTTGAAATATATAACCTCAGAACAGAAATCTCTAGGAAAATAAAATGATTTTGCATACTTTAATTTAGTTTTTAATTTCATCAATATAAAAAAAGACATGGCAGAACATGGCTGGTATTTAAAGTGCACTGAAATGGTACAAAGATTTTTTTTTAAATATCAGACAAATAATATTTTGATCTACTATTCACTGAATTTCATGGAAGTTTTCTTATTTGGGTTATGCTTTCACAGTCTTGCCATATGTTGACTATATTGACAGACATGTTAGAAATATCTGATATTCAGTACCTTCTTTTGTCCTCTTGGGAAGGAAAAGAGTGGCATAGGCTGTTAATTGAATCAGCATGAATGAAGGAAATGGAGCTAGCTTCTCCTAAAAACTTTTATGAGTTGGGGTTTTTTTAAGAATTCTGGAAAATCTGTGTAGTTAGATTTTCAGGAAACAGCTCAAAATTTTTTCAAAACTATAATTTCCTGGTAGTTTCTGCTCATCATTTTCAAAGGACAGCTTTTTTGCATGCAACTGTTCATCAAATCCATGTGAACTCCTTGGTCTGTATCTTTCAGATGAGGTCAGCTGAAAACAGCCCATGGAGCTACAAGAGCTCCCAGGTTCTAAAGCTAAGGTTACTATGTAAGAAAGGCACAACTTTTAACAGGTTGTGAACAGGCACAGAACTTGACTTCACTCCTCTGCCTTCTTGTGTCCATAGGAAGGAAAATCAGGGGCCAGAAAGAGGCCAGGCAGGTTCTTGACATCAGCTACCAGAGGACTGGGGGGAACCAGTCAATGTGACCAAAGCAGAATTCAAGACCTAGAGCTATAGCCCCACAAATACAGGGGGAAAGAATATGAAGAAAATTCACATGATTTCACATACTCATTATTAGGATATGCAGATAGATGCTAAGAATGATGCCTAACCTAAATTTTACATCCTGCTGATATGGTTTCAGAGCCTTTGGTTGCCAGATGTGTATGAGTGACAAATTTAAAGCTTCATATTAGTTACCTGATTTTTTTTCTTGTCCCACAGGAGTCATGAGCAAAAGTCTCATGCAAGTGATGAGAAAAGAATCCGTTTTGCCAGTGAGTTGTCTGCTTTGGAAAAAGAGATTCACACAGCCAGGCACCGTGCTAGAGAGCATCTGGATAGACTTGCTGTGCAAAGAATGGTACCTGCTGAATCTTTTTGCTCCTATGCAAAAATAATTGCAAGATATACTGAAATTTAGGCCTGTGCTTCAAATATGAGTAGTGATTAAGCATCTTTTTGCGGATTTAAGTTTAGATCTTCTACCCTATTTGAGTCTAGTGCCAGATGCTTCTTTTCTTTTCCCATGTTTAATAGGTAGAAGAAAATATGGCTCTGGAAAGACATATCATTGAAGAAACTATAAGTCGAGCCCCTGAAATTCTGGTGCGCCTGAGGTCTCACACTGTCTGGGAAAAGATGTCTGTGAGCCTTTGCTTTACTGTACAAGGATTTCCAACCCCTGTTGTACAATGGTAAGAGACTGGCCTTTCCTAGCCCTCTAAAAATGTTGTTAAGCTTTTTGCATTTGAAAGTTATGCTGTAAGTGATAAGTGTCACGTATATAATGGCTTTGTTAAATCCACTTTATAATCCTCGTAGATGTGCTGGATCGCAGCAGTTGATACTGCAGTGGAGGGAGTGGGAGGAAAACTTGCTGAGTGGCCCCATGCAATGTGAGAAGCAAACTCAAGTATTTCAGAAGGCAGACAGTGGAAGGCATTCCAGTCTTTCTGGCCATTGAGTTTCCTGAACACAAAGTCACAAATGACAAATTACACAGAGTTCATAGCTACTTTCTAAGCCTGGATAAATGTGCATGGCATCGCTGTTGTCACGGGCTGTATCCGTGGTCACGTTGTGTTAGCTTCTGTTGAGGAGGACATAAAGGTCCTTGCAGTTGACCTCCTCTCTGGACAGGTGCTGTCTTGTATATGTGAAAGCCTCAGGCCGGACTGTGAAGACCTAACACGAGGCACAGTTCTGTTGCTGCTCCCCTTTTTAGTGCTGAAGTGTTTTACTGTGGTGCAAGATAAAGCTTGCTTCCCATCTTGTGTCAGGGGTAGTGGACTTGAAAGTTCAAGCCCCATGCCATCCTCTCTGTACTTCTCTTCCTCCTCCTCTTCTAGACTGGGTGTACATCTTCTCTTTCCACTTCCTTGCTGCTGTGATGGTCCTGCTTTGCCTTCATGGCCCAATATGTATCTATCCATACAGACTGGAAAATACTGCATGAGAGTAGACAGAGTTCAGATGATAGTAAATGATATCTTGATCCAAAGATCTACCAGAAGAATGAATAGTTGCTGATATTTATGAGTTTTGTTTTTTTCTTGATTGTCAGGTACAAAAATGAGGAATTGATTTTCCCTGCAAGTGATCCAACAAAGTACAGAATTGAAAGCAAATATGGAGTACATGTGTTACATATAAACAGGTAAATCTTTCTGGGGAATACAACAGTTATTAATACTCTATACAAAGTATTTTATATCAAATAAAATTAAAAATTCACACAAAGGCTGCAAGAGAATTGTTAAATTCAGCACACTTTTCTGTTGGTACTCACTTTCAGGCTGGAGAAGGTTCACTGAGTACCTGCCTATTAGATTATGAAAATGAAATGAAAAATCAGACATTTATATTCATTAACTTCAGCAATCTACAAGATATAAAAGAAGAGGCAAGTAGCTGAAAAAGTGGTAGCTCCTTTTTTATTAGAATTATACCTTCTCAGCATTTGAAGTGGAAAATTATATGTTCATATCTTCTTGTCATGATGAAGCTCTTTTAGGTAAACAAAAATATAGCTGGGCAGGGTAGGGATACACAGCTGTATTTGTTTTACTGCATGTCAGGTTCTGTTTAGTTTTTCATCTCCTTTCCTTCTTTTCTTTTTATTTTTTTTGTTTTGTTTTGTTTTGTTTTCCAAAAAATAAGGAAGTGTAAATTATTTTTTTTAAAGGTTCTAATTTAATTAATTTTATTTTTTTCAAAATGTTAACCTTGTGATAGAGAACATGCCTGGGTAGAACAGCTTCCCATAAACTAATCCCATGCTTTCCTAAACAATTGAAATATTGCATATAACTTAGTGGAAGCTTTTTAAAAGATATAAAAAACCCAAATAAAAATTAAGACATGACTGCAATATTTAAAAACAAAATTAATGTCTAGAACAGAGACACAAATCCCTTCTTTTAATTTCTCCAGAACATGAGTATCAGCTGTGCTGAAACAGCTGGAATATTTGTGGCTAACACTTGTCTGGCCAAACATTTAATCTTCTACCCTGTCTCCATCTGTCAGCAGTGGAAGTAGCCCTGAGCACAGCCTTATGGCATTAGTACAGAAAATAAGTGCATCATTCCTTCTGCTTTTGGGAAAGACTATTTGCCTTTGCCATCCTGCAGCCAAGTCCAGCCCAACTTTCAATCTTTTCATAGCTCAGGATGGGAGAAACATATCCCTGTACAGAACCTGGCAGCAAGAATCACCAGGTTTTTGCTCCCTAAGGTGCTTCGAAGGCACTCAGTCTTCTGCCCCCAGGCCATGGATAACTTGCTAACTGCTCTCTGTATCCATGAAATCTGTCAACACCACTGTTTCTTCCCACCAACATTACTTTTGACCATAAGAACAGGAGGTTAAAAGATAAAAACAGATTGTCCTTTTGCCATCCTCTCCCTTTTAGCAGGGAAATGGAAAATGCTCTCCTTTGTCGGGATATGTGTGAGTGCCAGTCAGGAGATGAAACTTTAGTCACTTCCTGATGGTGAGTGACTTTGACTGCTTATTTCTTTTGGTTATCACTCCTGAAGAACTTCTTGGTGAGTCCAGATGCTAGTTATGTAGCATGTAGGTTCCTTTGTGACATTTTGGGACTAAATAGCTTTTGGAAGAAATGAGAATCAGTGCTGATGCTGCTTTCTGAGCACCTGTAACCATCAGGCTGAAGGGTAATAATGGCTTCCATCCCCTTGGTGCTTTTTATCTCTTTTATGGGCTGGTTATCAGTCATGTAGGCACAACCAGCTTTGGGAGTGTTCAGACTCAGCCGTATTTCAGAAAAGTTCAGACATAGCACAGAGTCATTTATTGGCACATACTCAGGTTTCCCCACCCCCTGTCTACTAGTCCCAGACCTCTCATGCAGACTCATGCAGTACTCATGCAGACTCTCTCACATTCAGCCAAGCTGCCGTCTTCTGAGACAGTTGCTCCATTTTTATTTCATTCTGTTTGGCAGTGTGACCTTTCTGCCACTTAAAGATTCCTGCCTGCTCTCACACAGATTTCCCTTCTACACTTAAAATAATACTGGGGATAGTTATGATTTATACAGTTTATTAAATTAAAATTTTTAATTTAAAATTTCTTTCTTTATTGATAATCCATTTTATTTCAAAACCTGATCATCAGCTGTATTTTCTGTCCAAAACCACAGAAAATGAACATGCAGGAAGTGGAAGAACATGTTGTTAGAGCATAATTAAGGGCATCTTGTATTGAAAGCAATGGATGTATGGATAATGGTTAAAATATATAAATTATTCATGCTTTTGTACAAACAGATATAAATTAATTCTGTATCTTCCACGCATATCTTTGTGCACTTATGTTTTATATTTTATGAATAATTTGTTTTTCTGGGAGGTGGAGCCATTGGGACTTTCTTCCTATCCACTTCTGTGCTCTTCTCAGCTGTTCATACTAAAGTGCTGAGCTGAATGTAATCTTATCCACAGCCACTCAGAATGGCCTTGGAATTTCTTGGCTACTTTTCTAGCACTTCAGCGAAGCCCAGGCAGTGAACTTTTTCCTTCTGATGCAAGTGGGATATTTATTCCTGTGAGTATTCCCTGATCCTAGTGGAAACATTCTTGAGGAACCGAAACCTTACCATCACCTTGTTGTCTTAAAGTAGTAACTGGACGCAATTTCATCCCCCGCTGTCTGCTGTTATCCAGAACCCATAAGCCTACAGTAACCAGATAATTTTAATTTCTCATATTTTTTATGATGCTACATTCTCAATTTACCACATTTTCTGCATGCATTCACAGTGCTATCATATAGGGTCTCTTTCTAGCTCCTTTTAAACTTCTTCAAATGGGAGTTTGAGATCAAGGTCTCCCTTGAGCAGTAAAGAAAAGAAGTTTGGAGTTTAATTCTATTTTTTTGCACATCTCGTAATTATAGCAGAAGTGATACGTGTTTGGGTAGTGGTTCATCCCATCTTTCAACTCACATCTGATAGGTTATTAGGAGGAGACTGTGAGGAATCCTGGGAGGCAAAGCTCCTGGTAGTTGAAATGGATCATACATATCTGAGAATGTGTGGGTTTGTTTAAAGTGTACTTTTTGTCCCACATAATTTAACTATGGGTAGGCACACAGTACAAGAAAAGGCTTCTGTATCAGAGGTAGTCAAGATGAGGGTGGCCATTGCTTTTTGGCATAGATGAAAAATGTTTTCTGTCTTAGTGAATATATTAGTAATTAAAAATTGTAGCATTTTTAAGTTCTTAGTTGCTAATACTTGTTTAGCAACAGAATTGGGCTTTTTTGTTTCTTTGTTTACTGTGATGATTTATTAAATGGATCACTTGGCTTTGGCTTTATTCAGCTGTGAATGCCTATGTTACAGTCCCAGTTACGTTGGCTGGTGTGTAGAGGAGACAGCAGTATACTCCTCCCTGGGGGTATTCTTGACTCCCCCCCCTCAGTGAGCAGGAGGGTGAGCTGAGCCGGATGGTAGGAGCAGGGAAGGACATCTGACTTTCCAGAGCACTGTCAGTGTGGTGCGGCCACACAGTTTCATATCTACAGGGCTCGAGGTTTAACAGTATTTTATCTTTTATTAAGGCCCTCTCCCTTTCCTATTTAATAAAGTCACAGCCTAAGAAGTGCATATCATCGCTGAGGAGAAGGTTTGCAGCTGCATCAGCAGAACTGTGGCAGAGCCAGCAGAGTGCAGTGTAACACCTGCTGGCAGCAGGCAGGGCCAGCCTCTGATCTGGCACTCCAGTCCTCAGCACCACCTGCACCGCTTCAAAAAGGAAAGCTTAAAAATTGAACGAACCATCTCTTCTAGCTATTCTCATTTAAAAAATGACCCTGTGCAGTCATTATAGTGCTATTTTAGTTTGATTAGGCACAAAAGGCTTGAGATGATTTAATCTGGAGAGGTAGACAGCGAGGCGTGCCCTTTCTCCGCTGGAGTGGAAGCAGAGCAGAGACAGAAGTGTTGAGACAAAGGCGATCCTCCGGCGTAGCCCGCAGAGCCTTTGAGCTGTGCAAGGTTGGTGGGTGATAGACTGCAGCTCCCTGCGTTCTGCAGGTATGCAGTACTAGGGGCTGTATAGGCAGCAAAATGGTGTACTGCTTTCCTCTCCTTGCTGAAAGGCAAACAACAGCCCCCAAATACTTGATCTTCTGGCTTGTCAGTCACCGTCCCCTATAAGCTGCCCTAGCTGGGAGCTTGAGGAAGTGGCCACCTTATAACAGAGGTCCCTCTTCCCTAAACACAGAATCCAACCAACAGAAAGAATCAGTCAGATTCAGTCTGACTGGAGAATCAGCACAGGAAATGGCAATTCTGCAGAGTATTTCCACATTTTGATGTCATATAGCCATAACACTGAAAATTTTGTCATTTGGATTCAAAGGAGTAATTTTTAACTCTGTAATTTACTACGTACTGCCTCCTGTTCTTTACATGCACTGAATTGTGTTCTAATTCAGAAAAAGATGCTATTTCACTCTTAACTCCTGTGTTTAAATCTGCACTAGGCAGTTGGATGAATATATGCATTTTAAATAGATATATCTGCCTGGGGAATATTCCCCACACAAGCATTAGCACTTCAGAACCTCATGTGGATTCAGAGCAATTTAATTTTCACAAAAAGTATTAGTACCTTGGGACAGATACAGTTCTGCACTCACATTTTATGCTATCTAAGTGTACTCCATGCATATTTTATCTGACCTTTGCAAAGGCTGAAAAACACATTCTCCATCATAAAACAAGAATAACTGTGAGACCACACCTTGCCTCCTGGGTACTTCAAGTGTAGTTTCTAGCTGGTCTTGACTCAGTACGCTTTACAATGCAATTTAGGAAATCTAAGATTTTTTTAGCATACAGGGAAATAGATAATTTCAAGGATAATCCTCCATCTGAGCATTACCTGGCACAAAAGGAAAGTCAGAACCTAATGTAACTTGCCATCCTGTCCAACTTTCTTCGTAGTGGATATGAAACAAAAGTGCTATCTAGCTCCTAGCCACTAAAATCCTCCATTTCCAATATAAGATTTAAAGGCATTTCAGTGAGTACTAGGCTGTCTAAGATGGTTTATTTGTCTCCTGGAGACTCAGATGAATGATCATAGCAAAGAATTTTAAGTTGCTTTCAAAGCAGTAAGCTACAGAAAATGGGTAGAGTTGTTATGACCTCTTAAATAGCAAAAATTGCCTAGCCTGGGGAATTGTGTGTTCACCATAACCATAAATACCTCATTTCTCTTCATAAAAAACAAAGGATGCTGTAAGAATGTGGTCAGCTATTTGGTCAGTTACTTCTTTCTTATGTTCCCCTTGGGAAAATGAATTATAACTCTATCACTAACTTTTGTCAAATATTTACTTTCAGATTTTGAGCTTCTTTTGACTAAAGATATGACCCTTTTGTGAATCTTCTTTCTTTTCTAGAGACATTTAGGATCATACTCTATTTTCTCTACCTTGGACACCATCACAAACAGAAAGATCCCATCAAAAGATGTATTTTGCTGTTTCTTAAGAGAACAAAACTGTAGTGAGGGGATTGAGAAGAGCACAGATATATATCCACTTGAAAAGTTAATCTGCTATCTGCCATTCTGTTTCTTCATTTTAGGGAGACAACTTTGCAGTACTTGCACCTTTAAATTTCTGAAACTTTGAGTGGTTTAGCACAGTTTGGGACACCAAGTTAGTCCACAATACATGTTTCTCTATTTTCAGGATTATTTTTAGGCCACCTGTTTTTTAACAATAAATCTCTCTTTAGTTCCTAAATCCTGTGTAATTCTTAGAGATATTGGTTCCTGTTTAACTATTTTATCTGTTGTTCTGCTAGAAAGTGAAGCCAACACTGAGAGCAGATGATGACTGGTTTAAAGTGAGATTTAATCAGAGTTAACCTCAGTCAAGCAATGTTAATTTTTTATCTTTTTTGTTAACCCTCTATAGCAACAACAACATGCTAGAGCAGTTAAGTTGGATTTGAGAGAAGCGAAGCAGCCTGAAGTAATGCTTTGCTTATGTGAGGAAATGGCCTAGTGCAGCAAAGCTGGTGTAATGTTCATCACTCATTTATGACATGGGTGCTGTGTGCTGTCAAACCATGTCCAGGCCAGGGAGGGATCAGGCCTGATCAGCAAACACAGCATGGTT